>NC_092734.1:38979394-39316894 GCF_047496885.1 Scyliorhinus torazame | reverse complement strand
TCTTTACCAACTCTGCCATCAGTCTTTACTAACACTGCCATCACAGTATTTACTATCACTGCCATCAGTCTTTACTAACACTGCCATCACAGTCTTTACTAACTCTGCCATCAGTCTTTACTAACTCTGCCATCAGTCTTTACTAACACTGCCATCACAGTATTTACTATCACTGCCATCAGTCTTTACTAACACTGCCATCAGTCTTTACTAACACTGCCATCAGTCTTTACTAACACTGCCATCACAATCTTTACTGACACTGCCATCACAATCTTTACTGACACTGCCATCACAATCTTTACTGACACTGCCAACACAGTCTTTACTAACACTACCATCACAATCTTTACTGACACTGCCAACACAGTCATTACTGACATTGCCATCACAATCTTTACTAACACTGCCATCACAGTCTTTACTAACACTGCCATCACAGTCTTTACTAACACTGCTGTGTTGGGTGTTCTGACACACAGATGAGCCAACACGGTTGTATATGGTACAACGCTATTTTATTCAAACTTACTATGTACAGTTTTGTCTTTTCACTCTGCACGTGGGGGTTCCCTGCTTGTGATGTTGTAACAGCTCTTCTCTGTTTCTTTGTCCCCAGACCTACTGACCACCAGGTGTCGTGCTCGTGCTTTTTATGTGGTTGGTGTTCTTGTCTGTGATTGGTTGTGGTGTTGTGTGCTCTGATTTGCCTGTTGGTGTGTCCATCATGATATGTGTGTTTGAATATCATGACATCCCCCCTTTTTACAAAGATATGTGCCTACGTGGTAATAAATATGATCGTGTCGTGAGTGCATCTAAGAGTGTGTGTGTGTCGTGTGCAGCATGTGCATATGACGGAACTATGTACATGGGGCGATGTCGGGTGCGTCACATGAACCAAGTTGTACCATAACATAACATAAATGCGAACGAGAGAAGAAGAAAAAAAAAACTTGAACAGTTGTCCAGTCAGACGACATCTGGAACGATAAACAACAACAGGTTATCATGTAAAATTGTGCAACTTGTTAAACATATGAACGGTATTATAAATCCAGTCTAATGGGCTTGCGACGAGTTCGGGTTGACCGCCTCAAGGGTGGATCAAGAACCACCGGCTGCTGTGCAGGCATGGCCATGGGTGGCGATGGAAAGGGCGTGATGTGCGGCAGCTCCACAAAGTCATCCTCGGAAGCCTGTTGAGGATCTGGCGTGTGCGTACTGTGTGGCTGTGAGCGTGGAAGTCGGCGAAGGGCGCGCCGATTGCGGCGACGCACTGAACCATCCGGCATGCGAACCAGGAACGAGCGGGGAGCCACTTGTCGGAGGACTTCGGCCGGTGCTGACCAGCCACCATACGGTTGATGGACGCGTACTTTGTCTCCGGAGGACAGGGGGGGCAGGTCCGTCGCTCGTGTGTCGTACCGACTTTTCTGGCGATCACGCTGCATTTGCATGTTCCGAAGAACCGCCTCATGGTCTGTTGTCGGTGCCAGGACGGAAGGTACCGTCGTCCTGAGGGAGCGACCCATTAGTAGCTGCGCTGGCGAGAGGCCCGTGGATAACGGGGCCGATCGATAGGCCAGCAAGGCAAGGTTAAAGTCCGATCCGGCAGCAGCCGCCTTGCACAGGAGCCGCTTGGCGATGTGGACACCCTTTTCAGCCTTCCCGTTCGATTGTGGATGTAGAGGGCTGGATGTCACATGAGTGAAACCATATGCTGCGGCAAAGGACGACCATTCACGGCTGGCGAAGCAGGGTCCATTGTCTGACATGACAGTCCTTGGAATGCCATAGCGAGCAAATGTTTCCTTGCAGGCCCCAATGACTGCGGACGACGTCAGATCATGGAGAGGCATGACTTCCGGGTAGTTTGAGAAGTAGTCTATAATAACGATGTAATCTCTGCCGAGCGCGTGAAATAGGTCAACACCCACCTTCGCCCAGGGGGACGTCACCATCTCGTGTGGTAGAAGTGTTTCCGGAGGTTGCGCCGGCTGAAACCTCTGACAGGTTGTGCAGTTGAGCACCATGTTGGCTATGTCTTCATTAATACCCGGCCAATATACCGCCTCCCGGGCCCTTCGTCTGCATTTTTCGATGCCCAAGTGGCCTTCGTGTAGTTGATGAAGAATCATCTGGCGCACGCTGTGCGGAATAACGATCCTGTCTGATTTCATAAGGACCCCGTCTATGTTGGTAAGATCATCTCGCACATTATAAAACTGGGGGCACTGCCCTTTGAGCCACCCTTCCGTCATGTGGCGCATCACTCGCTGCAGAAGGGGGTCAGTTGCCGTCTCTGCGCGTATGTGGGCCAGACTAGGATCATCAGCTGGCAGATTTGCTGCTGTCAGAGTTACGTGTGCCTCAATTTGACGCACGAACCCCTCCGCATCTGGTGGTGTGCTCACTGCTCGGGAAAGAGTGTCCGCCACGATGAGATCCTTCCCCGGAGTGTAGATCAGTTCGAAATCGTACCTCCTGAGTTTAAGTAAGATGCGCTGGAGGCGAGGAGTCATGTCGTTCAGGTCTTTGTTAATGATGTTGACCAGGGGGCGGTGGTCAGTTTCGACCGTAAATCGTGGCAGGCCATACACATAGTCGTGGAACTTGTCCAGTCCAGTTAACAAGCCCAGGCATTCTTTTTCGATTTGCGCGTAGCGCTGTTCGGTAGGGGTCATGGCTCGTGAGGCATATGCAACCGGGGCCCATGACGCGTGCTGTCTTTTTGCAGGAGTACCGCTCCAATACCAGATTGGCTGGCGTCTGTTGAGATCTTTGTAGGGCGAGTCGTGTCAAAGAAGGCCAGCACTGGTGCCGTGACCAGTTTGTGCTTGAGCTCCTCCCATTCCCGCTGATGCGATTGGTGCCAGTTGAATTCTGTCGATTTTTTTACGAGATGGCGCATATTTGTTGTATGAGAAGCCAGGTTGGGAATGAACTTCCCAAGGAAGTTGACCATGCCCAGGAATCTTAGGACAGCCTTCTTGTCAGCCGGTCGTGGCATGGCTGTGATGGCGCTAACCTTGTCTGCATCGGGACGGACCCCTGACCTTGAGATGTGGTCCCCGAGGAATTTCAGCTCCGTCTGGCCGAAGGCACACTTCGCACGGTTGAGACGCAGGCCATTTTGTCGTATGCGGGTGAAGACACGTCGTAGACGATGCATGTGTTCCTGCGGAGTGGTGGACCAAATGATGATATCGTCCACATATACACGTACCCCTTCGATGCCTTCCATCATCTGCTCCATAATGCGGTGGAAAACTTCAGATGCTGAAATGATGCCGAATGGCATCCGGTTGTAGCAGAATCTGCCAAAAGGGGTGTTGAATGTGCATAGTCTTCGGCTGGCCGGGTCCAGTTGGATCTGCCAAAATCCTTTGGACGCATCCAATTTGGTGAATATTTTGGCTCGCGCCATCTCGCTGGTGAGGTCCTCTCGTTTCGGGATGGGATAGTGTTCCCGCATGATGTTGTTATTCAGATCTTTAGGATCTATACATATACGGAGCTCGCCAGAGGGCTTCTTTACACAGACCATGGAGCTGACCCATGGCGTGGGCTCCGTGACCCTGGATAGGACCCCTTGGTCCTGAAGAACCTGCAGTTGTACCTTGAGGCGGTCTTTGAGTGGCGCAGGAACCCTGCGAGGTGCGTGAACGACAGGGATGGCGTCCGGTCTGAGTCGAATCTTGTACGTGTATGGCAATGTCCCCATGCCTTCAAAAACCTCCTGGTTGTGAGCAAGGAGGGAATGGAGATTTGCGTGGAACTCAGCATCCGGGAAGTCGGATATCTCATCTGGAGAGAGAGACATAATGCGCTGTACCAGGTGAAGGACCTTACACGCCTGTGCGCCCAGTAACGAGTCCTTTGATGAGCCGACAACTTCGAAGGGGAGTGTGGCCGTGTGCATCTTGTGAGTTACCTGTAGCTGGCAAGATCCTATGGACGGGATGACGTTCCCGTTATAGTCAACCATCTTGAGCCGGGATGGCGTGATGGGTGGTTTGACCTTCATGGCCTGGACTGCATAATATGCAATCAGGTTGGCGGATGCGCCGGTGTCCAGACGGAAGGCGACGCGCGATCGGTTGACCGTCAGGGTGGCACACCACTCATCGGCTGGATTGATGGCATTGACCTTGTTGACATCGATGACGGAAACGCGGAAGGCATCCTGGTCATCTGCATCACTTAACTGGAAGTCTTGATGCGTGGGCTGGACGGTCCTGACTTGTCTGCGAGGTTGTCGAGGATGCGCCGGATCCATGGGTTGAGCCGCACGACAGCGGGCTGCGTAGTGGCCCATCTTGCCACATCTGAGGCACTGTCGGTTTTTTGCAGGACATTGCCCTTTTAAATGTAGAGCTCCACAATTGCCGCACGTCATGACGTCACGGCGTTCGTTGCGCCACTGCGCATGCGCAGTGCGATCTTGCGGTGGGCGCGCCTGCGCAGTGCGTCCCTCGTTGTGGCCGTTGTTTTTGGCGCGCACCTGCGCGGGAGACCGCGAAAAGCGCGGGAAGCGGCCGCTGTCGTCCGGGCCGTGGGTCGGGAAGTAATCGACGGCCTGGATGCGTTCGACGTCGTGGGCGGCCTGGCTTGCCGATTCGACGGCTGGGGACCCCCTCCGTGCCAACTCGGACGCCTGAAATCGGGCAAAACGGCAGGTAGCATTTTCGTGGAGGACACAGGCTTCCACAGCAGACGCTAAGGTGAGGCTTTTTATTTTAAGAAGCTGCTGGCGTAGGCCACTAGAGGCAACGCCAAAAACAATCTGGTCCCTGATCATGGACTCTGTGGTGGTGCCGTAACCGCAGGACTGCGCTAGAATCCGGAGGTGCGTCAAGAAGGGTTGAAAAAGCTCCTCCTTACCTTGCAGGCGTTGCTGAAAGAGGTATCTTTCAAAACTTTCATTTACTTCAACTTGAAAGTGCTGGTCCAGTTTGAGGATGACCGTGTCATATTTGGATTGGTTTTCGCCTTCTTCGAACACCAGTGAGTTGAAGACGTCGGTGGCGTGCTGACCTGCGTAGAAGAGGAGCATTGCAATCTTCGTTTCATCCGAGGCACTCTGTTTTTCGGTGGCACGGATGTACAGGTCAAATCGCTGCCTGAAGAGCTTCCAATTGGTACCTAGGTTCCCCGCGACTTGCAACGGCTGCGGTTTGTCGGTGCGGTCCATGTCCAGAATGGCAGGTTAGTAGGCAGGTATCGATCCACTCCTGTACCATGTGGTGTTGGGTGTTCTGACACACAGATGAGCCAACACGGTTGTATATGGTACAACGCTATTTTATTCAAACTTACTATGTACAGTTTTGTCTTTTCACTCTGCACGTGGGGGTTCCCTGCTTGTGATGTTGTAACAGCTCTTCTCTGTTTCTTTGTCCCCAGACCTACTGAACACCAGGTGTCGTGCTCGTGCTTTTTATGTGGTTGGTGTTCTTGTCTGTGATTGGTTGTGGTGTTGTGTGCTCTGATTTGCCTGTTGGTGTGTCCATCATGATGTGTGTGTTTGAATATCATGACAACTGCCATCACAATCTTTACTAACACTGCCATCACAGTCTTTACTGACACTGCCATCACAATCTTTACTGACACTGCCATCAGTCTTTACTGACACTGCCATCACAATCTTTACTGACACTGCCATCAGTCTTTACTAATACTGCCATCACAGTCTTTACTGACACTGCCATCACAATCTTTACTGACACTGCCATCAGTCTTTACTAATACTGCCATCACAGTCTTTACTGACACTGCCATCACAATCTTTACTGACACTGCCATCAGTCTTTACTGACACTGCCATCACAGTCTTTACTGACACTGCCATCAGTCTTTACTAACACTGCCATCACAGTCTTTACTGACACTGCCATCACAATCTTTACTAACACTGCCATCAGTCTTTACTGACACTGCCATCACAATCTTTACTGACACTGCCATCAGTCTTTACTAATACTGCCATCACAGTCTTTACTGACACTGCCATCACAATCTTTACTGACACTGCCATCACAGTCTTTACTAACACTGCCAACACAGTCTTTACTAATACTGCCATCACAATCTTTACTGACACTGCCATCACAGTGTTTACTAACACTGCCATCAGTCTTTACTAACACTGCCATCAGTCTTTACTCACACTGCCATCACAATCTTTACTGACACTGCCATCAGTCTTTACTAACACTGCCATCAGTCTTTACTAACACTGCCATCAGTCTTTACTAACACTGCCATCAGTCTTTACTCACACTGCCATCACAGTCTTTACTAACACTGCCATCAGTCTTTACTAACACTGCCATCAGTCTTTACTCACACTGCCATCACAATCTTTACTAACACTGCCATCACAGTCTTTACTAACACTGCCATCAGTCTTTACTAACACTGCCATCAGTCTTTACTAACACTGCCATCAGTCTTTACTAACACTGCCATCACAGTCTTTACTAACACTGCCATCACAGTCTTTACTAACACTGCCATCACAGTCTTTACTAACACTGCCATCAGTCTTTACTAACACTGCCATCAGTCTTTACTAACACTGCCATCAGTCTTTACTAACACTGCCATCACAGTCTTTACTAATACTGCCATCACCGTCTTTACTAACACTGCCATCACAGTCTTTACTAACACTGCCATCAGTCTTTACTAACACTGCCATCACCGTCTTTACTAACACTGCCATCAGTCTTTCCTGACACTGCCATCAGTCTTTACTAACACTGCCATCAGTATTTACTAACACTGCCATCAGTCTTTACTAACACTGCCATCAGTCTTTACTAACACTGCCATCAGTCTTTACTAACACTGCCATCAGTCTTTACTAACACTGCCATCACAGTCTTTACTAACACTGCCATCAGTCTTTACTAACACTGCCATCAGTCTTTACTAACACTGCCATCAGTCTTTACTAACACTGCCATCACAGTCTTTACTAACACTGCCATCACAGTCTTTACTAACACTGCCATCACAGTCTTTACTAACACTGCCATCAGTCTTTACTAACACTGCCATCACCGTCTTTACTAATACTGCCATCACCGTCTTTACTAATACTGCCATCACAGTCTTTACTAACACTGCCATCAGTCTTTACTAACACTGCCATCACCGTCTTTACTAACACTGCCATCACAGTCTTTACTAACACTGCCATCAGTCTTTACTAACACTGCCATCACAGTCTTTACTGACACTGCCATCAGTCATTACTAACACTGCCATCAGTCATTACTAACACTGCCATGAGTCTTTACTAACACTGCCATCAGTCTTTACTAACACTGCCATGAGTCTTTACTAACACTGCCATCAGTCTTTACTAACACTGCCAACAGTCTTTACTAACACTGCCATCAGTCATTACTAACACTGCCATCAGTCTTTACTGACACTGCCATCAGTCATTACTAACACTGCCATGAGTCTTTACTAACACTGCCATCAGTCTTTACTAACACTGCCATCAGTCTTTACTAACACTGCCATGAGTCTTTACTAACACTGCCATCAGTCATTACTAACACTGCCATGAGTCTTTACTAACACTGCCATCAGTCTTTACTAACACTGCCATCAGTCTTTACTAACACTGCCATGAGTCTTTACTAACACTGCCATCAGTCTTTACTAACACTGCCAACAGTCTTTACTAACACTGCCATCAGTCTTTACTAACACTGCCATCACAGTCTTTACTAACACTGCCATCACAGTCTTTACTAACACTGCCATCAGTCTTTACTAACACTGCCATCACAGTCTTTACTAACACTGCCATCACAGTCTTTACTAACACTGCCATCAGTCTTTACTGACACTGCCATCAGTCTTTACTAACACTGCCATCACAGTCTTTACTAACACTGCCATCAGTCTTTACTAACACTGCCATCAGTCTTTACTGACACTGCCATCAGTCTTTACTAACACTGCCATCACAGTCTTTACTAACACTGCCATCACAGTCTTTACTAACACTGCCATCAGTCTTTACTAACACTGCCATCAGTCTTTACTAACACTGCCATCAGTCTTTACTAAAACTGCCATCACAGTATTTACTGACACTGCCATCACAGTCTTTACTGACACTGCCATCACAGTCTTTACTAACACTGCCATCAGTCTTTACTAACACTGCCATCAGTCTTTACTAAAACTGCCATCACAGTATTTACTGACACTGCCATCAGTCTTTACTAACACTGCCATCACAGTCTTTACTAACACTGCCATCACAGTCTTTACTGACACTGCCATCACAGTCTTTACTAACACTGCCATCAGTCTTTACTAACACTGCCATCACAGTCTTTACTAACACTGCCATCACAGTCTTTACTAACACTGCCATCAGTCTTTACTAACACTGCCATCACAGTCTTTACTAACACTGCCATCACAGTCTTTACTGACACTGCCATCACAGTCTTTACTAACACTGCCATCAGTCTTTACTAACACTGCCATCACAGTCTTTACTAACACTGCCATCACAGTCTTTACTAACACTGCCATCAGTCTTTACTAACACTGCCATCACAGTCTTTACTAACACTGCCAGCACAGTCAGTACCAACACTGCTGTTGCGGTCTGTACTAAAACTGCACCACCACATGCATCAAAAATTATAAACAACAACAGCAACAGGAGCCCCAATAACAGAAATGTAACCTAAACAATCCCCCCCCCCCCCCCCCAGGGCTCCCGCACTGCACCACCTCTCCGGCAGCCTATTGGCACCTTAACTAATGAGCGAACTGGAGGCTAGCCTTCTCCCCATAGACCGCCCCCTTTAAACACCACGGATGTCGCACCACCCATCCTGTGGACAGTCGGTCAAACTGCACGTGCAGCTTCTTCCTGTGCGCCAAGAACTCTGGCATTGGATCACTCACTGCTCCCTATCCACACACAGAATTTCATCCACTACCTCATGTACCCTCCTTCCTGCTCTGCCTGCAAAGGTTTGCAAGGCGGAGACTGAGAGAAGCAGGTCTGCGAAAAAGCCACCGTGTCATCGCTGTGCTCAAGTGGGACATTCAGCAGGAGAATGTTGAAGTAATGAGAATAATGCAAAAGTTGCGGTACAGTAGGCCACATCGTCAAGGCATGTTGGTCACACCAACCTTCACCAGCCCAAAAGAAATGTATCAGGAAAAACACAGCCCAGTCTGCTAGACTGGTTTACAAGTTAAGTGATGGAACTGAAGACTCACTAGAGTACAATGTGTCAATTCAGCTTAAAGGATTCAAGCTTGGTGTCTTATCAGTTGAAAGAGATCAGCATTGCTTTTGGGTTCATCAAAACTTAATAGAACAAAGTACAAAGAACAAAGAAAAGTACAGCACAGGAACAGGCCCTTCGGCCCTCCAAGCCCGTGCCGACCATGCAGCTCGACTAAACTACAATCTTCTACACTTCCTGGGTCCGTATCCTTCTATTCCCATCCTATTCATATATTTGTCAAGATGCCCCTTAAATGTCCCTATCGTCCCTGCTTCCACTACCTCCTCCGGTAGCGAGTTCCAGGCACCCACTACCCTCTGCGTAAAAAACTTGCCTCGTACATCTACTCTAAACCTTGCCCCTCTCACCTTAAACCTATGCCCCCTAGTAATTGACCCCTCTACCCTGGGGAAAAGCCTCTGACTATCCACTCTGTCTATGCCCCTCATAATTTTGTATACCTCTATCAGGTCGCCCCTCAACCTCCTTCGTTCCAGTGAGAACAAACCGAGTTTATTCAACCGCTCCTCATAGCTAATGCCCTCCATACCAGGCAACATCCTGGTAAATCTCTTCTGCACCCTCTCTAAAGCCTCCACATCCTTCTGGTAGTGTGGCGACCAGAATTGAACACTATACTCCAAGTGTGGCCTAACTAAGGTTCTATACAGCTGCAACGTGACTTGCCAATTCTTATACTCAATGCCCCGGCCAATGAAGGCAAGCATGCCGTATGCCTTCTTGACTACCTTCTCCACCTGTGTTGCCCCTTTCAGTGACCAATGCAACACAATCAAGATTGGAATGGGTATGGGGCACTGCAATTCACTCACGCCTGAGACAATAAAAATCAGAAGCTTAAAACATCGACCTTTACAAACAGCAAGGTAATCCTGCGGACATACACCGAGGAGGTTGTGCTATTGAAGGGACACATCAAGGTGGAAGTTAACAGTCAAAAAGCAGAGTTGCCTCCCCACATTGTCCAGTGGTACGTTCCAGCTTTGTTTGGTCGATCATGTTTGAGGAAGATAAAGCTAAACTGGGCCGTTGTAAAACAACTCGTTGATTCTACAATCTACAGCCACTCATGAATAAGTATGCTAAGGTATTAGAAGGGTCACTTGGATCCATGACTAGAGTGGAAGTAAAGCTCAAGATCAAGGCAGGCAGTGTGCCTAAGGGTTTTAAAGCACGTACATACCCTATGCCATCCAGCCAAAATAGAAGAAGAACTTGAGAGGTTAGTTGAGAGGTGTGTTGAGCCCGTTATTATCTGTGAATGGGTGACACCAATCGTTCCTGTGTTAAAGAGGGATGGTTCTGGAGGAATATGTGGGGATTTTAAAAGCACAATCAACCCAGTATTGTGTGCTGACCATTATCCTCTCCCACTTATTGAAGGTTTATTCGCTGGACTCTCAGGAAGCCAAAAGTTTAGCAAAATAGATTTTTCAAAGACATAGCTACAGATCAATGTGGCTACAGAGTCACAACCGTTACTTATCATAGTGACACATAAATGTTCCCTTATAGGGGACTTACATTTGGGATAACATTGGCACCTACTCTTGTTCTGCGATCCGTTGATCAAATTTCATATGACTCAATTCATATGGCAAACTGCAAAACTACTGACAGACCTGGCTCCTCCCATTAATTACATCATCTGTAACCCACTAAGTTCCATGGCCTACTTAGCTAGGACCAAACACCAATCCCCTCATAACTTATCTATACTGAAGGGAAACTCCAGAGATCAAAACACGATTAAATTAGCCCTTTATCTGTCAACATGTAAGTGATTAAAATCAATAATTACCTCACTCTTTTACGAGTCCTTAATTACAGCTTTAGCACATGCACAGTTTGGGTACCTTAACCTAGGTTCTTTAATAATGTTACTCCAACAAATATATGCCATAACCCAGGGCGTTTTAAAATCATTACTGCACAGATATAAAATATAATGGGCTGGATTCTCCGATCCCCGATGCCAAAATCGTGTTTGGCGAGGGGGCAGAGAATCCCCGATGATGCCAAAATCGAGGGTGGCGCCGTTTTTGCGATGCTCCGCCCCTGAAAAGCGGAATACTCTAGGAGTATGCCGCATGCTGTATCCACGGCCTCAGGCAACCGTGATGCTCCGTCCCGCCTGGCCGCATTCCCGACGGTGTGGGACTCTCATGGTCTCACCCATCGTGAACATAGCGTGGTGGCTGCGGACTCAGTCCGGCACTGCCACAGTCGGGGGAGGGCTGATCCGTGGGCAGGAGGAGCTTCATTCGGGGCTGGGGGCACTGTGGGGGGGTGGTCCGGGGCGCACGAGCGGCCAAAGAGGTGTATTATTTTTGTGGTCCGGGTCCACGTACTGAGTCGGTGGTCGCTTTGCACCAGTTTTCCTGGCGTAAAACACCATTGTTTTCATGCAGGCATGGGGACTTAGTCTCCCAAACGGGAAATCCAGTGCAATATATAACTATTTTTACACTCATCACACGTCTCACAACTCAAAGCCCTGATAAAGCATCTGCAGTCATGTTTTCTCTTCCTGAGACATGGCAACTTTCAAGTTAAACTCCAGATAATCGGTCTTGAATTTCGATCTTTAAACTTCTCCAGAAACTTCAGTATATTATGATCTGTATAACCAATTGCCTCTGATGAATTGTTAGCAACATAAATGTCAAAATGTTGCAACGTTAATACCAAACTCAATGCTCCCTTCTGGATGGTCGAATACTTCTTTTAATGAACATTTAGTTTTCTTGAAAAATAAACATGGGTCTTTCGATACCTTTGTCGTCTTCTTGTAACAGTACAGCACCAAACCCCACATCACTCGCATCAATTGGCACACAATCAATTAGGACCCTAGTAAAAGATTCCTCAAATGCCAGAATGGGCATTAAGGGTGGTTTGATTACCGCCTGAGGGTTTCCTATCACCTGACATGTACGACAAAATCCAACGACATCCTCATGCAGACCAGGCCAATAAATATGTTTTTGCATTTATGCTCGAGTTTTCCTTACATTTCCAGACAATGCCCCCCTACTGGAACCTCATGTGCAACCTACAAAGCCTCCTTTCCATAACCCACCGGAGTGCAACTTGATGAACTTCTACCCATTTCACATCTGCCTGAATACGTAAAGGTCTCCACTTTCTCATTAATACATTATTTTTAATGCAATGACACTGTGGTGTACACTCACACTTTATTCCTAGGTATGCTTTCTGATACAAAGAACAAAGAAAAGTACAGCACAGGAACAGGCCCTTCAGCCCTCCAAGCCTGCGCCGACCATGTTGCCCGTCGAACCTGAAACCTTCTACACTTCCTGGGTCCGTATCCCTCTATTCCCATCCTACTCATTTATTTGTCAAGATGCCCCTTAAACGTCACTATCGGACCTGCTTCCACCACCTCCTCCAGTAGCGAGTTCCAGGCACCCACTACCCTCTGTGTAAAAGCCTTCCCTCGCACATCTCCTCTAAACTTTGCCCCTCTCACCTTAAACCTATGCCCCCTAGTAATTGACTCTTCCACTCTGGGAAAAAGCTTCTGACTATCCACTCTGTCTATGCCCCTCATAATTTTGTAGACCTCTATCAGGTCGCCCCTCAACATCCGTCGTTCCAGTGAGACCAAACCGAGTTTATCCAGCCTCTACTCATAGCTAATGCCCTCCATACCAGGCAATATCCTCGTAAATCTCTTCTGCACCCTCTCCAAAGCCTCCACATCCTTCTGGTAGTGTGGCGACCAGAATTGAACACTATACTCCAAGTGTGGCCTAACTAAGGTTCTATACAGCTGCAACATGACTTGCCAATTCTTATACTCAATGCCCCGGCCAATGAAGGCAAGCATGCCGGATGCCTTCTTGACTACCTTCTCCACCTGTGTTGCCCCTTTCAATGACCTGTGGACCTGTACACCTAGATCTCTCTGACTGTCAATACTCTTAAGGGTTCCGCCATTTACTGTATATTTCCCAACTGCTCTATTTCTGGATCCGTTATTTGTAATTCCACCAATTTTCCTGAACCATCCTTGTTCTTTATCAATAATCTGGCCAAAGGTCATTACTGATACCTGACCTTCAGCCTCTCTGTCTTTCCTCCTTGATTTCTCTTCCTCCTGTCTCAACCTGTTGCTTTGTGATCTTGTTCCCACAATCTGGAAAGACCCCAGGATAGGCTTCTTGCAACACCTCAACTGTTTGACTTTCCACCGGCTTTTCATAGAATCATAGAATTTACAGTGAAGGAGGCCATTTGGCCCATCGAGTCTGCACCGGCCCTTGGAAAGGGCACCCTACCTACACCCCTACCTCCACCCTATCCCCGTAACCCAGTAACTCGATCTACCCTTTTTGGACACTAAGGGCAATTTATCACGGCCAATCCACCTAACCTGCACGTCTTTGGACTGTGGGAGGAAACCGGAGCACCCGGAGGAAACCCACGCACACACGGGGAGGACGTGCAGACTCTGCACAGACAGTGACCCAAGCCGGGAATCAAACCTGGGACCCTGGAGCAGTGAAGCAACAGTGCTACCCACTATGCTACCGTGCTGCCCATTTTCAACCATAATAGGCACCACTCCCGCCTGTGATCCAGCTATATCATTACCCAGGATACATTATCCCTGAAAACAGTAATTTCTCTAATACTCTTACCGCCACGTCACCACTTTTCACCAGACTCTCTAACCTTACCTTACATAATGGAATGCTACTCACTTCACCATTAATCCCACATATTACCACCTTTTCTGGTAGTACTCCTTCTGAACTACATATCTCCTTATCTCTCACCATTAAAGATTGACTTGCTTCTGTATCCCTTAAGATTTTAACATCCTTACCTACTCCAGCTTGTACATAC
The DNA here is from genome assembly GCF_047496885.1 of Scyliorhinus torazame. Lineage (NCBI taxonomy): Eukaryota > Metazoa > Chordata > Chondrichthyes > Carcharhiniformes > Scyliorhinidae > Scyliorhinus > Scyliorhinus torazame. Next base: position 39,302,705 of record NC_092734.1, on the reverse strand, counting down.
AAGTAAACTGTATCCTCACAACTAAAGCATCATAAAAGTTTGGGGCAGTGGACTTTTGTTTGGATTAAGACAGTGCCCTTCGGAAATTGTCAGGCAACAGCATCAAACACATCAAAAACACAAATGTTAAATGAGAGTACGACCTGAGGAGTAGAGTCTTTAACTGCGGGCAGCGTGTTCTGGATAGAAATTATACTGCGAGTGAAAAATGGACTCCAGCCATCATACTAGCCCAGACAAGTCTGATATCATACACTGGGCTAGGCCCCGCTCCTCACACTGGGCTGGGCTCCGCTCCTGCCTCAACTAAGGAGGTTGAGGGGCGACCTGATAGAGGTCTACAAAATTGTGAGGGGCATAGACAGAGTGGATAGTCAGAGACTTTTTCCTAGGATCGAGGAGTCAATTACTAGGGGGCATAGGTTTAAGGTGCGAGGGGGCAAGGTTTAGAGGAGATGAACGAGGCAAGTTTTTTACACAGAGGGTAGTGGGTGCCTGGAACTCGCTGCCGGAGGAGGTGGTGGAAGCAGGGACGATAGTGACATTTAAGGGGCATCTTGACAAATACATGAATAGGATGGGAATAGAGGGATACGGACCCCGGAAGTGTAGAAGATTTTAGTTTAGACGGGCAGCATGGTCGGCACGGGCTTGGAGGGCCGAAGGGCCTGTTCCTGTGCTGTACTTTTCTTTATTCTTCGTTCTTTGTTCCTGACACTGACATTGGGCCGCGCTCCTGACACTTTGCTGGGTCCTGTCTACACTTCCCTGTTCTTGCAAAGACTCCCCACACAAAATAGGAAGCGCATCCCATCCTCCAGACAGCACCTGCTCCCCATGAAGAGAAATCTCAGCAATCAATCGCAATATCCCATTGTCATGCTCCCCACTGGGAAATTTACATCTGTCATATTTGTTAAAAAAAAACATATCTTAGCTGACTGGGGAAGGTGGGGAGCTTGGGTGGGGAGGGGGGCGAGGTGGGCTAAGGGGCCACTTTGTATTAAGGGGAGGGTGGCACCACGGCACTGCTGCCTACAGCGCTCCGGCCCGGGTCACTGTCCGTGGGGAGTTTGCACATTCTCTCCATGTCTGCGTGAGTCTCACCCCCACAACCCAAAATATGTGCAGGGTACGTGGGTCATCCATGCTAAATTGCCTCTTAATTGGAAAAAAACAAAACTGGATACTCTAAATTTAGTTTTTATAAACTTTGTGTCAAGGGAACATTTGCAGCACAGTGGTTAGCACTGTTGCTTCACAGCGCCAGGGTCCCAGGATCGATTCCCGACTCGGGTCACTGTCTGTGCGGAGTCTGCACATTCTCCCCGTGTCTGCGTGGGTTTCCTCCGGGTGCTCCGGTTTCCTCCCACAGAAAGACTTGCTGTGAGGTGAATTGGGCATTCTGAATTCTCCCTCTGTGTACCCGAACAGGTGCCGGAGTGTGGCGACTAGGGGATTTATCACAGTAAGGTCATTGCAATGTTAATGCAAGCCTACTTGTGACAATAATAAAGATTATTATTGTTATTTAAGGAACAGATATTTATCGGGGATATTTGACATTAAAACGAGCCAAGTGTTTATAGCAGGATTTTATTTAAAGTAGTTTTATTTATTAAATTAAAGAATTTATTTTAACGGTAGTTTTTTTCCCAGCCAGCTGGTTTGAAGAGGTGTATCAAACACTCACTCGCCGCCTTCATGGGAAGCTCCACTTAACACCTCGCTTCATCTTTCCAGTCTCCTTCGAAAGGCAAATTCTAATTAAAACTGCTCCTGTTTTCGTTCCCCAGTAAAGGGCACACAGCTAGCTGGAACGATAAAGCTGCGTTTGATCTTCCCCCCCCCTGCTTTTGTTACACCTATTAAAAGTTCCAACCTAGAAATTAGGTTGCAGACATCACAACCCCCAACACAGACAAAGATCCCGCACTCCTCCCAGCCCCCCCCTCACTCACAATGTCACTGACGGCCCCAAACACTCACAGCCACTAACAGGTCCGGGTCAGACAGGCGGAGTGATAACCGAGCAGCATCTCTCTCCAGACAACACACTACGGGCTGGGGGGAGAGGCAGTCCCTCTGTCCTGATACTGCCCCAACCAACACACACTGCAATCGCAAAAGCCAAGCTCTCAGCTAAAGCTTCTGTGATCCGCGCACTGATTGACTTTTGTATCAAGAGAGTTGGAGCAAATGCAGAGACTTGGAGTTGACCAGCAGGTCTGACAGAATGGAAAAGGGGCTGATTGGCCACCTCTTGTGTCTGATCCACAGCCTCCCAGTAACTGGACCAGGGTCCATCACCAGAATGAACGTCAGCAGGCTGGTTAACCATGAAGGGCATCACAAACAAGCCACACCTTCACTTACACACATTTGGGGTATGGGGGGTTCTTTCGGGGGGTAGGGGTGAAGAGCTTGTGACTTTGTGGTCTTGGGATCCGCTGGTACAGGACAGAGCAGGGACTGAACCTGGGACCTTCAGTGTCACCATGTGGGAACCTACCCAGGGCAGCTGGAAGACAGGTGGGTCTGCCTGTGTGTGCCTGTGTATCTATGTGTGCCTGTGTGTGTGCCTGCCTGTATGTCTGATTGTGTGTGCCTGTGTGTGTGTGTGCCTGTGTGTGTGTATGCCTCTGCCTGGGTATGTGTGTGTGTCTGTTCGTGTGTGTGTTTGCACGTGTGTGTGTTTGCACGTGCGTGTGTGTCTTCCTGCCCGTGTGAACACCAAGGAGCAAAAAATGCAGGTTTTGTATATCATAGAATTTACAGTGCAGAAGGAGGCCATTCGGCCCATCGAGTCTGCACCAGCTCTTAGAAAGAGCACCCTACCCAAGGTCAACACCTCCACCCTATCCCCATAATCCAGTAACCCCACCCAACACTAAGGGCAATTCTGGACACTAAGGGCAATTTATCATGGCCAATCCACCTAACCTGCACATCTTTGGACTGTGGGAGGAAACCGGAGCACCCGGAGGAAACCCACGCACACACGGGGAGGATGTGCAGACTCCGCACAGACAGTGACCCAAGCCGGAATCTTCGAGACAGTATCTACTCCCATTTGGAAGCAAATGGGCGTATTAGTGAGAGGCAGCATGGTTTTGTGAAGGGGAGGTCGTGTCTCACTAACTTGATAAGAGTTTTTCGAGGAGGTCACTAAGATGATGGATGCAGGTAGGGCAGTGGATGTTGTCTATATGGACTTCAGTAAGGCCTTTTACAAGGTCCCTCATGGTATACATACCCTTTTGGATAGTCAGAGGCTTTTCCCCAGGGTAGAGGGGTCAATTACTAGGGGGCATAGGTTTAAGGTGAGAGTGGCAAAGTTTAGAGTAGATGTACGAGGCAAGTTTTTTACGCAGAGGGTAGTGGGTGCCTGGAACTCACTACCGGAGGAGGTAGTGGAGGCAGGGACGATAGGGACATTTAAGGGGCATCTTGACAAATATATGAATAGGATGGGAATAGAAGGATACGGACCCAGGAAGTGTAGAAGATTGTAGTTTAGTCGGGCAGTATGGTCGGCACGGGCTTGGAGGGCCGAAGGGCCTGTTCCTGTGCTGTACATTTCTTTGTTCTTTGTTCTTTGTTCTAGACTAGTACAAAAGGTGAAGTCACACGGGATCAGTTGGGAGCTGGCAAGGTGGATACAGAACTGGCTAGGTCATAGAAGGCAGAGAGTAACAATGGAGGGATGCTTTTCTAATTGGAGGGCTGTGACCAGTGGTGTTCCACAGGGATCAGTGCTGGGACCTTTGCTCTTTGTAGTATATATAAATGATTTGGAGGAAAATGTAACTGGTCTGATTAGTAAGTTTGCAGACGACACAAAGGTTGGTGGAATTGAGGATAGCGATGAGGACTGTCAGAGGATACAGCAGGATTTAGATTGTTTGGAGACTTGGGCGGAGAGATGGCAGATGGAGTTTAATCCGGACAAATGTGAGGTAATGCATTTTGGAAGGTCTAATGCAGGTAGGGAATATACAGTGAATGGTAGAACCCTCAAGAGTATTGAAAGTCAAAGAGATCTAGGAGTACTGGTCCACAGGTCATTGAAAGGGGCAACACAGGTGGAGAAGGTAGTCAAGAAGGCATACGGCATGCTTGCCTTCATTGGCTGGGGCATTGAGTATAAGAATTGGCAAGTCATGTTGCAGCTGTATAGAACCTTAGTTAGGCCACACTTGGGAGTATAGTGTTCAATTCTGGTCGCCACACTACCAGAAGGATGTGGAGGCTTTAGAGAGGGTGCAGAAGAGATTTACCAGAATGTTGCCTGGTATGGAGGGCATTAGCTATGAGGAGCGGTTGAATAAACTCGGTTTGTTCTCACTGGAACGAAGGAGGTTGAGGGGAGACCTGATAGAGGTCTACAAAATTATGAGGGGCATAGACAGAGTGGATAGTCAGAGGCTTTTCCCCAGGGTAGAGGGGTCAATTACTAGGGGGCATAGGTTTAAGGTGAGAGGGGCAAGGTTTAGAGTAGACTTACGAGGCAAGTTTTTTACGCAGAGGGTAGTGGGTGCCTGGAACTCGCTACCGGAGGAGGTGGTGGAAGCAGGGACGATAGTGACATTTATGGGGCATCTTGACAAATACATGAATAGCATGGGAATAGAGGGATACGGACCCAGGAAGTGTAGAAGATTGTAGTTTAGTCGGGCAGCATGGTCGGCACGGGCTTGGAGGGCCGAAGGGCCTGTTCCTGTGCTGTACATTTCTTTGTTCTTTGTTCTTTGTTTGAACCTGGGACCCTGGAGCTGTGAAGCAATTGTGCTATCCACAATGCTACCATGCTGCCCTCACGCTACCGTGGTGATGTTGGGAATGGCATTAAACAGGAAATTAGAGACGCATGCGAGAAAGGAACATCTGTAATTATGGGTGATTTTAATCTGCATGTAGATTGGGAAAATCAAATTAGCCACAATACCAAGGAATTCCTGGAGCGTATACAGGATGGTTTTCTGGACTAATACGTTGACGAACCAACTAGAGAGCAGGCCAACCTAGACTGGGTACTGTGTAATGAGAACGGAATCATTGGCAATCTAATTGTGCGAGGCCCCTTGGGGATGAGTGACCATAACATGATAGAATTCTCCCTCAAGATGGAGAGTGAAGGAGTTGATTCTGAGACTAGGCTCCTGAATCTTAACTGTGATAATATGAGGCGTGGATTGTCTTTGATCGATTGGGGAACGTTACTTAAAGGGATGACAGTGGTTAGGCAATGGCAAACCTTCAAGGTGCGTATGGAAGAACTACAACAACGGTTTATTCCTGTCTGGCACAAAATTAAAATGGGAAAGGTGGCTAATCCATGGTTTACAAGGGGAATTAGTGACCGTATTCGATCTAAGGATGTAGCATACAAATTGGATAGAAAACAACAGGTCTGAGGATTAGGAACAGTTTAGAATTCAGCAAAGGAGGACAAAGGGATTGATTAAGAAGAGGAAAGTAGAGTGCAAAAATAGAGCAAGGAGGCAGGAGGGCTAAAAGGGGTCACGAAAAGTCATTGGCAAACAGGGTTAAGGAAAATCCCAAGGCTTTTTACACGTATATAAAAAGCAAGAGGGTAGCCAGGGAAAGGGTTGGCCCACTGAAGGACAGGGGAGGGAATCTATGTGTGGAGCCAGAGGAAATGGGCGAGGTACTAAATGAATACTTTGCATCAGTATTCACCAAAGAGAAGGAATTAGTGGATGTTGAGTCTGGAGAAGGGTGTGTAGATAGCCTGGGTCACATTGAGATCCAAAAAGACGAGGTGTTGGGCATTTTGAAAAATATTAAGGTGGATAAGTCCCCAGGGCCTGATGGGATCTACCCCAGAATACTGAAGGAGGCAAGAGAGGAAATTGCTGAGGCCTTGACAGAAATCTTTGGATCCTCACTGTCTTCAGGTGATGTCCCGGATGACTGGAGAATAGCCAATGTTGTTCCTCTGTTTAAGAAGGGTAGCAAGGATAATCCAGGGAACTACAGGCCAGTGAGCCTTACGTCAGTGGTAGGGAAATTATTGGAAAGAATTCTTCGCGACAGGATCTACTCCCATTTGGAAGTAAGTGGTCATATTAGCAAGAGGCAGCACGGTTTTGTGAAGGGGAGGTCATGTCTCACTAACTTGATAGAGTTTTTCGAGGAGGTCACAAAGATGATTGATGCAGGTAGTGGATGTTGTCTATATGGACAACAGAAACATGTAAGGCCTTTGACAAGGTCCCTCATGGCAGACTGGTGCAAAAGGTGAAGTCACACGAGATCAGAGGTGAGCTGGCAAGATGGATACAGAACTATCTAGGTCATAGAAGGCAGAGAGTAGCAATGGAAGGGTGCTTTTCTGATTGGAGGGCTGTGATTAGTGGTGTTCCACAGAGATCAGTGCTCGGACCTTTGCTATTCGTAGTATATGTAAATAATTTGTAGGAAAATGTAACTGGTCTGATTACTAAGTTTGCACACGACACAAAGGTTGGTGGAATTGCGGATAGCAATGAGGACTGTCAGAGGATACAGCAGGATTTAGATTGTTTGGAGACTTAGGCGGTGAGATGGCAGGTGGAGTTTAATCCAGACAAATGTGAGGTAATGCATTTTGGAAGGTCTAATGCAGGTAGGGAATATACAGTGAATGATAGAACCCTTGAGAGTATTGACAGTCAGAGAGATCTAGGTGTACAGGTCCACAGGTCACTGAAAGGGGCAACACAGGTGGAGAAGGTAGTCAAGAAGGCGTACAGCATGCTTGCCTTCATTGGCCAGGGCATTGAGTCTAAACATTGGCAAGTCATGTTGCTGCTGTATAGAACCTTAGTTAGGCCACACTTGCAGTATAGTGTTCAATTCTGGTTGCCACACTACCAGAAGGATGTGGAGGCTTTAGAGAGGGTGCAGAAGAGATTTACCAGGATGTTGCCTGGTATGGAGAGCATTAGCTATGAAGAGAGGTTGAATAAACTCGGTTTGTTCTCACTGGAACGAAGGAGGTTGAGGGGCGACCTGATAGAGGTCTACAAAATTATGAGGGGCATAGACAAGAGTGGATAGTCAGAGACTTTTTCCCAGGGTAGAGGGGTCAATTACTAGGCGGCACAGGTTTAAGGTGCAAGGGGCAAGGTTTAGAGTAGATGTACGAGGCAAGTTTTTTACACAGAGGGTAGTGGGTGCCTGGAACTCGCTACCGGAGGAGGTAGTGGAAGCAGGGACGATAGTGACATTTAAGGGGCACCTTGACAAATATATGAATAAAATGGGAATAGAGGGATACGGACCCCGGAAGTGTAGAAGATTTTAGTTTAGTCGGGCAGCATGGTCGGCGCAGGCTTGGAGGGCCGAAGGGCCTGTTCCTGTGCTGTAATTTTTTTGTTCTTTGTACAAGAGTAAGCTTACAGGGAACATAAAATCTGACTGTAAAAGTTTCTATAGGTATTTGAAGAGAAAAAGATTGGTGAATACAAATGTAGGTCCCTTACAGTCAGAAACTGGGGAATGTATAATCGGGGGAAAAAGAAATGGCTGAGCAACTAAATACATACTTTGGTCCTGGCCCCATGAAGGAGGCTGAAGACCCAGGAAGAGAGGGTGCACGACCTGGAGAAAGAGACCACTGACTAGGCCAAGGGAATCACCTCGCTCGAGGTCGAGGTGGCAAGGTTAGTTTCCACCCGGAAAGCACTGAGTGCTGAATTTGGTGCATTTGAGTGCGATAGTGAGAGTTTGGTGACCGAGGGAGTATAAGGCTTCATTTTTATCTAAAGTTTAGTCTTTCTTTTATTTAGTTAATTAACTTAAAAGTTGCTGTTTGGTTTAGAAGAAGGTGAATTTTCAATAAGCTTTAAACAGGCTTCTACTTGTAGGCACTTGCAGCTGGAGCTTGTTAATTAGTTAATTGGATTAGGCCAGTTTTCAGAGGCTAGATTCACAGTATAAAAGTGATCCCCTACAGTGCAGACTTTGTTTGCACTGAGTGCTGAATTTGGTGCATTTGAGTGCTATAGTAAGAGTTTGGTGACCGAGGGAGTGCTGAATTTGGTGCATTTGAGTGCTATAGTAAGAGTTTGGTGACCGAGGGAGTTAGGTGAGGAGGGAGTAAGGTGCTCCTTTCGTTTTGTTTCCGACATTTCCGCAAAGAGTGCGAAGAGAGCCAGGAGTTTACAGAAAGTGTAGCTGACTGGGGGCAGGGTCGGAGGGCGGAGATCTAGTTAGTCCACAGGGCAGTTATATTCTGTCAGGTAAGAGGGGATGGAGGCTCGGCCAGTTACATGCTCCTCCTGTAGGATGTGGGTGGTGAGGGATACCACCGGTGTCCCCACTGACTATACCTGCGGGAAGTGCACCCAACTTCAGCTCCTCAAAGACCGTGTTAGGGAACTGGAGCTGAAGCTGGATGAACTTTGGATCATCCGGGAGGCAGAGGGGGTGATTGAGAAGAGTTACAAGGAGGTAACCACACCCAAGGTACAGGACAAGAATAGCTGGGTGACAGTCAGGGGGAAAAAAACAAACAGGCAGAAAGTGCAGGAATACCTCGTGGCCGTTCCCCTTCAAAACAAGTATACCGTTTTGGATGCTGTTGGGGGGGATGACCTACCGGGGGAAGGCCCTAGCGGCCAGGTCTCTGGCACTGAGTCTGGCTCTGGGGCTCAGAAGGGAAAGGGGGAGAATAGAAAAGCAATAGTTGTAGGAGATTCAATGGTTAGGGGAATAGATAGGAGATTCTGTGGTCGCGAGTGAGACTCCCGGAAGGTATGTTGCCTCCCGGGTGCCAGGGCCAGGGATGTCTCGGATCGTGTCTTCAGGATCCTTAAGGGGGAGGGGGAGCAGCCAGAAGTAGTGGTGCACATTGGTACCAACGACGTAGGTAGGAAAAGGGGTGTGGAGGTAATAAACAAGTTTAGGGAGTTAGGCTGGAAGTTAAAAGCCAGGACAGACAGAGTTGTCATCTCTGGTTTGTTGCCGGTGCCACGTGATAGCGAGGCTAGGAATAGGGAGAGAGTGCAGTTGAACACGTGGCTGCAGGAATGGTGTAGGAGGGAGGGCTTCAGGTATTTGGATAATTGGAGCGCATTCTGGGGAAGGTGGGACCTGTACAAGCAGGACGGGTTGCATCTGAACCAGAGGGGCACCAATATCCTGGGAGGGAGGTTTTCTAGTACTCTTCGGGAGGGTTTAAACTAATTTGGCAGGGGAATGGGAACCGGATTTGTAGTCCAGCAACTAAGGTAGCCGATATTCAGGACGCCAAAGCGTGTAATGAGGCAGTGGGGAAGGGAACACTGACAAAGGAGAGTACTTGCAGGCACGGAGATGGGTTGAAGTGTGTATACTTCAACGCAAGAAGCATCAGGAATAAGGTGGGTGAACTTAAGGCATGGATCGGTACTTGGGACTACGATGTGGTGGCCATCACGGAAACTTGGATAGAAGAGGGGCAGAAATGGTTGTTGGAGGTTCCTGGTTATAGATGTTTCAATAAGATTAGGGAGGGTGGTAAAAGAGGTGGGAGGGTGGCATTATTAATTAGAGATAGTATAACAGCTGCAGAAAGGCAGTTCGAGGAGTATCACCCTATTGAGGTAGTATGGGTTGAAGTCAGAAATAGGAAAGGAGCAGTCACCTTGTTAGGAGTTTTCTATAGGCCCCCCAATAGTAGCAGAGATGTGGAGGAACAGATTGGGAAACAGATTTTGGAAAGGTGCAGAAGTCATAGGGTAGTAGTCATGGGCGACTTTAACTTCCCAAATATTGAGTGGAAACTCTTTAGATCAAATAGTTTGGATGGGGTGGTGTTTGTGCAGTGTGTCCAGGAAGCTTTTCTAACACAGTATGTAGATTGTCCGACCAGAGGAGGGGCAATATTGGATTTAGTACTGGGTAATGAGCCAGGGCAAGTGATAGATTTGTTAGTGGGGGGGCATTTTGGAGATAGTGACCACAATTCTGTGACTTTCACTTTAGTAATGGAGAGGGATAGGTACGTGCAACAGGGCAAGGTTTACAATTGGGGGAAGGGTAAATACGATGTTGTCAGACAAGAATTGAAGTGCATAAGTTGGGAACATAGGCTGGCAGGGAAGGACACAAGTGAAATGTGGAACTTGTTCAAGGAACAGGTACTACGTGTCCTTGATATGTATGTCCCTGTCAGGCAGGGAAGAGATGGTCGAGTGAGGGAACCATGGTTGACAAGAGAGGTTGAATGTCTTGTTAAGAGGAAAAAGGAGACTTATGTAAGGCTGAGGAAACAAGGTTCAGACAGGGCATTGGAGGGATACAAGATAGCCAGGAGGGAACTGAAGAAAGGGATTAGGAGAGCTAAGAGAGGGCATGAACAATCTTTGGCGGGTAGGATCAAGGAAAACCCCAAGGCCTTTTACACATATGTGAGAAATATGAGAATGACTAGAGCGAGGGTAGGTCCGATCAAGGACAGTAGCGGGAGATTGTGTATTGAGTCTGAAGAGATAGGAGAGGGCTTGAACGAGTACTTTTCTTCTGTATTTACAAATGAGAGGGGCGATATTGTTGGAGAGGACAGTGAGAAACAGATTGGTAAGCTCGAGGAAATACTTGTTAGGAAGGAAGATGTGTTGGGCATTTTGAAAAACTTGAGGATAGACAAGTCCCCCGGGCCTGACGGGATATATCCAAGGATTCTATGGGAAGCAAGAGATGAAATTGCAGAGCCGTTGGCAATGATCTTTTCGTCCTCACTGTGAACAGGGATGGTACCAGCGGATTGGAGAGTGGCGAATGTCGTGCCCCTGTTCAAAAAAGGGACTAGGGATAACCCTGGGAATTACAGGCCAGTTAGTCTTACTTCGGTGGTAGGCAAAGTAATGGAAAGGGTACTGAAGGATAGGATTTCTGAGCATCTGGAAAGACACTGCTTGATTCGGGATAGTCAGCACGGATTTGTGAGGGGTAGGTCTTGCCTTACAAATCTTATTGAATTCTTTGAGGAGGTGACCAAGCATGTGGACAAAGGTAAAGCAGTGGATGTAGTGTATATGGATTTTAGTAAGGCATTTGATAAAGTTCCCCATGGTAGGCTTATGCAGAAAGTAAGGAGGCATGGGGTAGTGGGAAATTTGGCCAGTTGGATAACAAACTGGCTAACCGATAGAAGTCAGAGAGTGGTGGTGGATGGCAAATATTCAGCCTGGATCCCAGTTACCAGTGGCGTACCGCAGGGATCAGTTCTAGGTCCTCTGCTGTTTGTGATTTTCATTAATGACTTGGATGAGGGAGTTGAAGGGTGGGTCAGTAAATTTGCAGACGATACGAAGATTGGTGGAGTTGTGGATAGTAAGGAGGGCTGTTATCGGCTGCAAAGAGACATAGATAGGATGCAGAGCTGGGCTGAGAAGTGGCAGATGGAGATTAACCCTGAAAAGTGTGAGGTTGTCCATTTTGGAAGGACAAATATGAATACTGAATACAGGGTTAACGGTAGAGTTCTTGGCAATGTGGAGGAGCAGAGAGATCTTGGGGTCTATGTTCATAGATCGTTGAAAGTTGCCACTCAAGTGGATAGAGCTGTGAAGAAGGCCTATGGTGTGCTCGCGTTCATTAACAGAGGGATTGAATTTAAGAGCCGTGAGGTGATGATGCAGCTGTACAAAATCTTGGTTAGGCCACATTTGGAGTATTGTGTACAGTTTTGGTCGCCTCATTTTAGGAAGGATGTGGAAGCTTTGGAAAAGGTGCAAAGAAGATTTACCAGGATGTTGCCTGGAATGGAGAGTAGGTCTTACGAGGAAAGGTTGAGGGTGCTAGGCCTTTTCTCATTAGAACGGAGAAGGATGAGGGGCGACTTGATAGAGGTTTATAAGATTATCAGGGGAATAGATAGAGTAGACAGTCAGAGACTTTTTCCCCGGGTGGAACAAACCATTACAAGGGGACATAAATTTAAGGGGAAAGGTGGAAGATATAGGAGGGATATCAGAGGTAGGTTCTTTACCCAGAGAGTAGTGGGGGCATGGAATGCACTGTCTGTGGAAGTAGTTGAGTCGGGAACATTAGGGACCTTCAAGCGGCTATTGGATAGGTACATGGATTAAGGTAAAATGATATAGTGTAGATTTATTTGTTCTCAAGGGCAGCACGGTAGCATTGTGGATAGCACAATTGCTTCACAGCTCCAGGGTCCCAGGTTCGATTCCGGCTTGGGTCACTGTCTGTGCGGAGTCTGCACGTCCTCCCCGTGTGTGCATGGGTTTCCTCCGGGTGCTCCGGTTTCCTCCCACAGTCCAAAGATGTGCGGGTTAGGTGGATTGGCCATGATAAATTGCCCTTAATGTCCAAATTGCACTTGGTGTTGGGTGGAGGTGTTGAGTTTGGGTAGGGTGCTCTTTCCAAGAGCCGGTGCAGACTCAAAGGGCCGAGTGGCCTCCTTCTGCCCTGTAAATTCTATGATAATCTATGATTAATCTAGGACAAAGGTTCGGCACAACATCGTGGGCCGAAGGGCCTGTTCTGTGCTGTTTTTCTATGTTCTATGTTCAAGGGGAATGTCAACGATCAGGAGAACAGGTCCCGTCGACTGAACCTGAGAATCGTCGGGCTACCAGAGGACAGGAACCCGACGGAGTATGTCACAAGGATGCCCGGGAAACTGGTTGGAGAGGAAGGCGTCACCAAATCCCCAGAGGTGGACCAGGCCCACTGGTCGCTCCAGAAAAAAGCCCAAGTCAGGATAACCACCGCAGGCAATAATGGTGAAACTGCACAAGTTTCAAGATAAAGAGCGGGTGCTAAACAGGGCGAGGAGCAGGCGGTCGTGTATGTGGGAAGGACACACATTCTGCATCGAGCAAGATGTTGGAGCCAACACAGCCAAGTGTCAGGTGGGGTTTAACAGGGCCAAAGCGGCTTTATTTAAAAGTAAGGTGCTGTTTGGCATGTTGTGCCCCGAGAGACTGTGGATCACGTTTAACAGCGGAGAACATTAAGGTGGCAGAGGAAGCGGACGGGTCCACCCGAAAGAACGGACTGAAAGGCAACAATGAGAGACAATCAGTAACTTTCAATCTTGACTTTTGTTTTGTTCCCTTTACACCTGCAAGATCTGAGGGGGGGGGGGGCTGGGGCTGGGGAGGGTGGCCATCCAATGGTGGCAATCATGGATAGCCAAGGAATGTAGGGAAATCAACGTGCAGGGGGCACGTCCGCCAGGTAAGTATGGCAGCCACATAGGAGGGGGGTGCAGAAACCCCCATCACAATTGTCACCTGGAACGTGAGAGGACTTAACAGGCCGGCGAAAAGACCCAGAGTCTTCGCCCTTCGAGAAAGCCTGAGGGCCGACATTGTCTTCCTCCAAGAGACAGACCTGAGGGAGGAGGACCCACTGCGGGTAAGGAAAAGCTGGATAGGACTGACTTATCATGCGTGATTCGACATGAGGACGAAGGGGGGTGGCCATACTGTTTAGCAAGAGGACAAACACTGTGACGGACCGAGGGGGACGACACATGATGGTTAGCGAGATCCTGGAAGGGACGTCGGTGGAGTTTGTAAATATATAGACCCCAACTGGGACGTCGCTGACTTAATAAAGGGCAACAATGGCAGAGATCCCCGACCTCATCACCCACCAGCTCATCCTGAGGGGAGACCTCAGCTGCGTCACAGAATAATACAGAGACAAAGTGTCCCTTTGGCCCACCGAGTTTGCACCGATGCATGAAAGACAGTCGAACGGAGGTACCTCAGGGAGGTGCTGGAGGCAATTCACCAGCCTCGAGGGCCTGTCCGCGACCAGCAACTAACTGGGGGGGCGGGGGGAGAGACAGGGTGTGAGTTGGGGGGGGGTAACACCGAACTAGACAAGGGAATAGAGAGGGGGGAGAGGGAGGGGGGAAGGGGAGGCCACGCCCAGAGGGCAAGGATAACAAAAACAAAGGGGCCAAGGGGTACTGAGGGGGGAAGTAACCTAATGTTGCTGCCACGGCAACTTACAGGTTACCCCTACCCCTCTGTGGCCTCAAACACACACCTGGACTGGTTTGAAACCCCGGGGCAACATGTTTACACTTAATAATATGGTTATTGTAGTCAATCAGTTGGAGTTTCCCGAGATTACGCTTCATGTTTATGTAGATCTTTCCTTTGTTTTCTAACCTTTTCTGATTTGTTATAAACACAAATCAAGAAAACACCCAGGTGGGGGGGGGGGGGGGATGTTGTGGATTCAGCGCGCTGCGGTGTAGAGTTCTCTTGATGGAAAGGGCAGTGGAAGCAAATTTTGAGTAACTTTCTAAAAGAAATTGGATGAGTACTTGAGAAAGATCATTTGCTCCGAGCACAACGGACGGTATGAACACCTCTCCCCTTCCCAAGGAGCAGAAACAATCCCGGCTTCTCCAGTCTACCCAGACTGGGATCTTCCCCCTCCCGGGGGGGGGGGGGGGGTAATCAACTCTACACCCTTGTTAACAGCCCAGAGCAACGAAGTTGCCATCATACCCCGGTTCACACCGAACACTGGTTGATAACATTCTGCACAACTTTGCTGCAGCGGACTCTCGCTGTCTCAGTTCATCAAACCAAAGATCTTGCAGACGTTTTTTTAACCCATTCTCAACTTGTTCACTCCTCACCCAAGACTCGATGACTGGAAGTCAGTTTTGAGACAAGCTTTACAGCTCCATAGGCTGCAGGTGGCTAAACACACCCGATAAACATCAAGCATTGGGGGTCCAGTGTAGTCACCATTCAATCATCAACTGTAGCAACGCAATAGAGTTGTAGCTAGTCAAACATCATGGAGAGGACGCGGTTAATGCCAGCGTGTCTTCGAATGTGGTGAATAAACTTAAATGAACCTCACAAAATAACACACGAGTGGTAATAGACTGGGAAACACAAACAGTGACCCCCCCCCCTCCCCCACAACCAACAGAGAGACTGAGGTCACACGCACAGTGTCAGGGACACTGAGGGTCAGACAGTGTCAGGGACACTGAGGGTCACACACAGTGTCAGGGACACTGAGGGTCACACGCACACTGAGGGTCAGACAGTGTCGGGGACACTGAGGGTCACACAGTGTCAGGGACACTGAGGGTCACACACAGTGTCAGAGGCACTGAGGGTCACACACAGTGTCAGAGGCACTGAGGGTCACACACACAGTGTCAGAGGCACTGAGGGTCACACACACAGTGTCAGAGGCACTGAGGGTCACACACACAGTGTCAGAGGCACTGAGGGTCACACACAGTGTCAGAGGCACTGAGGGTCACACACAGTGTCAGAGGCACTGAGGGTCACACACACAGTGTCAGAGGCACTGAGGGTCACACAGTGTCAGAGACACTGAGGGTCACACACACAGTATCAGGGGCACTGAGGGTCACACACACAGTATCAGAGACACTGAGGGTCACACACACAGTGTCAGAGGCACTGAGGGTCACACACACAGTGTCAGAGACACTGAGGGTCACACACACAGTGTCAGAGACACTGAGGGTCACACACACAGGGTGACGATGAGAGATTTGAAACACATTGAACAGGCTGATAACTGAAGTCACTCTGAGACCCTCACACCTGGTCCCAGGTTTATGGACGCAAAGAGTGAGACACAAACATGAGACAAGACATAGGAGCAGAATTAGGCCACTCGGCCCATCGAGTCTGCTCCGCCATTCAATCATGGCTGATATTTTCTCATCCCCATTCTCCTGCCTTCTCCCCATAACCCCTGATCCCCTTATTAATCAAGAACCTGTTTACCTCTCTCAAAAGGTTCCCAAAACCACTCTCCAACTCCACACTCAGTGTTTCTCGTTTCTCCAATGTTTGTAGATTGGGAAGGATGTGGGATCTGCTTTCTATTCCCGGGAAGGAGCAGGGAAAGTGTGGCCATTCCTCCGGAACCCAGGCTCTGGTTCAGAGAGAGAGGGCGTGAGGAGGGGGGGCTACAGACCAGGGCAAAGAAATCAGCAGGAGATTCCAGAATCCAGAGATCCCAGAATCCAGAGACCCCAGAATCCAGAAATCCCAGAATCCTGAGACCCCAGAATCCTGAGATCCCAGAATCCGGAAACCCCAGAATCCGGAGACCCCAGAATCCAGAAATCCTAGAATCCGGAGATTCCAGAATCCGGATACCCCAGAATCCAGAGATCCCAGAATCCAGAGATTCCAGAATTTGGAGATCCCAGAATCCGGAGACCCCAGAATTCAGAGAGTCCAGAATCCAGAGATTCCAGAATCCGGAGATCCCAGGATCCAGAGATCCCAGAATCTGGAAGTCCCAGAATCCGGAGACCCCAGAATCCGGAAATCCGAGAATCTGGAGATTCCAGAATCCGGAGACCCCAGAATCCAGAGATCCCAGAATCCAGAGATTCCAGAATCCAGAGATCCCAGAATCCGGAGACCCCAGAATTCGGAGAGTCCAGAATCCGGAGATCCCAGAATCCAGAGACCCCAGAATCCAGAGATTCCAGAATCCGGAGATCCCAGAATCCGGAAATCCCAGAATCTGGAAATCCCAGAATCCGGAGACCCGAGAATCCGGAGATCCCAGAATCCTGAAATCCCAGAATCCGGAGTACCCAGAATCTGGAAATCCCAGAATCCGGAGGCCCCAGAATACGGAGATCCCAGAATCTGGAAATCCCAGAATCCAGGGATCCCAGAATCTGGAATTCCCAGACCCAGTAGATTCCCGATCCAGGAGAACCTAGAATCTGGAGATTCCAGGATCCGGAGACACCAGACCCAGGGAGATCCCAAAATCCAGAGCTTCCTGAATCCAGAGATCCCAGAATCTGGAGATCCCAGAAGCCAGATATCCCAAACCCTGGGAGATCCCAGATTCCGGAGATCCCAGAACCCGGGAGATTCCATGAATCTGGAGATCCCATATTCCGGAGATCCATAATCCAGAGATCCCAAACCCTGGGGGATCTCACTTTCCAGGAGATCCCAGAATCCAGGGATCGCAGACCCCTGGAAGTCTCAGAATCCGAAGATCCCAGACCCTGGAGTTCCCAGAATCTGGAGATCCCAGAACCTAGTGATCCCAGAATCCAGAGATCCTAAATTGCAGAGCTCCCAGACCCCGGGTGTCCCAGATCCCAGAGTTCCCAGAATCTGGAGATTCCAGAATATGGAGTTCCCAGAATCCAGAGATCCCAGATCCTGGTGGATCTCACTTCCCAGGAGATTCCTGAATCCAGGGATCCCAGACCCCCGGAAATCTCAGAATCCGAAGATCCCAGAATCTGGAGATCACTGACCCCGGAGATCCCAGAATCCGGAAATTTCAGAATCTGTAAATCTCAGAATCCAATAATCGTAGCTCTCGGAGATTCCAGAATCTGGAGATCCCTGTCCCAGGGGAGATCCCACTCCCCAGGATGAGCCCAGTCCGTGGGATGATCCCTGACACCGTCATGATCCCAGACTCCGGCATGCGCCCAGACCCCGGGATGATCCCAGACTCCGGGATGATCCCACTCCCCGGGATGATCCCAGACTCCGGGATGATACCAGACTCCAGGATGATTCCACTTCCCGGGATGATCCCACTCCCCGGGTGGATCCCAGTCCCCGGGTGGATCCCAGTTCCCGGGTGGATCCCAGATGCCAGCGGATCCCCGGGCCGCGCCCCCTGTCCCCACTCACCCGCTTTACAGGGATCCTTGTAGTCGATCTGATCTGGACTGTCCGGCCCGGGACTCGATCCCAGCTCCCGCCAGCAGAGAGCCAGAATCAACCAGAGAATCATCACCAATCCGGGGGAGAGAGACTGGATCCCGGATCCCGGGAGAGACAGAATCCCGGGAGAAACTGGATCCCAGGTGTAGCTGCTGGTTCCCGGGCGGAGCTGCTGGTTCCCTGGCGGAACTGCTGGGTCCCTGGCGGAGCTGCAGTCTGAGCCGCTCTCTGAGCCTCTCTGTCCCGGGTCGGTCCCACTCCACCCAGCTCCTCCCATTAATGCGCGGCAAAGCCAATCAGCGGCCCGGAATTGCCCGGGACAGACCAACACTGACCATCACTGTCACGGGACAGAGACACACTGACCATCACTGTCCCGAGATAGAGACACACTGAGCATCACTGTCCTGGAACAGAGACACACTGACCATCACTGTCACGGGACAGAGACACACTGACCATCACTGTCCCGAGATAGAGACACACTGACCATCACTGTAACGGGACAGAGACACACTGCGCATCACTGTCCCGAGATAGAGACACACTGAGCATCACTGTCCTGGGACAGAGACACACTGACCATCACTGTCACGGGACAGAGACACACTGACCATCACTGTCCCGAGATAGAAACACACTGACCATCACTGTCCCGGGACAGAGACACACTGACCATCACTGTCTCGGGACAGAGACACACTGACCATCACTGTCCCGGGACAGAGGCACACTGACCATCACTGTCCCGGGACAGAGACACACTGACCCTCACTGTCCTGGGACAGAGACACACTGACCATCACTGTCCCGGGACAGACCCAAACTGACGATCGCTGTCCTGGGACAGAGACAAATTGACCATCATTGTCCCAGGACAGCGACACACTGGCCATCACTGTCCAGGGACAGACCCAAACTGACCATCACAGACCCGGGACAGATATAGACTAACCATCACTGTCCCGGGACAGACACACACTGACCATCACTGTCTCGGGACAGAGACACACTGACCCTCACTGCCCCGGGACAGAGACACACTGAGATTCACAGTCCCAGGACAGAGGCTCACTGACCATCACTGTCCCGGGACAGAGGGACACGGACCATCACTGTCCCGGACAGAGACACACTGACCATCAATGTCCCAGGACAGAGACACACTGGCCATCTCTGCCCCGGGACAGAGACACACTGACACTCACTGTCCCGGGACAGAGACAACCTGACCCTCACTGTTACATACAGAGACACACAGCCCCTCACTGTCCCAGGACAGAGACACACTGACCATCACTGCCCCGGGACAGAGACACACTGACCCTCACTGTCACGGACAGAGACACACTGACCATCACTGCCCGGGGACAGACACACACTGACCCTCACTGCCCGGGAACAGAGACACACTGACCGTCACTGTCCCGGACAGAGACACACTGACCATCACTGCTCCGGGACAGAGATACACTGACCATCACTGTCCAAGGACAGAGACACGCTGACAATCACTGTCCCGGACAGAGACACACTGACCATCACTGTCCCGGACAGAGACACACTGACCATCAGTGCTCCAGGACAGAGACACACTGACCATCACTGTCCCGGGACAGAGACACACTGACAATCACTGTCCCGGACAGAGACGCACTGACCATCTCTGTCCCGGGACAGAGACACACTGACCCTCACTGTGCCAGGAAGAGGCTCGCTGAGCATTACTGTCCCGGGACAAAGACACACCGACCACCACTGTCCTGGGACAGAGACACACTGACCATCACTGTCCCGGGAGTGAGACACACTGACGCTCACTGACCCAGGACAGAGACACAGTGACCATCACTGACCCGAGTCAGAAACACACTGACCCTCACTGTCCCGGACAGAGACACATTGACGATCACTGTCCTGGGACAAAGACACACTGACCATCACTGTCCCGGGATAGAGACACACTGACCATCACTGTCCCGGGACAGAAACACACTGACCCTCACTGTCCCGGGACATAGACACACTGACCATCACTGTCCCGGGACAGAGACACACTGACCATCACTGTCCCGGACAGAGCCACATCGACCTTCACTGTTACGGGACAGAGACACACTGACTGTCTCTGTCCCGGGACAGAGACACACTGACCATCACTGTCCAGGGACAGAGACACACTGACCAACACTGTCCCAGGACAGATACACACTGACCGTCACTGTCCTGGGACAGAGACACACTGATCATCACTGTCCCGGGACAGAGGCACACTGACCACCACTGTCCCGGACAGAGACACACTGGCCATCAATGTCCCGGACAAAGACACACTGACCATCACTGTCCCGGGATAGAGACACACTGACCACAACTGTGCCGGGACAGAGACACACTGATCATCACTGGCCTGGGACAGAGACACACTGACGATCACTGTCCCTGTACAAAGACACACAGACCGTCACTGTCCCGGGATTGAGACACACTGAGCATCACTGTCCCGGGACAGAGACACACTGACCATCACTGTCACGGACAGAGACACACTGACCATCACTGTCCCGGGACAGAGACACACTGACCATCACTGTCCTGGGACAGAGACACACTGACGATCACTGTCCCGGGACAGAGAGACACTGACCCTCACTGTCCCGGGATAGAGACACACTGAACATCACTGTCCCGGGACAGAGACACACTGACCCTCACTGTCCTGGGGTAGTGTCACACTGACCATCACAGTCCCGGGACAGACCCACACTGACCATCACTGTCCCGGGACAGAGACACACAGACCATCACTGTCCCAGGTGAGAGACACACTGACCCTCACAGTCCCAGACAGAGACACACTGACCATCACTGTCTCGGGACTTAGACACACTGACCATCACTGTCCCGGAACCGAGACACAGCGACCCTCACTGCCCGGGGACAGAGACCCACTGACACTCACTGTCCCGGACAAAGACACACTGACTTTCACTGTCCCAGGACAGAGGCACACCGACAATCACTGTCCCGGACAGAGACACGCTCACCACCACTGTCCCGGGACAGAGACACATTGACCCTCACTGTCTCGGGACAGAGACACACGGACAATCACTGTCCTGGGACAGAGACACACTGACGATCACTGTCCTGGGACAGAGACACACAGACCCTCACTGTCACGGACAGAAACACACTGAATATCACTGCCCCGGGACAGAGACACACTGACCCTCACTGCCCGGGGACAGAGACACACTGACCCTCACTGCCCGGGGACAGAGACACACTGACCCTCACTGTCCCGGACAGAGACACACTGACCATCACTGTCCCGGACAGAGACACACTGACCATCACTGTCCCGGGATAGATATACACTGACCATCACTGTCCTTGGACAGGGACACACTGGCCATCACTGTCCCGGATAAAGACACACTGACCAGTGTGTGGTCAGTGTTCCTCTATCCCGGGACAGAGACACACTGACCCTCACTGTCCCGGGATAGAGACACACTGAATATCACTGACCCGGGACAGAGACACACTGACCATCACTGTCCCGGACAGAGACACACTGACAATCACTGTCCCGGACAGAGACACAGTGACCATCAGTGCTCCAGGACAGAGACACACTGACCATCACTGTCCCGGACAGAGACACACTGACCATCACTGTCCCGGACAGAGACACACTGACCATCAGTGCTCCAGGACAGAGACACACTGACCATCACTGTCCCGGGACAGAGACACACTGACAATCACTGTCCCGGACAGAGACGCACTGACCATCTCTGTCCCGGGACAGAGACACACTGACCCTCACTGTGCCAGGAAGAGGCTCGCTGAGCATTACTGTCCCGGGACAAAGACACACTGACCACCACTGTCCTGGGACAGAGACACACTGACCATCACTGTCCCGGGAGTGAGACACACTGACGCTCACTGACCCAGGACAGAGACACAGTGACCATCACTGACCCGAGTCAGAAACACACTGACCCTCACTGTCCCGGACAGAGACACATTGACGATCACTGTCCTGGGACAAAGACACACTGACCATCACTGTCCCGGGATAGAGACACACTGACCATCACTGTCCCGGGACAGAAACACACTGACCCTCACTGTCCCGGGACATAGACACACTGACCATCACTGTCCCGGGACAGAGACACACTGACCATCACTGTCCCGGACAGAGCCACATCGACCTTCACTGTTACGGGACAGAGACACACTGACTGTCTCTGTCCCGGGACAGAGACACACTGACCATCACTGTCCAGGGACAGAGACACACTGACCAACACTGTCCCAGGACAGATTCACACTGACCGTCACTGTCCTGGGACAGAGACACACTGATCATCACTGTCCCGGGACAGAGGCACACTGACCACCACTGTCCCGGAACAGAGACACACTCACCATCATTGTCCAGGGACAGAGACACACTGCCCATCACTGTCCCGGGACTCAGACACACTGGCCCTCACTGTCTCGGACAGAGGCACACTGACCATCACTGTCCCGGGACAGGCACACACTGCCCATCACTTCCCAGGGACAGAGACACACTGACCATCACTGTCTAGGACAGAGACACACTGACGATCACTGTCCCGGATAGAGACACACTGACCATCACTGTCCCTGGACAGAGACACACTGACCATCACTGTCCCGGGACAGAGACACACTGACCATCATTGTCCAGGGACAGAGACACACTGACCATCACTGTCTCGGACAGAGGCACACTGACCATCACTGTCCCGGGCAGACACACACTGCCCATTACTTCCCAGGGACAGAAACACACTGACCATCATTGTCTAGGAGAGAGGCACACTGACCACAACTGTCCCGGGGCAGAGACACACTGACCCTCACTGTACCAGGACAGAGACACACTGACGATCACTGGCACGGGACAGAGACACACTGACGCTCACTGTCGTGGAGCAGTGTCACACTAACCATCACTGTCCCGGGACAGAGACACACTGACCATCACTGTCCCGAACAGAGACACACTGACCATCACTGTGCCGGGATAGAGATACACTGACCATCACTGTCCTGGGACAGAGACACACTGGCCATCAATGTCCCGGACAAAGACACACTGACCATCACTGTCCCGGGATAGAGACACACTGACCACAACTGTCCCGGGACAGAGACACACTGATCAACACTGTGCCGGGACAGAGACACACTGATCATCACTGGCCTGGGACAGAGACACACTGACGATCACTGTCCCTGTACAAAGACACACAGACCGTCACTGTCCTGGGATAGAGACACACTGAGCATCACTGTCCCGGGACAGAGACACACTGACCATCACTGTCACGGACAGAGACACACTGGCCATCAATGTCCCGGACAAAGACACACTGACCATCACTGTCCCGGGATAGAGACACACTGACCACAACTGTCCCGGGACAGAGACACACTGATCAACACTGTGCCGGGACAGAGACACACTGATCATCACTGGCCTGGGACAGAGACACACTGACGATCACTGTCCCTGTACAAAGACACACAGACCGTCACCGTCCCGGGATTGAGACACACTGAGCATCACTGTCCCGGGACAGAGACACACTGACCATCACTGTCACGGACAGAGACACACTGACCATCACTGTCCCGGGACAGAGACACACTGACCATCACTGTCCTGGGACAGAGACACACTGACGATCACTGTCCCGGGACAGAGAGACACTGACCCTCACTGTCCCGGGATAGAGACACACTGAACATCACTGTCCCGGGACAGAGACACACTGACCCTCACTGTCCTGGGGTAGTGTCACACTGACCATCACAGTCCCGGGACAGACCCACACTGACCATCACTGTCCCGGGACAGAGACACACAGACCATCACTGTCCCAGGTGAGAGACACACTGACCCTCACAGTCCCAGACAGAGACACACTGACCATCACTGTCTCGGGACTTAGACACACTGACCATCACTGTCCCGGAACCGAGACACAGCGACCCTCACTGCCCGGGGACAGAGACCCACTGACACTCACTGTCCCGGACAAAGACACACTGACTTTCACTGTCCCAGGACAGAGGCACACCGACAATCACTGTCCCGGACAGAGACACACTCACCACCACTGTCCCGGGACAGAGACACATTGACCCTCACTGTCTCGGGACAGAGACACACGGACAATCACTGTCCTGGGACAGAGACACACTGACGATCACTGTCCTGGGACAGAGACACACAGACCCTCACTGTCACGGACAGAAACACACTGAATATCACTGCCCCGGGACAGAGACACACTGACCCTCACTGCCCGGGGACAGAGACACACTGACCCTCACTGTCCCGGACAGAGACACACTGACCATCACTGTCCCGGACAGAGACACACTGACCATCACTGTCCCGGGATAGATATACACTGACCATCACTGTCCTTGGACAGGGACACACTGGCCATCACTGTCCCGGATAAAGACACACTGACCAGTGTGTGGTCAGTGTTCCTCTATCCCGGGACAGAGACACACTGACCCTCACTGTCCCGGGATAGAGACACACTGAATATCACTGACCCGGGACAGAGACACACTGACCATGACTGTCCCGGACAGAGACACACTGACCATCACTGTCCCGGGATAGAGATACAATGACCATCACTGTCCTGGGACAGAGACACACTGGCCATCACTGTCCCGGACAAAGACACACTGACCACCACTCTCCCGGGACAGAG
Source organism: Scyliorhinus torazame (assembly GCF_047496885.1). Lineage (NCBI taxonomy): Eukaryota > Metazoa > Chordata > Chondrichthyes > Carcharhiniformes > Scyliorhinidae > Scyliorhinus > Scyliorhinus torazame. The sequence continues at coordinate 39,278,218 of NC_092734.1, read as the reverse complement.
ACACACTGACCCTCACTGTCCCGGGGCAGAGACACACTGACCCTCACTGTCCCGGGACAGTGAGGGTCAGTGTGTCTCTGTCCCGGGATAGTGACACACTGACCACAACTGTCCCGGGACAGAGACACACTGATCATCACTGTACCGGGACAGAGACACACTGACCATCACTGGCCTGGGACAGAGACACACTGACGATCACTGTCCCGGGACAGAGACACACTGAACATCACTGTCCCGGGACAGAGACACACTGACCATCACTGTCCCGGGATAGAGACACACTGAACATCACTGTCCCGGGACAGAGACACACAGACCGTCACTGTCCCGGGATAGAGACACACTGAGCATCACTGTCCCGGGACAGAGACACACTGACCATCACAGTCCCGGACAGAGACACACTGACCATCACTGTCCTGGGACAGAGACACACAGACGATCACTGTCCCGGGAAAGAGACACACTGACCCTCACTGTCCTGTGGTAGTGTCACACTGACCATCACAGTCCCAGGACAGACCCACACTGACCATCACTGTCCCGGGACAGAGACACACAGACCATCACTGTCCCAGGTGAGAGACACACTGACCCTCACAGTCCCAGACAGAGACACACTGACCATCACCGCCCCAAGTCAGAGACAGACTGATCATCACTGTCCCAGACAGAGACACACTGACCATCACTGTCTCGGGACTTAGTCACACTGACCATCACTGTCCCGGAACCGAGACACAGCGACCCTCACTGCCAGGGGACAGAGACACACTGATCCTCACTGTCCCGGACAAAGACACACTGATCTTCACTGTCCCAGACAGAGACACACTGACCATCACTGTCCCGGGACATAGACACACTGACCATCACTGTCCCGGAACCGAGACACAGTGACCATCATTGTCCCGGAACCGAGACACAGTGACCCTCACTGTCCCGGGACAGACACACACTGCCCATCACTTCCCAGGGACAGAGACACACTGACCATCACTGTCCAGGAGAGAGGCACACTGACCATCACTGTCCCAAGACGGAGACACACTGACCATCACTGTCCCGGGACAGAGACTCACTGACCATCACTGTCCAGGGACAGAGATACACTGACCATCATTGTCCAGGGACAGAGACACACTGACCATCACTGTCCCAGGACAGAGGCACACTGCCCATCACTTCCCAGGGACAGAGACACACTGACCATCACTGTCCAGGAGAGAGACACACTGACCATCACTGTCCCGAGACGGAGACACACTGAGCTTCACTGTCCCGGGACAGAGGCACACTGACCATCACTGTCCCGGGACAGAGACACACTGACCCTCACTGTCCCGGACAAAGACACACTGACTTTCATTGTCCCGGGACAGAGACACTCTGACCACCTCTTTCCCGGGGCAGACACACACTGACCATACTGTCCCGGACAGAGACACACTGACCATCACTGTCCTGGGACAGAGACACACTGACCATCACTGTCACGGGACAGAGACACACTGACCCTCACTGTCTCGTACAGAGGCACACTGCCCATCACTTCCCAGGGACAGAGACACACTGACCATCACTGTACAGGAGAGAGACACACTGACCATCACTGTCCCGAGACAGAGACACACTGAGCTTCACTGTCCCGGGACAGAGGCACACTGACCATCACTGTCCCGGGACAGAGACACACTGACCCTCACTGTCCCGGACAAAGACACACTGACTTTCATTGTCCCGGGACAGAGACACTCTGACCACCTCTTTCCCGGGGCAGACACACACTGACCATACTGTCCCGGACAGAGACACACTGACCATCACTGTCCTGGGACAGAGACACACTGACCCTCACTGCCCCGGTACAGAGACACACTGACCCTCACTGTCCCGGGTTAGAGACACACTGAACATCACTGTCCCGGGACAGAGACACACTGACCCTCACTGTTCCGGGGTAGTGTCACACTGACCATCACAGTGCCGGGACAGAGGCACACTGACCATCACTGTCCCGGGACAGAGACCCACTGACCCTCACTGTCCCGGACAAAGACACACTGATCTTCAATGTCCCAGGACAGAGGCACACCGACAATCAATGTCCCAGGACAGAGACACTCTGACCACCTCTTTCCAGGGACAGAGACACACTGACCCACACTGTCCCGGGACAGTGAGGGTCAGTGTGTCTCTGTCCCGGGATAGAGACACACTGACCACAACTGTCCCGGGACAGAGACACACTGATCATCACTGTACCGGGACAGAGACACACTGACCATCACTGTCCTGGAACAGAGACACACTGACCATCACTGTCCTGGGACAGAGACACACTGACGATCACTGTCCCGGGACAGAGACACACTGACCCTCACTGTCCCGGGATAGAGACACACTGGCCACCACTGCCCCGGGACAGAGACACACTGACCATCACTGGCCCGGGACAGAGACACACTGCCGATCACTGTCCCTGTTCAGAGATACATAGACCCTCACTGTCCCGGGACAGAGACACACTGACCCACACTGTCCCGGGATAGAGACCCACTGACACTCACTTTCCCGGAAAAAGACACACTGACTTTCACTGTCCCAGGACAGAGGCAAACCGGCAATCACTGTCCCGGACAGAGACACTCTGACCGCCACTTTCCCGGGGCACACCCACACTGACCTTCAATGTCCCAAGACAGTGAGGGTCAGTGTGTCTCTGCGCCGGGACAGTGGTGGTCATTGTGTCTCTATCCCGGGACACTGAGTGTCAGTGTGTCTCTGTCCCGGGATCGAGACACACTCACCACCACTGTCCCGGGACAGAGACACATTGACCCTCACTGTCTCGGGACAGAGACACACGGACCATCACTGTCCTGGGACAGAGACACACTGACGATCACTGTCCTGGGACAGAGACACACAGACCCTCACTGTCACGGTCAGAGACACACTGACCATCACTGCCCCGGGACAGAGACACACTGACCCTCACTGCCCGGGGACAGAGACACACTGACCCTCACTGTCCCGGACAGAGACACACTGACCATCACTGTCCCGGGACAGAGACACACTGACCATCACTGTCCCGGACAGAGACACACTGACCATCACTGCTCCGGGACAGAGATACACTGACCATCACTGTCCCGGGACAGAGACACACTGACAATCACTGTCCCGGACAGAGACACACTGACCATCACTGTCCAGGGACAGAGATACACTGACCATCATTGTCCAGGGACAGAGACACACTGACCATCACTGTCCCGGGACAGAGACACACTGGCCCTCACTGTCTCGGACAGAGGCACACTGACCATCACTGTCCCGGGACAGACACACTGACCCTCACTGTCCCGGACAAAGACACACTGACTTTCACTGTCCCAGGACAGAGGCACACCGACAATCACTGTCCCGTACAGAGACACACTCACCACCACTGTCCCGGGACAGAGACACATTGACCCTCACTGTCTCGGGACAGAGACACACGGACCATCACTGTTCTGGGACAGAGACACACTGACGATCACTGTCCTGGGACAGAGAATCACAGACCCTCACTGTCACGGACAGAGACACACTGACCATCACTGCCCCGGGACAGAGACACACTGACCCTCACTGCCCGGTGACAGAGACACACTGACCCTCACTGTCCCGGGACAGAGACACACTGACCATCACTGTCCCGGACAGAGACACACTGACCATCACTGCTCCGGGACAGAGATACACTGACCATCACTGTCCCGGGACAGAGACACACTGACAATCACTGTCCCGGACAGAGACACACTGACCTTCACTGTCCCGGACAGAGACACACTGACCATCAGTGCTCCGGGACAGAGACACACTGACCATCACTGTCCCGGACAGAGACACACTGACCCTCACTGTCCCGGGATAGAGACACACTGGCCACCACTGTCCCGGGACAGAGACACACTGACCCTCACTGTCTCGGGACAGAGACACACGGACCATCACTGTGCTGGGACAGAGACACACTGACGATCACTGTCCTGGGACAGAGAATCACAGACCCTCACTGTCACGGACAGAGACACACTGACCATCACTGCCCCGGGACAGAGACACACTGACCCTCACTGCCCGGGGACAGAGACACACTGACCCTCACTGCCCCGGACAGAGACACACTGACCATCACTGTCCCGGACAGAGACACACTGACCATCACTGCTCCGGGACAGAGATACACTGACCATCACTGTCCCGGACAGAGACACACTGACCCTCACTGTCCCGGGACAGACACACTGACCCTCACTGTCCCGGGACAGACACACACTGCCCATCACTTCCCAGGGACAGAGACACACTGACCATCACTGTCCAGGAGAGAGGCACACTGTCCATCACTGTCCCGAGTCGGAGACACACTGACCACAACTGTCCCGGGGCAGAGACACACTGAACCTCACTGTACCGGGACAGAGACACACTGACCATCACTGGCCCGGGACAGAGACACACTGACGATCACTGTCCCTGTTCAGAGACACACTGACCATCACTGCCCCAGATAGAGACACACTGACCATCACTGTCCCGGGATAGAGACACACTGACCATCACTGTCCCGGGACAGAGACACACTGACCATTACTGTCCAGGGACAGAGATACATTGACCACCACTGTCCGGGGACAGAGACACACTGACCATCATTGTCCAGGGACAGAGACACACTGACCATCACTGTCCCGGGACAGAGACACACTGCCCATCACTTCCCAGGGACAGAGACACACTGACCATCACTGTCCAGGAGAGAGACACACTGACCATCACTGTCCCGAGACGGAGACACACTGAGCTTCACTGTCCCGGACAGAGTCACACTGACCATCACTGTCCCGGTACAGAGACACACTGACCCTCACTGTCCCGGACAAAGACACACTGACCTTCATTGTCCCAGGACAGAGACACTCTGACCACCTCTTTCCCGGGGCAGACCCACACTGACCATTACTGTCCCAGACAGAGACAGACTGACCATCACTGTCTCGGGACTTAGACACACTGACCATCACTGTCCCGGAACCGAGACACAGCGACCCTCACTGCCCGGGGACAGAGACCCACTGACACTCACTGTCCCGGACAAAGACACACTGACTTTCACTGTCCCAGGACAGAGGCACACCGACAATCACTGTCCCGGACAGAGACACATTGACCCTCACTGTCTCGGGACAGAGACACACGGACAATCACTGTCCTGGGACAGAGACACACTGACGATCACTGTCCTGGGACAGAGACACACAGACCCTCACTGTCACGGACAGAAACACACTGAATATCACTGCCCCGGGACAGAGACACACTGACCCTCACTGCCCGGGGACAGAGACACACTGACCCTCACTGTCCCGGACAGAGACACACTGACCATCACTGTCCCGGACAGAGACACACTGACCATCACTGTCCCGGGATTGAGATACACTGAACATCACTGTCCTTGGACAGGGACACACTGGCCATCACTGTCCCGGATAAAGACACACTGACCAGTGTGTGGTCAGTGTTCCTCTATCCCGGGACAGAGACACACTGACCCTCACTGTCCCGGGATAGAGACACACTGAATATCACTGACCCGGGACAGAGACACACTGAGCACAACTGTCCAGGGGCAGAGACACACTGACCATCACTGGCCCAGGACAGAGACACACTGACCATCACTGGCCGGGGACAGAGACTCACTGACCATCACTGTCCCGGGACAGAGACACATTGACCATCACTGTCCTGGGACAGAGACACACTGACGACCACTGACCCGGGACAGAGACACACTGACCCTCACTGTCCCGGGATAGAGACACACTGAATATCACTGACCCGGGACAGAGACACTCTGACACTCACTGTCGTGGGGCAGTGTCACACTGACCATCACTGTCCCGGGACAGTGACACACTGACAATCACTGTCCCGAACAGAGACACACTGACCATCACTGTCCCGGGATAGAGATACACTGACCATCACTGTCCTGGGACAGAGACACACTGGCCATCAATGTCCCGGACAAAGACACACTGACCATCACTGTCCCGGGATAGAGACACACTGACCACAACTGTCCCGGGACAGAGACACACTGACCATCACTGCTCCGGGACAGAGATACACTGACCATCACCGTCCCGGGACAGAGACACACTGACAATCACTGTCCCGGACAGAGACACACTGACCTTCACTGTCCTCGGACAGAGACACACTGACGATCACTGTCCTGGGACAGAGACACACTGACGATCACTGTCCTGGGACAGAAACACACAGACCCTCACTGTCACGGACAGAGACAAACTGACCATCATGCCCCGGGACAGAGACACACTGACCCTCACTGTCCCGGGACAGTGAGGGTCAGTGTGTCTCTCTCCCGGGATAGAGACACACTGACCACAACTGTCCCGGGACAGAGACACACTGACCACAACTGTCCCGGGACAGAGACACACTGATCATCACTGTACCGGGACAGAGACACACTGACCATCACTGTCCTGGGACAGAGACACACTGACGATCACTGTCCCGGGACAGAGACACACTGACCCTCACTGTCCCGGGATAGAGACACACTGGCCACCACTGTCCCGGGACAGAGACACACTGACCCTCACTGTCCCGGGACAGTGAGGGTCAGTGTGTCTCTATCCCGGGGCTGTGAGGGTCAGTGTGTCTCTGTCCCGGGATAGAGACACACTGACCACAACTGTCCCGGGGCAGAGACACACTGACCATCACTGGCCCGGGACAGAGACACACTGACGATCACTGTCTCTGTTCAGAGATACATAGACCCTCACTGTCCCGGGACAGAGACACACTGACCCACACTGTCCCGGGATAGAGACCCACTGACACTCACTTTCCCGGAAAAAGACACACTGACTTTCACTGTCCCAGGACAGAGGCAAACCGACAATGACTGTCCCGGACAGAGACACTCTGACCGCCACTTTCCCGGGGCACACCCACACTGATATTCACTGTCCCAAGACAGTGAGGGTCAGTGTGTCTCTGTCCCGGGACAGTGGTGGTCATTGTGTCTCTATCCCGGGACACTAAGTGTCAGTGTGTCTCTGTCCCGGGATCGAGACACACTCACCACCACTGTCCCGGGACAGAGACACATTGACCCTCACTGTCTCGGGACAGAGACACACGGACCATCACTGTCCTGGGACAGAGACACACTGACGATCACTGTCCTGGGACAGAGACACACAGACCCTCACTGTCATGGACAGAGACACACTGACCATCACTGCCCCGGGACAGAGACACACAGACCCTCACTGCCCGGGGACAGAGACACACTGACCATCACTGCCCCGGGACAGAGACAAACTGACCCTCACTGCCCGGGGACAGAGACACACTGACCCTCACTGTCCCGGGCCAAAGACACACTGACCATCACTGTCCCGGACAGAGACACACTGACAATCACTGTCCCGGACAGAGACACACTGACCATCACTGTCCAGCGACAGAGATACACTGACCATCATTGTCCAGGGACAGAGACACACTGACCCTCACTGTCCCGGGACAGAGATACACTGACCATCATTGTCCAGGGACAGAGACACACTGACCATCACTGTCCCGGGACAGAGACACACTGGCCCTCACTGTCTCGGACAGAGGCACACTGACCATCACTGTCCCGGGACAGACACACTGACCCTCACTGTCCCGGACAAAGACACACTGACTTTCACTGTCCCAGGACAGAGGCACACCGACAATCACTGTCCCGGACAGAGACACACTCACCACCACTGTCCCGGGACAGAGACACATTGACCCTCACTGTCTCGGGACAGAGACACACGGACCATCACAGTTCTGGGACAGAGACACACTGACGATCACTGTCCTGGGACAGAGAATCACAGACCCTCACTGTCCCGGACAGAGACACACTGACCATCACTGTCCAGGGACAGAGATACACTGACCACCACTGTCCCGGGACAGAGACACACTGACCATCATTGTCCAGGGACAGAGACACACTGACCATCACTTCCCAGGGACAGAGACACACTGACCATCACTGTCCAGGAGAGAGACACACTGACCATCACTGTCCCGAGACGGAGACACACTGACCATCACTGTCCCGAGACGGAGACACACTGAGCTTCACTGTCCCGGACAGAGTCACACTGACCATCACTGTCCCGGTACAGAGATACACTGACCCTCACTGTCCCGGACAAAGACACACTGACCTTCATTGTCCCAGGACAGAGACACTCTGACCACCTCTTTCCCGGGGCAGACCCACACTGACCATTACTGTCCCAGACAGAGACACACTGACCATCACTGTCTCGGGACTTAGACACACTGACCATCACTGTCCCGGAACCGAGACACAGCGACCCTCACTGCCCGGGGACAGAGACCCACTGACACTCACTGTCCCGGACAAAGACACACTGACTTTCACTGTCCCAGGACAGAGGCACACCGACAATCACTGTCCCGGACAGAGACACACTCACCACCACTGTCCCGGGACAGAGACACATTGACCCTCACTGTCTCGGGACAGAGACACACGGACAATCACTGTCCTGGGACAGAGACACACTGACGATCACTGTCCTGGGACAGAGACACACAGACCCTCACTGTCACGGACAGAAACACACTGAATATCACTGCCCCGGGACAGAGACACACTGACCCTCACTGCCCGGGGACAGAGACACACTGACCATCACTGTCCCGGGATAGAGATACACTGACCATCACTGTCCTTGGACAGGGACACACTGGCCATCACTGTCCCGGATAAAGACACACTGACCAGTGTGTGGTCAGTGTTCCTCTATCCCGGGACAGAGACACACTGACCCTCACTGTCCCGGGATAGAGACACACTGAATATCACTGACCCGGGACAGAGACACACTGACCATCACTGTCCCGGACAGAGACACACTGACCATCACTGTCCCGGGATAGAGATACAATGACCATCACTGTCCTGGGACAGAGACACACTGGCCATCACTGTCCCGGACAAAGACACACTGACCACCACTCTCCCGGGACAGAGACACACTGACCCTCACTGTCCCGGGGCAGAGACACACTGACCCTCACTGTCCCAGGACAGTGAGGGTCAGTGTGTCTCTGTCCCGTGATAGAGACACACTGACCACAACTGTCCCGGGACAGAGACACACTGATCATCACTGTACCGGGACAGAGACACACTGACGATCACTGTCCCGGGACAGAGACACACTGAACATCACTGTCCCGGGGCAGAGACACACTGACCATCACTGTCCCGGGATAGAGACACACTGAACATCACTGTCCCGGGACAGAGACACACAGACCGTCACTGTCCCGGGATAGAGACACACTGAGCATCACTGTCCCGGGATAGAGACACACTGAACATCACTGTCCCGGGATAGAGACACACTGAACATCACTGTCCCGGGACAGAGACACACAGACCGTCACTGTCCCGGGATAGAGACACACTGAGCATCACTGTCCCGGGACAGAGACACACTGACCATCACTGTCCCGGACAGAGACACACTGACCATCACTGTCCTGCGACAGAGACACACAGACGATCACTGTCCCGGGAAAGAGACACACTGACCCTCACTGTCCTGTGGTAGTGTCACACTGACCATCACAGTCCCAGGACAGACCCACACTGACCATCACTGTCCCGGGACAGAGACACACAGACCATCACTGTCCCAGGTGAGAGACACACTGACCCTCACAGTCCCAGACAGAGACACACTGACCATCACCGCCCCAAGTCAGAGACAGACTGATCATCACTGTCCCAGACAGAGACACACTGACCATCACTGTCTCGGGACTTAGTCACACTGACCATCACTGTCCCGGAACCGAGACACAGCGACCCTCACTGCCAGGGGACAGAGACACACTGATCCTCACTGTCCCGGACAAAGACACACTGATCTTCACTGTCCCAGACAGAGACACACTGACCACCACTGTCCCGGGACATAGACACACTGACCATCACTGTCCCGGAACCGAGACACAGTGACCATCATTGTCCCGGAACCGAGACACAGTGACCCTCACTGTCCCGGGACAGACACACACTGCCCATCACTTCCCAGGGACAGAGACACATTGACCATCACTGTCCAGGAGAGAGGCACACTGACCATCACTGTCCCGAGACGGAGACACACTGACCATCACTGTCCGGGACAGAGACTCACTGACCATCACTGTCCAGGGACAGAGATACACTGACCATCATTGTCCAGGGACAGAGACACACTGACCATCACTGTCACGGGACAGAGACACACTGACCCTCACTGTCTCGGACAGAGGCACACTGCCCATCACTTCCCAGGGACAGAGACACACTGACCATCACTGTACAGGAGAGAGACACACTGACCATCACTGTCCCGAGGCGGAGACACACTGAGCTTCACTGTCCCGGGACAGAGGCACACTGACCATCACTGTCCCGGGACAGAGACACACTGACCCTCACTGTCCCGGACAAAGACACACTGACTTTCATTGTCCCGGGACAGAGACACTCTGACCACCTCTTTCCCGGGGCAGACACACACTGACCATACTGTCCCGGACAGAGACACACTGACCATCACTGTCCTGGGACAGAGACACACTGACTATCACTGTCCCGGGAGAGAGACACAATGACCCTCACTGTCCCGGGTTAGAGACACACTGAACATCACTGTCCCGGGACAGAGACACACTGACCCTCACTGTCCTGGGGTAGTGTCACACTGACCATCACAGTGCCGGGACAGAGGCACACTGACCATCACTGTCCCGGGACAGAGACCCACTGACCCTCACTGTCCCGGACAAAGACACACTGATCTTCAATGTCCCAGGACAGAGGCACACCGACAATCAATGTCCCGGGACAGAGACACTCTGACCACCTCTTTCCAGGGACAGAGACACACTGACCCTCACTGTCCCGGGACAGTGAGTGTCAGTGTGTCTCTGTCCCGGGACAGTGGTGGTGAGTGTGACTCGATCCCGGGACAGAGACACACTGACACTCAGTGTCCCGGGATAGAGACACAATGACCACCACTGTCCCGGGACAGAGACACACTGATCATCACTGTACCGGGACAGAGACACACTGACCATCACTGTCCTGGGACAGAGACACACTGACGATCACTGTCCCGGGACAGAGACACACTGACCCTCACTGTCCCGGGATAGAGACACACTGGCCACCACTGTCCCGGGACAGAGACACACTGACACTCACTTTCCCGGAAAAAGACACACTGACTTTCACTGTCCCAGGACAGAGGCAAACCGACAATCACTGTCCCGGACAGAGACACTCTGACCGCCACTTTCCCGGGGCACACCCACACTGACCTTCAATGTCCCAAGACAGTGAGGGTCAGTGTGTCTCTGCCCCGGGACAGTGGTGGTCATTGTGTCTCTATCCCGGGACACTGAGTGTCAGTGTGTCTCTGTCCCGGGATCGAGTCACACTCACCACCACTGTCCCGGGACAGAGACACATTGACCCTCACTGTCTCGGGACAGAGACACACGGACCATCACTGTCCTGGGACAGAGACACACTGACGATCACTGTCCTGGGACAGAGACACACAGACCCTCACTGTCACGGTCAGAGACACACTGACCATCACTGCCCCGGGACAGAGACACACTGACCCTCACTGCCCTGGGACAGAGACACACTGACCCTCACTGTCCCGGACAGAGACACACTGACCATCACTGTCCCGGGACAGAGACACACTGACCATCACTGTCCCGGACAGAGACACACTGACCATCACTGCTCCGGGACAGAGATACACTGACCATCACTGTCCCGGGACAGAGGCACACTGACCATCACTGTCCCGGGACAGACACACTGACCCTCACTGTCCCGGACAAAGACACACTGACTTTCACTGTCCCAGGACAGAGGCACACCGACAATCACTGTCCCGGACAGAGACACACTCACCACCACTGTCCCGGGACAGAGACACATTGACCCTCACTGTCTCGGGACAGAGACACACGGACCATCACTGTTCTGGGACAGAGACACACTGACGATCACTGTCCTGGGACAGAGAACCACAGACCCTCACTGTCACGGACAGAGACACACTGACCATCACTGCCCCGGGACAGAGACACACTGACCCTCACTGCCCGGGGACAGAGACACACTGACCCTCACTGTCCCGGGACAGAGACACACTGACCATCACTGTCCCGGACAGAGACACACTGACCATCACTGCTCCGGGAGAGAGATACACTGACCATCACTGTCCCGGGACAGAGACACACTGACCTTCACTGTCCCGGACAGAGACACACTGACCATCAGTGCTCCGGGACAGAGACACACTGACCATCACTGTCCCGGACAGAGACACACTGACCCTCACTGTCCCGGGATAGAGACACACTGGCCACCACTGTCCCGGGACAGAGACACACTGACCATCACTGTCCTGGGACAGAGACACACTGACGACCACTGACCCGGGACAGAGACACACTGACCCTCACTGTCCTGGGACAGAGACACACTGAATATCACTGACCCGGGACAGAGACACTCTGACACTCACTGTCGTGGGGCAGTGTCACACTGACCATCACTGTCCCGGGACAGTGACACACTGACAATCACTGTCCCGAACAGAGACACACTGACCATCACTGTCCCGGGATAGAGATACACTGACCATCACTGTCCTGGGACAGAGACACACTGGCCACCACTGTCCCGGGATAGAGACACACTGACCATCACTGTCCCGGGATAGAGACACACTGACCATCACTGTCCCGGGATAGAGACACACTGACCATCAATGTCCCGGACAAAGACACACTGACCATCACTGTCCCGGGATAGAGACACACTGACCACAACTGTCCCGGGACAGAGACACACTGACCATCACTGCTCCGGGACAGAGATACACTGACCATCACCGTCCCGGGACAGAGACACACTGACAATCACTGTCCCGGACAGAGACACACTGACCTTCACTGTCCTCGGACAGAGACACACTGACGATCACTGTCCTGGGACAGAGACACACTGACGATCACTGTCCTGGGACAGAGACACACAGACCCTCACTGTCACGGACAGAGACAAACTGACCATCATGCCCCGGGACAGAGACACACTGACCCTCACTGTCCCGGGACAGTGAGGGTCAGTGTGTCTCTCTCCCGGGATAGAGACACACTGACCACAACTGTCCCGGGACAGAGACACACTGACCACAACTGTCCCGGGACAGAGACACACTGATCATCACTGTACCGGGACAGAGACACACTGACCATCACTGTCCTGGGACAGAGACACACTGACGATCACTGTCCCGGGACAGAGACACACTGACCCTCACTGTCCCGGGATAGAGACACACTGGCCACCACTGTCCCGGGACAGAGACACACTGACCCTCACTGTCCCGGGACAGTGAGGGTCAGTGTGTCTCTATCCCGGGGCTGTGAGGGTCAGTGTGTCTCTGTCCCGGGATAGAGACACACTGACCACAACTGTCCCGGGGCAGAGACACACTGACCATCACTGGCCCGGGACAGAGACACACTGACGATCACTGTCTCTGTTCAGAGATACATAGACCCTCACTGTCCCGGGACAGAGACACACTGACCCACACTGTCCCGGGATAGAGACCCACTGACACTCACTTTCCCGGAAAAAGACACACTGACTTTCACTGTCCCAGGACAGAGGCAAACCGACAATGACTGTCCCGGACAGAGACACTCTGACCGCCACTTTCCCGGGGCACACCCACACTGACATTCACTGTCCCAAGACAGTGAGGGTCAGTGTGTCTCTGTCCCGGGACAGTGGTGGTCATTGTGTCTCTATCCCGGGACACTAAGTGTCAGTGTGTCTCTGTCCCGGGATCGAGACACACTCACCACCACTGTCCCGGGACAGAGACACATTGACCCTCACTGTCTCGGGACAGAGACACACGGACCATCACTGTCCTGGGACAGAGACACACTGACGATCACTGTCCTGGGACAGAGACACACAGACCCTCACTGTCATGGACAGAGACACACTGACCATCACTGCCCCGGGACAGAGACACACAGACCCTCACTGCCCGGGGACAGAGACACACTGACCATCACTGCCCCGGGACAGAGACAAACTGACCCTCACTGCCCGGGGACAGAGACACACTGACCCTCACTGTCCCGGGCCAAAGACACACTGACCATCACTGTCCCGGACAGAGACACACTGACAATCACTGTCCCGGACAGAGACACACTGACCATCACTGTCCAGCGACAGAGATACACTGACCATCATTGTCCAGGGACAGAGACACACTGACCCTCACTGTCCCGGGACAGAGATACACTGACCATCATTGTCCAGGGACAGAGACACACTGACCATCACTGTCCCGGGACAGAGACACACTGGCCCTCACTGTCTCGGACAGAGGCACACTGACCATCACTGTCCCGGGACAGACACACTGACCCTCACTGTCCCGGACAAAGACACACTGACTTTCACTGTCCCAGGACAGAGGCACACCGACAATCACTGTCCCGGACAGAGACACACTCACCACCACTGTCCCGGGACAGAGACACATTGACCCTCACTGTCTCGGGACAGAGACACACGGACCATCACAGTTCTGGGACAGAGACACACTGACGATCACTGTCCTGGGACAGAGAATCACAGACCCTCACTGTCCCGGACAGAGACACACTGACCATCACTGTCCAGGGACAGAGATACACTGACCACCACTGTCCCGGGACAGAGACACACTGACCATCATTGTCCAGGGACAGAGACACACTGACCATCACTTCCCAGGGACAGAGACACACTGACCATCACTGTCCAGGAGAGAGACACACTGACCATCACTGTCCCGAGACGGAGACACACTGAGCTTCACTGTCCCGGACAGAGTCACACTGACCATCACTGTCCCGGTACAGAGATACACTGACCCTCACTGTCCCGGACAAAGACACACTGACCTTCATTGTCCCAGGACAGAGACACTCTGACCACCTCTTTCCCGGGGCAGTCCCACACTGACCATTACTGTCCCAGACAGAGACACACTGACCATCACTGTCTCGGGACTTAGACACACTGACCATCACTGTCCCGGAACCGAGACACAGCGACCCTCACTGCCCGGGGACAGAGACCCACTGACACTCACTGTCCCGGACAAAGACACACTGACTTTCACTGTCCCAGGACAGAGGCACACCGACAATCACTGTCCCGGACAGAGACACACTCACCACCACTGTCCCGGGACAGAGACACATTGACCCTCACTGTCTCGGGACAGAGACACACGGACAATCACTGTCCTGGGACAGAGACACACTGACGATCACTGTCCTGGGACAGAGACACACAGACCCTCACTGTCACGGACAGAAACACACTGAATATCACTGCCCCGGGACAGAGACACACTGACCCTCACTGCCCGGGGACAGAGACACACTGACCATCACTGTCCCGGGATAGAGATACACTGACCATCACTGTCCTTGGACAGGGACACACTGGCCATCACTGTCCCGGATAAAGACACACTGACCAGTGTGTGGTCAGTGTTCCTCTATCCCGGGACAGAGACACACTGACCCTCACTGTCCCGGGATAGAGACACACTGAATATCACTGACCCGGGACAGAGACACACTGACCATCACTGTCCCGGACAGAGACACACTGACCATCACTGTCCCGGGATAGAGATACAATGACCATCACTGTCCTGGGACAGAGACACACTGGCCATCACTGTCCCGGACAAAGACACACTGACCACCACTCTCCCGGGACAGAGACACACTGACCCTCACTGTCCCGGGGCAGAGACACACTGACCCTCACTGTCCCAGGACAGTGAGGGTCAGTGTGTCTCTGTCCCGTGATAGAGACACACTGACCACAACTGTCCCGGGACAGAGACACACTGATCATCACTGTACCGGGACAGAGACACACTGACGATCACTGTCCCGGGACAGAGACACACTGAACATCACTGTCCCGGGACAGAGACACACTGACCATCACTGTCCCGGGATAGAGACACACTGAACATCACTGTCCCGGGACAGAGACACACAGACCGTCACTGTCCCGGGATAGAGACACACTGAGCATCACTGTCCCGGGATAGAGACACACTGAACATCACTGTCCCGGGATAGAGACACACTGAACATCACTGTCCCGGGACAGAGACACACAGACCGTCACTGTCCCGGGATAGAGACACACTGAGCATCACTGTCCCGGGACAGAGACACACTGACCATCACTGTCCCGGACAGAGACACACTGACCATCACTGTCCTGCGACAGAGACACACAGACGATCACTGTCCCGGGAAAGAGAC
The DNA here is from genome assembly GCF_047496885.1 of Scyliorhinus torazame. Taxonomy (NCBI): domain Eukaryota; kingdom Metazoa; phylum Chordata; class Chondrichthyes; order Carcharhiniformes; family Scyliorhinidae; genus Scyliorhinus; species Scyliorhinus torazame. The sequence goes on along the minus strand of NC_092734.1, from coordinate 39,261,619 downwards.
ACACTGACCCTCACTGTCCTGTGGTAGTGTCACACTGACCATCACAGTCCCAGGACAGACCCACACTGACCATCACTGTCCCGGGACAGAGACACACAGACCATCACTGTCCCAGGTGAGAGACACACTGACCCTCACAGTCCCAGACAGAGACACACTGACCATCACCGCCCCAAGTCAGAGACAGACTGATCATCACTGTCCCAGACAGAGACACACTGACCATCACTGTCTCGGGACTTAGTCACACTGACCATCACTGTCCCGGAACCGAGACACAGCGACCCTCACTGCCAGGGGACAGAGACACACTGATCCTCACTGTCCCGGACAAAGACACACTGATCTTCACTGTCCCAGACAGAGACACACTGACCACCACTGTCCCGGGACATAGACACACTGACCATCACTGTCCCGGAACCGAGACACAGTGACCATCATTGTCCCGGAACCGAGACACAGTGACCCTCACTGTCCCGGGACAGACACACACTGCCCATCACTTCCCAGGGACAGAGACACATTGACCATCACTGTCCAGGAGAGAGGCACACTGACCATCACTGTCCCGAGACGGAGACACACTGACCATCACTGTCCGGGACAGAGACTCACTGACCATCACTGTCCAGGGACAGAGATACACTGACCATCATTGTCCAGGGACAGAGACACACTGACCATCACTGTCACGGGACAGAGACACACTGACCCTCACTGTCTCGGACAGAGGCACACTGCCCATCACTTCCCAGGGACAGAGACACACTGACCATCACTGTACAGGAGAGAGACACACTGACCATCACTGTCCCGAGGCGGAGACACACTGAGCTTCACTGTCCCGGGACAGAGGCACACTGACCATCACTGTCCCGGGACAGAGACACACTGACCCTCACTGTCCCGGACAAAGACACCCTGACTTTCATTGTCCCGGGACAGAGACACTCTGACCACCTCTTTCCCGGGGCAGACACACACTGACCATACTGTCCCGGACAGAGACACACTGACCATCACTGTCCTGGGACAGAGACACACTGACTATCACTGTCCCGGGAGAGAGACACAATGACCCTCACTGTCCCGGGTTAGAGACACACTGAACATCACTGTCCCGGGACAGAGACACACTGACCCTCACTGTCCTGGGGTAGTGTCACACTGACCATCACAGTGCCGGGACAGAGGCACACTGACCATCACTGTCCCGGGACAGAGACCCACTGACCCTCACTGTCCCGGACAAAGACACACTGATCTTCAAAGTCCCAGGACAGAGGCACACCGACAATCAATGTCCCGGGACAGAGACACTCTGACCACCTCTTTCCAGGGACAGAGACACACTGACACTCAGTGTCCCGGGATAGAGACACAATGACCACCACTGTCCCGGGACAGAGACACACTGACCACAACTGTCCCGGGACAGAGACACACTGATCATCACTGTACCGGGACAGAGACACACTGACCATCACTGTCCTGGGACAGAGACACACTGACGATCACTGTCCCGGGACAGAGACACACTGACCCTCACTGTCCCGGGATAGAGACACACTGGCCACCACTGTCCCGGGACAGAGACACACTGACACTCACTTTCCCGGAAAAAGACACACTGACTTTCACTGTCCCAGGACAGAGGCAAACCGACAATCACTGTCCCGGACAGAGACACTCTGACCGCCACTTTCCCGGGGCACACCCACACTGACCTTCAATGTCCCAAGACAGTGAGGGTCAGTGTGTCTCTGCCCCGGGACAGTGGTGGTCATTGTGTCTCTATCCCGGGACACTGAGTGTCAGTGTGTCTCTGTCCCGGGATCGAGTCACACTCACCACCACTGTCCCGGGACAGAGACACATTGACCCTCACTGTCTCGGGACAGAGACACACGGACCATCACTGTCCTGGGACAGAGACACACTGACGATCACTGTCCTGGGACAGAGACACACAGACCCTCACTGTCACGGTCAGAGACACACAGACCATCACTGCCCCGGGACAGAGACACACTGACCCTCACTGCCCTGGGACAGAGACACACTGACCCTCACTGTCCCGGACAGAGACACACTGACCATCACTGTCCCGGGACAGAGACACACTGACCATCACTGTCCCGGACAGAGACACACTGACCATCACTGCTCCGGGACAGAGATACACTGACCATCACTGTCCCGGGACAGAGGCACACTGACCATCACTGTCCCGGGACAGACACACTGACCCTCACTGTCCCGGACAAAGACACACTGACTTTCACTGTCCCAGGACAGAGGCACACCGACAATCACTGTCCCGGACAGAGACACACTCACCACCACTGTCCCGGGACAGAGACACATTGACCCTCACTGTCTCGGGACAGAGACACACGGACCATCACTGTTCTGGGACAGAGACACACTGACGATCACTGTCCTGGGACAGAGAACCACAGACCCTCACTGTCACGGACAGAGACACACTGACCATCACTGCCCCGGGACAGAGACACACTGACCCTCACTGCCCGGGGACAGAGACACACTGACCCTCACTGTCCCGGGACAGAGACACACTGACCATCACTGTCACGGACAGAGACACACTGACCATCACTGCTCCGGGAGAGAGATACACTGACCATCACTGTCCCGGGACAGAGACACACTGACAATCACTGTCCCGGACAGAGACACACTGACCTTCAATGTCCCGGACAGAGACACACTGACCATCAGTGCTCCGGGACAGAGACACACTGACCCTCACTGTCCCGGGATAGAGACACACTGACCCTCACTGTCCCGGGATAGAGACACACTGACCATCACTGTCCCGGACAGAGACACACTGACCCTCACTGTCCCGGGATAGAGACACACTGGCCACCACTGTCCCGGGACAGAGACACACTGACCATCACTGTCCCGGGACAGAGACACACTGACAATCACTGTCCCGGACAGAGACACACTGACCTTCACTGTCCCGGACAGAGACACACTGACCATCAGTGCTCCAGGACAGAGACACACTGACCCTCACTGTCCCGAGATAGAGACACACTGGCCACCACTGTCCCGGGACAGAGACACACTGACCCTCACTGTCTCGGGACAGAGACACACGGACCATCACTGTGCTGGGACAGAGACACACTGACGATCACTGTCCTGGGACAGAGAATCACAGACCCTCACTGTCACGGACAGAGACACACTGACCATCACTGCCCCGGGACAGAGACACACTGACCCTCACTGCCCGGGGACAGAGACACACTGACCCTCACTGCCCCGGACAGAGACACACTGACCATCACTGTCCCGGACAGAGACACACTGACCATCACTGCTCCGGGACAGAGATACACTGACCATCACTGTCCCGGGACAGAGACACACTGACAATCACTGTCCCGGACAGAGACACACTGACCCTCACTGTCCCGGACAGAGAGACACTGACCCTCACTGTCCCGGGACAGACACACACTGCCCATCACTTCCCAGGGACAGAGACACACTGACCATCACTGTCCAGGAGAGAGGCACACTGTCCATCACTGTCCCGAGTCGGAGACACACTGACCACAACTGTCCCGGGGCAGAGACACACTGAACCTCACTGTACCGGGACAGAGACACACTGACCATCACTGGCCCGGGACAGAGACACACTGACGATCACTGTCCCTGTTCAGAGACACACTGACCATCACTGCCCCAGATAGAGACACACTGACCATCACTGTCCCGGGATAGAGACACACTGACCATCACTGTCCCGGGACAGAGACACACTGACCATCACTGTCCAGGGACAGAGATACACTGACCACCACTGTCCGGGGACAGAGACACACTGACCATCATTGTCCAGGGACAGAGACACACTGACCATCACTGTCCCGGGACAGAGACACACTGCCCATCACTTCCCAGGGACAGAGACACACTGACCATCACTGTCCAGGAGAGAGACACACGGACCATCACTGTCCCGAGACGGAGACACACTGAGCTTCACTGTCCCGGACAGAGTCACACTGACCATCACTGTCCCGGTACAGAGACACACTGACCCTCACTGTCCCGGACAAAGACACACTGACCTTCATTGTCCCAGGACAGAGACACTCTGACCACCTCTTTCCCGGGGCAGACCCACACTGACCATTACTGTCCCAGACAGAGACACACTGACCATCACTGTCTCGGGACTTAGACACACTGACCATCACTGTCCCGGAACCGAGACACAGCGACCCTCACTGCCCGGGGACAGAGACCCACTGACACTCACTGTCCCGGACAAAGACACACTGACTTTCACTGTCCCAGGACAGAGGCACACCGACAATCACTGTCCCGGACAGAGACACATTGACCCTCACTGTCTCGGGACAGAGACACACGGACAATCACTGTCCTGGGACAGAGACACACTGACGATCACTGTCCTGGGACAGAGACACACAGACGCTCACTGTCACGGACAGAAACACACTGAATATCACTGCCCCGGGACAGAGACACACTGACCCTCACTGCCCGGGGACAGAGACACACTGACCCTCACTGTCCCTGACAGAGACACACTGACCATCACTGTCCCGGACAGAGACACACTGACCATCACTGTCCCGGGATAGAGATACACTGACCATCACTGTCCTTGGACAGGGACACACTGGCCATCACTGTCCCGGATAAAGACACACTGACCAGTGTGTGGTCAGTGTTCCTCTATCCCGGGACAGAGACACACTGACCCTCACTGTCCCGGGATAGAGACACACTGAATATCACTGACCCGGGACAGAGACACACTGAGCACAACTGTCCAGGGGCAGAGACACACTGACCATCACTGGCCCAGGACAGAGACACACTGACCATCACTGGCCCGGGACAGAGACACACTGACCATCACTGTCCCGGGACAGAGACACATTGACCATCACTGTCCTGGGACAGAGACACACTGACGACCACTGACCCGGGACAGAGACACACTGACCCTCACTGTCCCGGGATAGAGACACACTGAATATCACTGACCCGGGACAGAGACACTCTGACACTCACTGTCGTGGGGCAGTGTCACACTGACCATCACTGTCCCGGGACAGTGACACACTGACAATCACTGTCCCGAACAGAGACACACTGACCATCACTGTCCCGGGATAGAGATACACTGACCATCACTGTCCTGGGACAGAGATACACTGACCATCACTGTCCCGGGACAGAGACACACTGACAATCACTGTCCCGGACAGAGACACACTGACCTTCACTGTCCTCGGACAGAGACACACTGACGATCACTGTCCTGGGACAGAGACACACTGACGATCACTGTCCTGGGACAGAGACACACAGACCCTCACTGTCACGGACAGAGACAAACTGACCATCACTGCCCCGGGACAGAGACACACTGACCCTCACTGTCCCGGGATAGAGACACAGTGGCCACCACTGTCCCGGGACAGAGACACACTGACCCTCACTGTCCCGGGACAGTGAGGGTCAGTGTGTCTCTGTCCCGGGATAGAGACACACTGACCACAACTGTCCCGGGACAGAGACACACTGACCACAACTGTCCCGGGACAGAGACACACTGATCATCACTGTACCGGGACAGAGACACACTGACCATCACTGTCCTGGGACAGAGACACACTGACGATCACTGTCCCGGGACAGAGACACACTGACCCTCACTGTCCCGGGATAGAGACACACTGGCCACCACTGTCCCGGGACAGAGACACACTGACCCTCACTGTCCCGGGACAGTGAGGGTCAGTGTGTCTCTATCCCGGGGCTGTGAGGGTCAGTGTGTCTCTGTCCCGGGATAGAGACACACTGACCACAACTGTCCCGGGGCAGAGACACACTGACCATCACTGTCCCGGGACAGAGACACACTGACCCACACTGTCCCGGGATAGAGACCCACTGACACTCACTTTCCCGGAAAAAGACACACTGACTTTCACTGTCCCAGGACAGAGGCACACCGACAATCACTGTCCCGGACAGAGACACTCTGACCGCCACTTTCCCGGGGCACACCCACACTGACATTCACTGTCCCAAGACAGTGAGGGTCAGTGTGTCTCTGTCCCGGGACAGTGGTGGTCATTGTGTCTCTATCCCGGGACACTAAGTGTCAGTGTGTCTCTGTCCCGGGATCGAGACACACTAACCACCACTGTCCCGGGACAGAGACACATTGACCCTCACTGTCTCGGGACAGAGACACACGGACCATCACTGTCCTGGGACAGAGACACACTGACGATCACTGTCCTGGGACAGAGACACACAGACCCTCACTGTCATGGACAGAGACACACTGACCATCACTGCCCCGGGACAGAGACACACAGACCCTCACTGCCCGGGGACAGAGACACACTGACCCTCACTGTCCCGGACAGAGACACACTGACCATCACTGTCCCGGGACAGAGACACACTGACCATCATTGTCCCGGACAGAGACACACTGACCATCACTGCTCCGGGACAGAGATAAACTGACAATCACTGTCCCGGACAGAGACACACTGACCATCACTGTCCAGGGACAGAGATACACTGACCATCATTGTCCAGGGACAGAGACACACTGACCATCACTGTCCCGGGACAGAGATACACTGACCATCATTGTCCAGGGACAGAGACACACTGACCATCACTGTCCCGGGACAGAGACACACTGGCCCTCACTGTCTCGGACAGAGGCACACTGACCATCACTGTCCCGGGACAGACACACTGACCCTCACTGTCCCGGACAAAGACACACTGACTTTCACTGTCCCAGGACAGAGGCACACTGACAATCACTGTCCCGGACAGAGACACACTCACCACCACTGTCCCGGGACAGAGACACATTGACCCTCACTGTCTCGGGACAGAGACACACGGACCATCACTGTTCTGGGACAGAGACGCACTGACGATCACTGTCCTGGGACAGAGAATCACAGACGCTCACTGTCACGGACAGAGACACACTGACCATCACTGCCCCGGGACAGAGACAAACTGACCCTCACTGCCCGGGGACAGAGACACACTGACCTTCACTGTCCCGGGACAGAGACACACTGACCATCACTGTCCCGGACAGAGACACACTGACAATCACTGTCCCGGACAGAGACACACTGACCATCACTGTCCAGCGACAGAGATACACTGACCATCATTGTCCAGGGACAGAGACACACTGACCATCACTGTCCCGGGACAGAGATACACTGACCATCATTGTCCAGGGACAGAGACACACTGACCATCACTGTCCCGGGACAGAGACACACTGGCCCTCACTGTCTCGGACAGAGGCACACTGACCATCACTGTCCCGGGACAGACACACTGACCCTCACTGTCCCGGACAAAGACACACTGACTTTCACTGTCCCAGGACAGAGGCACACCGACAATCACTGTCCCGGACAGAGACACACTCACCACCACTGTCCCGGGACAGAGACACATTGACCCTCACTGTCTTGGGACAGAGACACACGGACCATCACTGTTCTGGGACAGAGACACACTGACGATCACTGTCCTGGGACAGAGAATCACAGACCCTCACTGTCCCGGACAGAGACACACTGACCATCACTGTCCAGGGACAGAGATACACTGACCACCACTGTCCCGGGACAGAGACACACTGACCATCATTGTCCAGGGACAGAGACACACTGACCATCACTTCCCAGGGACAGAGACACACTGACCATCACTGTCCAGGAGAGAGACACACTGACCATCACTGTCCCGACACGGAGACACACTGAGCTTCACTGTCCCGGACAGAGTCACACTGACCATCACTGTCCCGGTACAGAGATACACTGACCATCACTGTCCTGGGACAGAGACACACTGGCCATCACTGTCCCGGACAAAGACACACTGACCTTCATTGTCCCAGGACAGAGACACTCTGACCACCTCTTTCCCGGGGCAGACCCACACTGACCATTACTGTCCCAGACAGAGACACACTGACCATCACTGTCTCGGGACTTAGACACACTGACCATCACTGTTCCGGAACCGAGACACAGCGACCCTCACTGCCCGGGGACAGAGACCCACTGACACTCACTGTCCCGGACAAAGACACACTGACTTTCATTGTCCCAGGACAGAGGCACACCGACAATCACTGTCCCGGACAGAGACACACTCACCACCACTGTCCCGGGACAGAGACACATTGACCCTCACTGTCTCGGGACAGAGACACACGGACAATCACTGTCCTGGGACAGAGACACACTGACGATCACTGTCCTGGGACAGAGACACACAGACCCTCACGGTCACGGACAGAAACACACTGAATATCACTGCCCCGGGACAGAGACACACTGACCCTCACTGCCCGGGGACAGAGACACACTGACCCTCACTGTCCCGGACAGAGACACACTGACCATCACTGTCCCGGACAGAGACACACTGACCATCACTGTCCCGGGATAGAGATACAATGACCATCACTGTCCTGGGACAGAGACACACTGGCCATCACTGTCCCGGACAAAGACACACTGACCACCACTCTCCCGGGACAGAGACACACTGACCCTCACTGTCCCGGGGCAGAGACACACTGACCCTCACTGTCCCGGGACAGTGAGGGTCAGTGTGTCTCTGTCCCGGGATAGAGACACACTGACCACAACTGTCCCGGGACAGAGACACACTGATCATCACTGTACCGGGACAGAGACACACTGACGATCACTGTCCCGGGACAGAGACACACTGAACATCACTGTCCCGGGACAGAGACACACTGACCATCACTGTCCCGGGATAGAGACACACTGAACATCACTGTCCCGGGACAGAGACACACAGACCGTCACTGTCCCGGGATAGAGACACACTGAGCATCACTGTCCCGGGATAGAGACACACTGAAAATCACTGTCCCGGGATAGAGACACACTGAACATCACTGTCCCGGGACAGAGACACACAGACCGTCACTGTCCCGGGATAGAGACACACTGAGCATCACTGTCCCGGGACAGAGACACACTGACCATCACTGTCCCGGACAGAGACACACTGACATTCACTGTCCTGCGACAGAGACACACAGACGATCACTGTCCCGGGAAAGAGACACACTGACCCTCACTGTCCTGTGGTAGTGTCACACTGACCATCACAGTCCCAGGACAGACCCACACTGACCATCACTGTCCCGGGACAGAGACACACAGACTATCACTGTCCCAGGTGAGAGACACACTGACCCTCACAGTCCCAGACAGAGACACACTGACCATCACCGCCCCAAGTCAGAGACAGACTGATCATCACTGTCCCAGACAGAGACACACTGACCATCACTGTCTCGGGACTTAGTCACACTGACCATCACTGTCCCGGAACCGAGACACAGCGACCCTCACTGCCAGGGGACAGAGACACACTGATCCTCACTGTCCCGGACAAAGACACACTGATCTTCACTGTCCCAGACAGAGACACACTGACCATCACTGTCCCGGGACATAGACACACTGACCATCACTGTCCCGGAACCGAGACACAGTGACCATCACTGTACAGGAGAGAGACACACTGACCATCACTGTCCCGAGACGGAGACACACTGAGCTTCACTGTACAGGAGAGAGACACACTGACCATCACTGTCCCGAGACGGAGACACACTGAGCTTCACTGTCCCGGGACAGAGGCACACTGACCATCACTGTCCCGGGACAGAGACACACTGACCCTCACTGTCCCGGACAAAGACACACTGACTTTCATTGTCCCGGGACAGAGACACTCTGACCACCTCTTTCCCGGGGCAGACACACACTGACCATACTGTCCCGGACAGAGACACACTGACCATCACTGTCCTGGGACAGAGACACACTGACTATCACTGTCCCGGGACAGAGACACACTGACCCTCACTGTCCTGGGGTAGTGTCACACTGACCATCACAGTGCCGGGACAGAGGCACACTGACCATCACTGTCCCGGGACAGAGACCCACTGACCCTCACTGTCCCGGACAAAGACACACCGACAATCAATGTCCCAGGACAGAGACACTCTGACCACCTCTTTCCAGGGACAGAGACACACTGACCCTCACTGTCCCGGGACAGTGAGGGTCAGTGTGTCTCTGTCCCGGGATAGAGACACACTGACCACAACTGTCCCGGGACAGAGACACACTGATCATCACTGTACCGGGACAGAGACACACTGACCATCACTGTCCTGGGACAGAGACACACTGACGATCACTGTCCCGGGACAGAGACACACTGACCCTCACTGTCCCGGGATAGAGACACACTGGCCACCACTGTCCCGGGACAGAGACACACTGACCATCACTGGCCCGGGACAGAGACACACTGACGATCACTGTCCCTGTTCAGAGATACATAGACCCTCACTGTCCCGGGACAGAGACACACTGACCCACACTGTCCCGGGATAGAGACCCACTGACACTCACTTTCCCGGAAAAAGACACACTGACTTTCACTGTCCCAGGACAGAGGCAAACCGACAATCACTGTCCCGGACAGAGACACACTCACCACCACTGTCCCGGGACAGAGACACACTGACCATCACTGGCCCGGGACAGAGACACACTGACGATCACTGTCCCTGTTCAGAGATACATAGACCCTCACTGTCCCGGGACAGAGACACACTGACCCACACTATCCCGGGATAGAGACCCACTGACACTCACTTTCCCGGAAAAAGACACACTGACTTTCACTGTCCCAGGACAGAGGCAAACCGACAATCACTGTCCCGGACAGAGACACTCTGACCGACACTTTCCCGGGGCACACCCACACTGACCTTCAATGTCCCAAGACAGTGAGGGTCAGTGTGTCTCTGCCCCGGGACAGTGGTGGTCATTGTGTCTCTATCCCGGGACACTGAGTGTCAGTGTGTCTCTGTCCCGGGATCGAGTTACACTCACCACCACTGTCCCGGGACAGAGACACATTGACCCTCACTGTCTCGGGACAGAGACACACGGACCATCACTGTCCTGGGACAGAGACACACTGACGATCACTGTCCTGGGACAGAGACACACAGACCCTCACTGTCACGGTCAGAGACACACTGACCATCACTGCCCCGGGACAGAGACACACTGACCCTCACTGCCCTGGGACAGAGACACACTGACCCTCACTGTCCCGGACAGAGACACACTGACCATCACTGTCCCGGGACAGAGACACACTGACCATCACTGTCCCGGACAGAGACACACTGACCATCACTGCTCCGGGACAGAGATACACTGACCATCACTGTCCCGGGACAGAGACACACTGACCATCACTGTCCCGGACAGAGACACACTGACCATCACTGTCCAGGGACAGAGATACACTGACCATCATTGTCCAGGGACAGAGACACACTGACCATCACTGTCCCGGGACAGAGACACACTGGCCCTCACTGTCTCGGACAGAGGCACACTGACCATCACTGTCCCGGGACAGACACACTGACCCTCACTGTCCCGGACAAAGACACACTGACTTTCACTGTCCCAGGACAGAGGCACACCGACAATCACTGTCCCGGACAGAGACACACTCACCACCACTGTCCCGGGACAGAGACACATTGACCCTCACTGTCTCGGGACAGAGACACACTGACCCTCACTGTCCCGGGACAGAGACACACTGACGATCACTGTCCTGGGACAGAGAACCACAGACCCTCACTGTCACGGACAGAGACACACTGACCATCACTGCCCCGGGACAGAGACACACTGACCCTCACTGCCCGGGGACAGAGACACACTGACCCTCACTGTCCCGGGACAGAGACACACTGACCATCACTGTCCCGGACAGAGACACACTGACCATCACTGCTCCGGGAGAGAGATACACTGACCATCACTGTCCCGGGACAGAGACACACTGACAATCACTGTCCCGGACAGAGACACACTGACCTTCACTGTCCCGGGACAGAGACACACTGACCATCACTGTCCCGGACAGAGACACACTGACCCTCACTGTCCCGGGATAGAGACACACTGGCCACCACTGTCCCGGGACAGAGACACACTGACCCTCACTGTCCCGGGACAGTGAGGGTCAGTGTGTCTCTATCCCGGGACAGTGAGGGTCAGTGTGTCTCTGTCCCGGGAGAGAGACACACTGACCATCACTGGCCCGGGACAGAGACACACTGACCATCACTGTCCCGGACAGAGACACACTGAGCACAACTGTCCAGGGGCAGAGACACACTGACCATCACTGTCCCGGGACAGAGACACATTGACCATCACTGTCCCGGGACAGAGACACTCTGACACTCACTGTCGTGGGGCAGTGTCACACTGACCATCACTGTCCCGGGACAGTGACACACTGACCATCACTGTCCCGAACAGAGACACACTGACCATCACTGTCCCGGGATAGAGATACACTGACCATCACTGTCCCGGGATAGAGACACACTGACCACAACTGTCCCGGGACAGAGACACACTGACCATCACTGCTCCGGGACAGAGATACACTGACCATCAATGTCCCGGGACAGAGACACACTGACAATCACTGTCCCGGACAGAGACACACTGACCTTCACTGTCCTGGGACAGAGACACACTGACGATCACTGTCCTGGGACAGATACACACTGACGATCACTGTCCTGGGACAGAGACACACAGACCCTCACTGTCACGGGCAGAGACACACTGACCATCACTGCCCCGGGACAGAGACACACTGACCCTCACTGTCCCGGGATAGAGACACAGTGGCCACCACTGTCCCGGGACAGAGACACACTGACCCTCACTGTCCCGGGACAGTGAGTGTCAGTGTGTCTCTGTCCCGGGATAGAGACACACTGACCACAACTGTCCCGGGACAGAGACACACTGACCACAACTGTCCCGGGACAGAGACACACTGATCATCACTGTACCGGGACAGAGACTCACTGACCATCACTGTCCTGGGACAGAGACACACTGACGATCACTGTCCCGGGACAGAGACACACTGACCCTCACTGTCCCGGGATAGAGACACACTGGCCACCACTGTCCCGGGACAGAGACACACTGACCCTCACTGTCCCGGGACAGTGAGGGTCAGTGTGTCTCTATCCCGGGGCTGTGAGGGTCAGTGTGTCTCTGTCCCGGGATAGAGACACACTGACCACAACTGTCCCGGGGCAGAGACACACTGACCATCACTGGCCCGGGACAGAGACACACTGACGATCACTGTCCCTGTTCAGAGATACATAGACCCTCACTGTCCCGGGACAGAGACACACTGACCCACACTGTCCAGGGATAGAGACCCACTGACACTCACTTTCCCGGAAAAAGACACACTGACTTTCACTGTCCCAGGACAGAGGCAAACCGACAATCACTGTCCCGGACAGAGACACTCTGACCGCCACTTTCCCGGGGCACACCCACACTGACCTTCACTGTCCCAAGACAGTGAGGGTCAGTGTGTCTCTGTCCCGGGACAGTGGTGGTCATTGTGTCTCTATCCCGGGACACTGAGTGTCAGTGTGTCTCTGTCCCGGGATCGAGACACACTCACCACCACTTGTGGTGTTGGGTGCTCTGGTGCACAGATGAGCCAACACAGTTGTATGTGGTACAACTCTATTTTATTATAACTCTTATAATACAGTTCGTTCTGGATACTCTGCACGTGCTGTCTCCCTGAGTGTGTTTGGCAATAGATGTGTCCTGGTTCTCCTCTGCAGCTAATACTGACCACCGGGGGTCGTGTCTGTGCTTTTATATCTTTCTGTCATTGGTTGTGGTGTTGTGTGTTCTGATTTGTCTGTTGGTGTGTCTATCATGATGTGTGTGTTTGAATATCATGACATCCCCCCTTTTTACAAAGATAAGTGCCTACGTGGTTATAAATATAATTGTGTCGTGAGTGCATCTAAGAGTGTGTGTGTGTGTTGTGTACAGCGTGTGTTTATGACGTAACTATTTACATGGGGCGATGTCGGGTGCGTCACACTAACAAGGTTGTACCATAACAAAACTTGGATGCGAGAGAAAAAAAAAAACTTGAACATTGGTCCGGTCAGACGATATCTGGAACAATAAACAACAACAGGTTATAATACAGAAGTGTTTGACTTTTTGAACGTATGAACAGCGTTATAAGTCCAGTCTAATGGGTGACCGCCTCAAGAATGGGCTGGTCCTCAAGCCGGTTCAGCTGTGGAGATTTGGGGTCACACTGGTTCACCTTGGACTGTTGGACGTGATGCTGTTGCCGAAGTCTCTACTTTACCATTTGTTGTACTTCGTGCAGTGCTTGGTTTTTTTCATTCGTGCAAATATAACATTCAACATCTTTGTTAGTGGTGCCCTGGCTGTGGTTTGGTTCTGGTGGCGATGGAAGGGGCATGATCCGTGGCATCTCCACGAAGTCATCCTTGGGAACCAGTGGAGGATCCGGCGTGTGCGTACGGTGTAGTTGCGAGCGTGGAAGGCGGCACAAAGCCCGCTGATTGCGCCTACGCACCAATCCATCCGCCCTGCATGCCAGGAACAAGGTGGAGTCTGTTTTCTTTTTATGTTTGTGGTGGACGGCATCTTGTAGCCGATGGGTCGTTGCCATCGAAGTAGCACCATCACTAATATCATGCAAGGCGATGACTGTGCCAGATGTGGAAGTTGGCCGAGACCGTGTACGCTGGTTCCGGCCACCTGCTGTGCCGGAAGGGCGACTCCGCAGAGAAACGTCGAAGCATGTCGCCTTGGAGAGAGAATTGTTGCTCGCATCAACGTCTGGCGATGGCGCGGATTGGTGTGTCCATCTTGGACCGCCGGTGCTGGTTGCCACTGCCGACCCAGTGGGACTGCCACGCGATCCATTCCCTGTCGCCGTGGCATCTGCCGTCACCCTGAGCGTGCCATCACCGAGGCCGCGACACCGCCCGTCCGGAGCAAGGTCTGGCGTGCGCAAATCAGAGTCGGCGCTTGGCTGCTCCCCATCTGGAGTCCGGTCTGCCTTCCGTCGATGCCCCCCGTCCGGAGTCCCAACAGGTTCACTGGAGGCAGCCGAGATTCCCTGAAGCTGCACTTCTGGAGTCGGAACATGCAGGAATGCACCAACCAGTGGAGAGGCTCGAGCCATCGAGGGTGGAAGCGGTGCGCCGCCACCGCAGTCGTCAGTGGTCCCACCGTGATCGTCGAGTGCCTCGGTACGCACTAGGCGAGGTCTGTCACCTTGCACCTTTTGCATGGGAAGTGGGATGCTGTCGTCACTCGTCTCACATCCCGTGGATAGATCGTCATTAGCAGCTTGCTGTTCACTAGGGTTGGGTAACTTGTCAGAGTTTTCATCTGGTGGTGCACACCATGTCGGTGGACTGTCATTGTCTTGCCATTGTCCTTCATTTGGGCTTTTCTTCTTTGGAACTTTAAATCTTCCCCCAGACATTGCAGAACCTTGTTTATTACCCCCAAATTCTCCCATATGTATGGTCTCGAATATAGGATCCACTGTTTCTATCGACATTGTACCATTTTCCAAAGAACATTCCGTTTCACTTTTCTTCTCAGGTACCTCATATGTAACTTTGTTTAATGTACATGCCTTCATGGTCTCTGGGTCTGATTTTGCTGGGACTGGCATGGTCACAGTCTCTCTTTTACTGTTCTCAATTGCCCACATTATACTCCCCATACATAACTGCTTAATCACTGGGGTTAGTGTGGTACAATGGATAATCGGGTCGACCTTATCTGCATCTTCACCATTAGTGGAAAGCACACTTGGTTCACTTGAAACTGCTGTGGGTTTTAAATTCGTTATCTGGCTACTCGATGTCGGTGTCCTCAGGATTCTATCTCCAATGTTCTGCTCAATAATCAGTGGAGTGTGTATAGGTTCAATGCAATTAATGTTCCCCTCAAGGTTTGAAGAGTCATTACTGACTAACTGCTGGTCTCCGAAGTTGGGATTTTGCGGCATTGTGTTGAAGGGAGACATTTGTCCCTACTGTAGATATGATTCAGGTTGTGTTATTTCCATTACCTGAGGATCAATGTCTTGTCCATTTTTTCGATCCGTACTAAAACACTGGCAATTCTCAGTCTGCTCCTTGCAAGTTAAACATTCAATTAATTTCGTTAGCAAATCCTCAGCATCCTTCTGTGGCCATGCAGCATTATTAATCTCTGTTCGGCTACAATGATCCTGAAGGTCATTTTTTCTTCGGGCTTGGACGAGGCGATTCCTTTGGCTTGTCTTCAGTTGGGCTTGAACAGTCTTCAGCGCTGTGCCCTTCATTGTAGCATGAGAGACCGTCATGGTCATGCTGCTGTGTAGTGGAGCATGGTAGGCTGTTATAGCCTTCTTGCTGTTCACGTGAGCATGGCAGACTTGCATCGTCTGCCGCTGGTTGGTCAGGAGAGGTTGCTAGACCCTCATGGTCTTGTTCCTGCAAGGACTGCGCTCTGGAGTCTTGCGTTCCTTCCATCGTGGAGTCCGTCCACGAGCTCTCTGTGGAGGCTTGTGACACTGGAGTCACTTCTTGTTCGTGCAAGGACTGCGCTCTGGAGTCTTGCGTTGCTTCTATCGTGGAGGCTGTCCACGAGCTCTCTGTGGAGGCTTGTGACACTGGAGTCACTTCTTGTTCGTGCAAGGACTGCGCTCTGGAGTCTTGCGTTGCTTCTATCGTGGAGGCTGTCCACGAGCTCTCTGTGGAGGCTTGTGACACTGGAGTCACTTCTTGTCCGTGCAAGGACTGCGCTCTGGAGTCTTGCATTTCTGCAATTGTGGAGTCTGTCCACGAGCTTGCTGTGGAAGCTTGTGACACTGGAGTCATTTCTGGTTCATGCGAGGACTGCACTCTGGAGTCTTGCATGTCTTCTTTCATAGAGTCGGGAACGTTGAGCGGGACGTGGACCACGCTCTGTGTGGCAGCAGGGCACTCTCCGTGTGCTTGCACCGCTCCCTGTCTGTTAATGTCAGGCTGCAGCATCATCCGGTACTGATAAGTTGGAACGTCATATCTGCTGGATTGAAGATCCTCAAATCCGAAAAATGAATCCGCATCTGCGTCGGATTCAATGTGGGGGCCGCCAATGTGCAACACGAAAGGTTCGTCCGAGTCATAGTCATATAGGACCACGGAGCTATCATTGGGCTCACGAGGTCCGGAAACACTGTAAAAATCGTCATCGAAGTATTCAAGGTCGGAATCATCGGCTTGTGCGTAGGTAACTGCTTGTCGGAGGGTTCTTCGGAGGTCAAATTCATCTCCTGGGTCAATTTGCGGCACTGTGCTGTCATTCCAGGTGAGGGAAGGTTGTTTTACAGCTTTAACAGATTTTTGTTTTTTTGATTTGGGACGTTTCCCTTTTAAATTGGATTTGGGACATTTCCCTTTTAAATTGGTGCAGTCTGGGGCCTCTGACATCCTGACGCTCGGTATGTAGCACGTAGGAAGCGACTGCGCATGCTCAGATCGCTGTTCATTTACCGACGGCCGTTTTCTTGACTGCGCATGCGCAGCATCTCGCGCATGCGCAAACGAAACTTCCGGTTCTGCGCACTGCTCGCGCAACTGTGCTAGCGTGATACCTTTAGCAAGATGGCCGCCGACCTCGACCCAGCCTTCTCTCAGGCCCGGGATTTCGGGCTCCGGGATCCCAGCCACGAGGTGAGTACTGCAGCTTTTCTTACCTTTACTTGCCCATTGGATTGCGTATTCTTCACAGTACTTGGAGAATTTGCCCAGGACTGCCTGGTAATCGTACCTTTGCTGCCTCCTGAAGAACCTGAACCTTGTGAATATTTCTCTTGCCCTTGCACCGGCGACGGTGAGGAGAAATTCAATTTTTTCCCTATCATCCAGGTCTTGGAGTTCAGCTGCCACCAGGAACAATTCGAAATTTTGCCGGAATCGCCGCCAGTTTTCGTGGAGGTCGCCGTGGCACTGGAGCGCCTGCGGAACCGGGAGCTCGTACATCATGCCTGGGCACTGCTGGTTGTCTCTGTACACTGAAGTATGCCGGCAGGTATCGATCCACTCCTGTACCATGTGGTGTTGGGTGCTCTGGTGCACAGATGAGCCAACACAGTTGTATGTGGTACAACTCTATTTTATTATAACTCTTATAATACAGTTCGTTCTGGATACTCTGCACGTGCTGTCTCCCTGCGTGTGTTTGGCAATAGATGTGTCCTGGTTCTCCTCTGCAGCTAATACTGACCACCGGGGGTCGTGTCTGTGCTTTTATATCTTTCTGTCATTGGTTGTGGTGTTGTGTGTTCTGATTTGTCTGTTGGTGTGTCTATCATGATGTGTGTGTTTGAATATCATGACACCACTGTCCCGGGACAGAGACACATTGACCCTCACTGTCTCGGGACAGAGACACACGGACCATCACTGTCCCTGTTCAGAGACACACTGACCATCACTGCCCCAGATAGAGACACACTGACCATCACTGTACCGGGATAGAGACACACTGACCATCACTGTCCCAGGACAGAGACACACTGACCATCACTGTCCAGGGACAGAGATACACTGACCACCACTGTCCCGGGACAGAGACACACTGACCATCATTGTCCAGGGACAGAGACACACTGACCATCACTGTCCCGGGACAGAGACACACTGCCCATCACTTCCCAGGGACAGAGACACACTGACCATCACTGTCCAGGAGAGAGACACACTGACCATCACTGTCCTGAGACGGAGACACACTGAGCTTCACTGTCCCGGACAGAGTCACACTGACCATCACTGTCCCGGTACAGAGACACACTGACCCTCACTGTCCCGGACAAAGACACACTGACCTTCATTGTCCCAGGACAGAGACACTCTGACCACCTCTTTCCCGGGGCAGACCCACACTGACCATTACTGTCCCAGACAGAGACACACTGACCATCACTGTCTCGGGACTTAGACACACTGACCATCACTGTCCCGGAACCGAGACACAGCGACCCTCACTGCCCGGGGACAGAGACCCACTGACACTCACTGTCCCGGACAAAGACACACTGACTTTCACTGTCCCAGGACAGAGGCACACCGACAATCACTGTCCCGGACAGAGACACACTCACCACCACTGTCCCGGGACAGAGACACATTGACCCTCACTGTCTCGGGACAGAGACACACGGACAATCACTGTCCTGGGACAGAGACACACTGACGATCACTGTCCTGGGACAGAGACACACAGACCCTCACTGTCACGGACAGAAACACACTGAATATCACTGCCCCGGGACAGAGACACACTGACCCTCACTGTCCCGGGATAGAGACACACTGAATATCACTGACCCGGGACAGAGACACACTGACCATCACTGTCCCGGACAGAGACACATTGACCATCACTGTCCCGGGACAGAGACACACTGGCCATCACTGTCCCGGACAAAGACACACTGACCACCACTCTCCCGGGACAGAGACACACTGACCCTCACTGTCCCGGGGCAGAGACACACTGACCCTCACTGTCCCGGGACAGTGAGGGTCAGTGTGTCTCTGTCCCGGGATAGAGACACACTGACCACAACTGTCCCGGGACAGAGACACACTGATCATCACTGTACCGGGACAGAGACACACTGACCATCACTGGCCTGGGACAGAGACACACTGACGATCACTGTCCCGGGACAGAGACACACTGAACATCACTGTCCCGGGACAGAGACACACTGACCATCACTGTCCCGGATTAGAGACACACTGAACATCACTGTCCCGGGACAGAGACACACAGACCGTCACTGTCCCGGGATAGAGACACAATGAGCATCACTGTCCCGGGACAGAGACACACTGACCATCACTGTCCCGGACAGAAACACACTGACCATCACTGTCCTGGGACAGAGACACACAGACGATCACTGTCCCGGGAAAGAGACACACTGACCCTCAATGTCCTGTGGTAGTGTCACACTGACCATCACAGTCCCAGGACAGACCCACACTGACCATCACTGTCCCGGGACAGAGACACACAGACCATCACTGTCCCAGGTGAGAGACACACTGACCCTCACAGTCCCAGACAGAGACACACTGACCATCACCGCCCCAAGTCAGAGACAGACTGATCATCACTGTCCCAGACAGAGACACACTGACCATCACTGTCTCGGGACTTAGTCACACTGACCATCACTGTCCCGGAACCGAGACACAGCGAGCCTCACTGCCAGGGGACAGAGACACACTGATCCTCACTGTCCCGGGACATAGACACACTGACCATCACTGTCCTGGAACCGAGACACAGTGACCATCATTGTCCCGGAACCGAGACACAGTGACCCTCACTGTCCCGGGACAGACACACACTGCCCATCACTTCCCAGGGACAGAGACACACTGACCATCACTGTCCAGGAGAGAGGCACACTGACCATCACTGTCCCGAGACGGAGACACACTGACCATCACTGTCCCGGGACAGAGACTCACTGACCATCACTGTCCTGGGACAGAGACACACTGACTATCACTGTCCCGGGACAGAGACACAATGACCCTCACTGTCCCGGGATAGAGACACACTGAACATCACTGTCCCGGGACAGAGACACACTGACCCTCACTGTCCCGGACAAAGACACACTGATCTTCAATGTCCCAGGACAGAGGCACACCGACAATCAATGTCCCAGGACAGAGACACTCTGACCACCTCTTTCCAGGGACAGAGACACACTGACCCTCACTGTCCCGGGATAGAGACACACTGACCACAACTGTCCCGGGACAGAGACACACTGATCATCACTGTACCGGGACAGAGACACACTGACCATCACTGTCCTGGGACAGAGACACACTGGCCACCACTGTCCCGGGACAGAGACACACTGACCATCACTGGCCCGAGACAGAGACACACTGACGATCACTGTCCCTGTTCAGAGATACATAGACCCTCACTGTCCCGGGACAGAGACACACTGACCCACACTGTCCCGGGATAGAGACCCACTGACACTCACTTTCCCGGAAAAAGACACACTGACTTTCACTGTCCCAGGACCGAGGCAAACCGACAATCACTGTCCCGGACAGAGACAGCCTGACCGCCACTTTCTCGGGGCACACCCACACTGACCTTCAATGTCCCAAGACAGTGAGGGTCAGTGTGTCTCTGCCCCGGGACAGTGGTGGTCATTGTGTCTCTATCCCGGGACACTGAGTGTCAGTGTGTCTCTGTCCCGGGATCGAGACACACTCACCACCAGTGTCCCGGGACAGAGACACATTGACCCTCAGTGTCTCGGGACAGAGACACACGGACCATCACTGTCCTGGGACAGAGACACACTGACGATCACTGTCCTGGGACAGAGACACACAGACCCTCACTGTCACGGTCATAGACACACTGAGCATCACTGCCCCGGGACAGAGACACACTGACCCTCACTGCCCGGGGACAGAGACACACTGACCCTCACTGTCCCGGACAGAGACACACTGACCATCACTGTCCCGGACAGAGACACACTGACCATCACTGCTCCGGGACAGAGATACACTGACCATCACTGTCCCGGGACAGAGACACACTGACAATCACTGTCCCGGACAGAGACACACTGACCATCACTGTCCAGGGACAGAGATACACTGACCATCATTGTCCAGGGACAGAGACACACTGACCATCACTGTCCTGGGACAGAGACACACTGGCCCTCACTGTCTCGGACAGAGGCACACTGACCATCACTGTCCTGGGACAGAGACACACTGACGATCACTGTCCCGGGACAGAGACACACTGACCCTCACTGTCCCTGGATAGAGACACACTGGCCACCACTGTCCCGGGACAGAGACACACTGACCCTCACTGTCCCGGGACAGTGAGGGTCAGTGTGTCTCTATCCCGGGGCTGTGAGGGTCAGTGTGTCTCTGTCCCGGGATAGAGACACACTGACCACAACTGTCCCGGGGCAGAGACACACTGACCATCACTGGCCCGGGACAGAGACACACTGACGATCACTGTCCCTGTTCAGAGATACATAGACCCTCACTGTCCCGGGACAGAGACACACTGACCCACACTGTCCCGGGATAGAGACCCACTGACACTCACATTCCCGGAAAAAGACACACTGACTTTCACTGTCCCACGACAGAGGCAAACCGACAATCACTGTCCCGGACAGAGACACTCTGACCGCCACTTTCCCGGGGCACACCCACACTGACCTTCACTGTCCCAAGACAGTGAGGGTCAGTGTGTCTCTGTCCCGGGACAGTGGTGGTCATTGTGTCTCTATCCCGGGACACTGAGTGTCAGTATGTCTCTGTCCCGGGATCGAGACACACTCACCACCACTGTCCCGGGACAGAGACCCATTGACCCTCACTGTCTCGGGACAGAGACACACGGACCATCACTGTCCTGGGACAGAGACACACTGACGATCACTGTCCTGGGACAGAGACACACAGACCCTCACTGTCACGGACAGAGACACACTGACCATCACTGCCCCGGGACAGAGACACACTGACCCTCACTGCCCGGGGACAGAGACACACTGACCCTCACTGTCCCGGACAGAGACACACTGACCATCACTGTCCCGGGACAGAGACACACTGACCATCATTGTCCCGGACAGAGACACACTGACCATCACTGCTCCGGGACAGAGATACACTGACAATCACTGTCCCGGACAGAGACACACTGACCATCACTGTCCAGGGACAGAGATACACTGACCATCATTGTCCAGGGACAGAGACACACTGACCATCACTGTCCCGGGACAGAGATACACTGACCATCATTGTCCAGGGACAGAGACACACTGACCATCACTGTCCCGGGACAGAGACACACTGGCCCTCACTGTCTCGGACAGAGGCACACTGACCATCACTGTCCCGGGACAGACACACTGACCCTCACTGTCCCGGACAAAGACACACTGACTTTCACTGTCCCAGGACAGAGGCACACCGACAATCACTGTCCCGGACAGAGACACACTCACCACCACTGTCCCGGGACAGAGACACATTGACCCTCACTGTCCAGGGACAGAGATACACTGACCATCATTGTCCAGGGACAGAGACACACTGACCATCACTGTCCCGGGACAGAGATACACTGACGATCACTGTCCTGGGACAGAGAATCACAGACCCTCACTGTCGCGGACAGAGACACACTGACCATCACTGCCCCGGGACAGAGACAAACTGACCCTCAATGCCCGGGGACAGAGACACACTGACCCTCACTGTCCCGGGACAGAGACACACTGACCATCACTGTCCCGGACAGAGACACACTGACAATCACTGTCCCGGACAGAGACACACTGACCATCACTGTCCAGGGACAGAGATACACTGACCATCATTGTCCAGGGACAGAGACACACTGACCATCACTGTCCCGGGACAGAGATACACAGACCATCATTGTCCAGGGACAGAGACACACTGACCATCACTGTCCCGGGACAGAGACACACAGGCCCTCACTGTCTCGGACAGAGGCACACTGACCATCACTGTCCCGGGACAGACACACTGACCCTCACTGTCCCGGACAAAGACACACTGACTTTCACTGTCCCAGGACAGAGGCAAACCGACAATCACTGTCCCGGACAGAGACAGCCTGACCGCCACTTTCCCGGGGCACACCCACACTGACCTTCAATGTCCCAAGACAGTGAGGGTCAGTGTGTCTCTGCCCCGGGACAGTGGTGGTCATTGTGTCTCTATCCCGGGACACTGAGTGTCAGTGTGTCTCTGTCCCGGGATCGAGACACACTCACCACCACTGTCCCGGGACAGAGACACATTGACCCTCACTGTCCCGGGACAGAGACACACTGACCATCACTGCCCCGGGACAGAGACACACTGACACTCACTGCCCGGGGACAGAGACACACTGACCCTCACTGTCCCGGACAGAGACACACTGACCATCACTGTCCCGGGACAGAGACACACTGACCATCACTGTCCCGGACAGAGACACACTGACCATCACTGCTCCGGGACAGAGATACACTGACCATCACTGTCCCGGGACAGAGACACACTGACAATCACTGTCCCGGACAGAGACACACTGACCATCACTGTCCAGGGACAGAGATACACTGACCATCATTGTCCAGGGACAGAGACACACTGACCATCACTGTCCTGGGACAGAGACACACTGGCCCTCACTGTCTCGGACAGAGGCACACTGACCATCACTGTCCCGGGACAGACACACTGACCCTCACTGTCCCGGACAAAGACACACTGACTTTCACTGTCCCAGGGCAGAGGCACACCGACAATCACTGTCCCGGACAGAGACACACTCACCACCACTGTCCCGGGACAGAGACACATTGACCCTCACTGTCTCGGGACAGAGACACACGGACCATCACTGTTCTGGGACAGAGACACACTGACGATCACTGTCCTGGGACAGCGAATCACAGACCCTCACCGTCACGGACAGAGACACACTGACCATCACTGCCCCGGGACAGAGACACACTGACCCTCACTGCCCGGGGACAGAGACACACTGACCCTCACTGTCCCGGGACAGAGACACACTGACCATCACTGCCCCGGACAGAGACACACTGACCATCACTGCTCCGGGACAGAGATACACTGACCATCACTGTCCCGGGACAGAGACACACTGACAATCACTGTCCCGGACAGAGACACACTGACCTTCACTGTCCCGGACAGAGACACACTGACCATCAGTGCTCCGGGACAGAGACACACTGACCATCACTGTCCCGGACAGAGACACACTGACCCTCACTGTCCCGGGATAGAGACACACTGGCCACCACTGTCCCGGGACAGAGACACACTGACCCTCACTGTCCCGGGACAGTGAGGGTCAGTGTGTCTCTATCCCGGGACAGTGAGGGTCAGTGTGTCTCTGTCCCGGGAGAGAGACACACTGACCATCACTGGCCCGGGACAGAGACACACTGACCATCACTGTCCCGGACAGAGACACACTGAGCACAACTGTCCAGGGGCAGAGACACACTGACCATCACTGGCCCGGGACAGAGACACACTGACCATCACTGGCCCGGGACAGAGACACACTGACCATCACTGTCCCGGGACAGAGACACATTGAACATCACTGACCCGGGATAGAGACACACTGAATATCACTGACCCGGGACAGAGACACTCTGACACTCACTGTCGTGGGGCAGTGTCACACTGACCATCACTGTCCCGGGACAGTGACACACTGACCATCACTGTCCCGGGATAGAGATACACTGACCATCACTGTCCTGGGACAGAGACACACTGGCCATCAATGTCCCGGACAAAGACACACTGACCATCACTGTCCCGGGATAGAGACACACTGACCACAACTGTCCCGGGACAGAGACACACTGACCATCACTGCTCCGGGACAGAGATACACTGACCATCACTGTCCCGGGACAGAGACACACTGACAATCACTGTCCCGGACAGAGACACACTGACCTTCACTGTCCTGGGACAGAGACACACTGACGATCACTGTCCTGGGCCAGAGACACACTGACGATCACTGTCCTGGGATAGAGACACACAGACCCTCACTGTCACGGACAGAGACACACTGATCATCACTGCCCCGGGACAGAGACACACTGACCCTCACTGTCCCGGGATAGAGACACAGTGGCCACCACTGTCCCGGGACAGAGACACAGTGACCCTCACTGTCCCGGGACAGTGAGGGTCAGTGTGTCTCTATCCCGGGGCTGTGAGGGTCAGTGTGTCTCTGTCCCGGGATAGAGACACACTGACCACAACTGTCCCGGGGCAGAGACACACTGACCATCACTGGCCCTGTTCAGAGATACATAGATCCTCACTGTCCCGGGACAGAGACACACTGACCCACACTGTCCCGGGATAGAGACCCACTGACACTCACTTTCCCGGAAAAAGACACACTGACTTTCACTGTCCCAGGACAGAGGCAAACCGACAATCACTGTCCCGGACAGAGACACTCTGACCGCCACTTTCCCGGGGCACACCCACACTGACCTTCACTGTCCCAAGACAGTGAGGGTCAGTGTGTCTCTGTCCCGGGACAGTGGTGGTCATTGTGTCTCTATCCCGGGACACTGAGTGTCAGTGTGTCTCTGTCCCGGGATCGAGACACACTCACCACCACTGTCCCGGGACAGAGACACATTGACCCTCACTGTCTCGGGACAGAGACACACGGACCATCACTGTCCTGGGACAGAGACACACTGACGATCACTGTCCTGGGACAGAGACACACAGACCCTCACTGTCACGGACAGAGACACACTGACCATCACTGCCCCGGGACAGAGACACACTGACTCTCACTGCCCGGGGACAGAGACACACTGACCCTCACTGTCCCGGATAGAGACACACTGACCATCACTGTCCCGGGACAGAGACACACTGACCATCATTGTCCCGGACAGAGACACACTGACCATCACTGCTCCGGGACAGAGATACACTGACAATCACTGTCCCGGACAGAGACACACTGACCATCACTGTCCAGGGACAGAGATACACTGACCATCATTGTCCCGGACAGAGACACACTGACCATCACTGTCCAGGGACAGAGATACACTGACCATCATTGTCCAGGGACAGAGACACACTGACCATCACTGTCCCGGGTCAGAGACACACTGGCCCTCACTGTCTCGGACAGAGGCACACTGACCATCACTGTCCCGGGACAGACACACTGACCCTCACTGTCCCGGACAAAGACACACTGACTTTCACTGTCCCAGGACAGAGGCACACCGACAATCACTGTCCCGTACAGAGACACACTCACCACCACTGTCCCGGGACAGAGACACATTGACCCTCACTGTCTCGGGACAGAGACACACGGACCATCACTGTTCTGGGACAGAGACACACTGACGATCACTGTCCTGGGACAGAGAATCACAGACCCTCACTGTCACGGACAGAGACACACTGACCATCACTGCCCCGGGACAGAGACACACTGACCCTCACTGCCCGGTGACAGAGACACACTGACCCTCACTGTCCCGGGACAGAGACACACTGACCATCACTGTCCCGGACAGAGACACACTGACCATCACTGCTCCGGGACAGAGACACACTGACCATCACTGCTCCGGGACAGAGATACACTGACCATCACTGTCCCGGGACAGAGACACACTGACAATCACTGTCCCGGACAGAGACACACTGACCATCAGTGCTCCGGGACAGAGACACACTGACCATCACTGTCCCGGACAGAGACACACTGACCCTCACTGTCCCGGGATAGAGACACACTGGCCACCACTGTCCCGGGACAGAGACACACTGACCCTCACTGTCTCGGGACAGAGACACACGGACCATCACTGTGCTGGGACAGAGACACACTGACGATCACTGTCCTGGGACAGAGAATCACAGACCCTCACTGTCACGGACAGAGACACACTGACCATCACTGCCCCGGGACAGAGACACACTGACCCTCACTGCCCGGGGACAGAGACACACTGACCCTCACTGCCCCGGACAGAGACACACTGACCATCACTGTCCCGGACAGAGACACACTGACCATCACTGCTCCGGGACAGAGATACACTGACCATCACTGTCCCGGGACAGAGACACACTGACAATCACTGTCCCGGGACAGACACACACTGCCCATCACTTCCCAGGGACAGAGACACACTGACCATCACTGTCCAGGAGAGAGGCACACTGTCCATCACTGTCCTGAGTCGGAGACACACTGACCACAACTGTCCCGGGGCAGAGACACACTGAACCTCACTGTACCGGGACAGAGACACACTGACCATCACTGGCCCGGGACAGAGACACACTGACGATCACTGTCCCTGTTCAGAGACACACTGACCATCACTGCCCCAGATAGAGACACACTGACCATCACTGTCCCGGGATAGAGACACACTGACCATCACTGTCCCGGGACAGAGACACACTGACCATTACTGTCCAGGGACAGAGATACATTGACCACCACTGTCCGGGGACAGAGACACACTGACCATCATTGTCCAGGGACAGAGACACACTGACCATCACTGTCCCGGGACAGAGACACACTGCCCATCACTTCCCAGGGACAGAGACACACTGACCATCACTGTCCAGGAGAGAGACACACTGACCATCACTGTCCCGAGACGGAGACACACTGAGCTTCACTGTCCCGGACAGAGTCACACTGACCATCACTGTCCCGGTACAGAGACACACTGACCCTCACTGTCCCGGACAAAGACACACTGACCTTCATTGTCCCAGGACAGAGACACTCTGACCACCTCTTTCCCGGGGCAGACCCACACTGACCATTACTGTCCCAGACAGAGACAGACTGACCATCACTGTCTCGGGACTTAGACACACTGACCATCACTGTCCCGGAACCGAGACACAGCGACCCTCACTGCCCGGGGACAGAGACCCACTGACACTCACTGTCCCGGACAAAGACACACTGACTTTCACTGTCCCAGGACAGAGGCACACCGACAATCACTGTCCCGGACAGAGACACATTGACCCTCACTGTCTCGGGACAGAGACACACGGACAATCACTGTCCTGGGACAGAGACACACTGACGATCACTGTCCTGGGACAGAGACACACAGACCCTCACTGTCACGGACAGAAACACACTGAATATCACTGCCCCGGGACAGAGACACACTGACCCTCAC
This sequence comes from Scyliorhinus torazame, assembly GCF_047496885.1. NCBI lineage: Eukaryota > Metazoa > Chordata > Chondrichthyes > Carcharhiniformes > Scyliorhinidae > Scyliorhinus > Scyliorhinus torazame. Next base: position 39,232,657 of record NC_092734.1, on the reverse strand, counting down.
TGCCCGGGGACAGAGACACACTGACCCTCACTGTCCCGGACAGAGACACACTGACCATCACTGTCCCGGACAGAGACACACTGACCATCACTGTCCCGGGATAGAGATACACTGACCATCACTGTCCTTGGACAGGGACACACTGGCCATCACTGTCCCGGATAAAGACACACTGACCAGTGTGTGGTCAGTGTTCCTCTATCCCGGGACAGAGACACACTGACCCTCACTGTCCCGGGATAGAGACACACTGAATATCACTGACCCGGGACAGAGACACACTGAGCACAACTGTCCAGGGGCAGAGACACACTGACCATCACTGGCCCAGGACAGAGACACACTGACCATCACTGGCCGGGGACAGAGACACACTGACCATCACTGTCCCGGGACAGAGACACATTGACCATCACTGTCCTGGGACAGAGACACACTGACGACCACTGACCCGGGACAGAGACACACTGACCCTCACTGTCCCGGGATAGAGACACACTGATCATCATTGTACCGGGACAGAGACACACTGACCATCACTGTCCTGGGACAGAGACACACTGACGATCACTGTCCCGGGACAGAGACACACTGACCCTCACTGTCCCGGGATAGAGACACACTGGCCACCACTGTCCCGGGACAGAGACACACTGACCCTCACTGTCCCGGGACAGTGAGGGTCAGTGTGTCTCTATCCCGGGGCTGTGAGGGTCAGTGTGTCTCTGTCCCGGGATAGAGACACACTGACCACAACTGTCCCGGGGCAGAGACACACTGACCATCACTGGCCCGGGACAGAGACACACTGACGATCACTGTCTCTGTTCAGAGATACATAGACCCTCACTGTCCCGGGACAGAGACACACTGACCCACACTGTCCCGGGATAGAGACCCACTGACACTCACTTTCCCGGAAAAAGACACACTGACTTTCACTGTCCCAGGACAGAGGCAAACCGACAATGACTGTCCCGGACAGAGACACTCTGACCGCCACTTTCCCGGGGCACACCCACACTGACATTCACTGTCCCAAGACAGTGAGGGTCAGTGTGTCTCTGTCCCGGGACAGTGGTGGTCATTGTGTCTCTATCCCGGGACACTAAGTGTCAGTGTGTCTCTGTCCCGGGATCGAGACACACTCACCACCACTGTCCCGGGACAGAGACACATTGACCCTCACTGTCTCGGGACAGAGACACACGGACCATCACTGTCCTGGGACAGAGACACACTGACGATCACTGTCCTGGGACAGAGACACACAGACCCTCACTGTCATGGACAGAGACACACTGACCATCACTGCCCCGGGACAGAGACACACAGACCCTCACTGCCCGGGGACAGAGACACACTGACCATCACTGCCCCGGGACAGAGACAAACTGACCCTCACTGCCCGGGGACAGAGACACACTGACCCTCACTGTCCCGGGCCAAAGACACACTGACCATCACTGTCCCGGACAGAGACACACTGACAATCACTGTCCCGGACAGAGACACACTGACCATCACTGTCCAGCGACAGAGATACACTGACCATCATTGTCCAGGGACAGAGACACACTGACCCTCACTGTCCTGGGACAGAGATACACTGACCATCATTGTCCAGGGACAGAGACACACTGACCATCACTGTCCCGGGACAGAGACACACTGGCCCTCACTGTCTCGGACAGAGGCACACTGACCATCACTGTCCCGGGACAGACACACTGACCCTCACTGTCCCGGACAAAGACACACTGACTTTCACTGTCCCAGGACAGAGGCACACCGACAATCACTGTCCCGGACAGAGACACACTCACCACCACTGTCCCGGGACAGAGACACATTGACCCTCACTGTCTCGGGACAGAGACACACGGACCATCACAGTTCTGGGACAGAGACACACTGACGATCACTGTCCTGGGACAGAGAATCACAGACCCTCACTGTCCCGGACAGAGACACACTGACCATCACTGTCCAGGGACAGAGATACACTGACCACCACTGTCCCGGGCCAGAGACACACTGACCATCATTGTCCAGGGACAGAGACACACTGACCATCACTTCCCAGGGACAGAGACACACTGACCATCACTGTCCAGGAGAGAGACACACTGACCATCACTGTCCCGAGACGGAGACACACTGAGCTTCACTGTCCCGGACAGAGTCACACTGACCATCACTGTCCCGGTACAGAGATACACTGACCCTCACTGTCCCGGACAAAGACACACTGACCTTCATTGTCCCAGGACAGAGACACTCTGACCACCTCTTTCCCGGGGCAGACCCACACTGACCATTACTGTCCCAGACAGAGACACACTGACCATCACTGTCTCGGGACTTAGACACACTGACCATCACTGTCCCGGAACCGAGACACAGCGACCCTCACTGCCCGGGGACAGAGACCCACTGACACTCACTGTCCCGGACAAAGACACACTGACTTTCACTGTCCCAGGACAGAGGCACACCGACAATCACTGTCCCGGACAGAGACACACTCACCACCACTGTCCCGGGACAGAGACACATTGACCCTCACTGTCTCGGGACAGAGACACACGGACAATCACTGTCCTGGGACAGAGACACTCTGACGATCACTGTCCTGGGACAGAGACACACAGACCCTCACTGTCACGGACAGAAACACACTGAATATCACTGCCCCGGGACAGAGACACACTGACCCTCACTGCCCGGGGACAGAGACACACTGACCATCACTGTCCCGGGATAGAGATACACTGACCATCACTGTCCTTGGACAGGGACACACTGGCCATCACTGTCCCGGATAAAGACACACTGACCAGTGTGTGGTCAGTGTTCCTCTATCCCGGGACAGAGACACACTGACCCTCACTGTCCCGGGATAGAGACACACTGAATATCACTGACCCGGGACAGAGACACACTGACCATCACTGTCCCGGACAGAGACACACTGACCATCACTGTCCCGGGATAGAGATACAATGACCATCACTGTCCTGGGACAGAGACACACTGGCCATCACTGTCCCGGACAAAGACACACTGACCACCACTCTCCCGGGACAGAGACACACTGACCCTCACTGTCCCGGGGCAGAGACACACTGACCCTCACTGTCCCGGGACAGTGAGGGTCAGTGTGTCTCTGTCCCGGGATAGAGACACACTGACCACAACTGTCCCGGGACAGAGACACACTGATCATCACTGTACCGGGACAGAGACACACTGACCATCACTGGCCCGGGACAGAGACACACTGACGATCACTGTCCCTGTTCAGAGACACACTGACCATCACTGCCCCAGATAGAGACACACTGACCATCACTGTCCCGGGATAGAGACACACTGACCATCACTGTCCCGGGACAGAGACACACTGACCATTACTGTCCAGGGACAGAGATACATTGACCACCACTGTCCGGGGACAGAGACACACTGACCATCATTGTCCAGGGACAGAGACACACTGACCATCACTGTCCCGGGACAGAGACACACTGCCCATCACTTCCCAGGGACAGAGACACACTGACCATCACTGTCCAGGAGAGAGACACACTGACCATCACTGTCCCGAGACGGAGACACACTGAGCTTCACTGTCCCGGACAGAGTCACACTGACCATCACTGTCCCGGTACAGAGACACACTGACCCTCACTGTCCCGGACAAAGACACACTGACCTTCATTGTCCCAGGACAGAGACACTCTGACCACCTCTTTCCCGGGGCAGACCCACACTGACCATTACTGTCCCAGACAGAGACAGACTGACCATCACTGTCTCGGGACTTAGACACACTGACCATCACTGTCCCGGAACCGAGACACAGCGACCCTCACTGCCCGGGGACAGAGACCCACTGACACTCACTGTCCCGGACAAAGACACACTGACTTTCACTGTCCCAGGACAGAGGCACACCGACAATCACTGTCCCGGACAGAGACACATTGACCCTCACTGTCTCGGGACAGAGACACACGGACAATCACTGTCCTGGGACAGAGACACACTGACGATCACTGTCCTGGGACAGAGACACACAGACCCTCACTGTCACGGACAGAAACACACTGACCATCACTGCCCGGGGACAGAGACACACTGACCCTCACTGTCCCGGACAGAGACACACTGACCATCACTGTCCCGGACAGAGACACACTGACCATCACTGTCCCGGGATAGAGATACACTGACCATCACTGTCCTTGGACAGGGACACACTGGCCATCACTGTCCCGGACAGAGACACACTGACCATCACTGTCCCGGACAGAGACACACTGACCATCACTGCTCCGGGAGAGAGATACACTGACCATCACTGTCCCGGGACAGAGACACACTGACAATCACTGTCCCGGACAGAGACACACTGACCTTCACTGTCCCGGACAGAGACACAGTGACCCTCACTGTCCCGGGATAGAGACACACTGGCCACCACTGTCCCGGGACAGAGACACACTGACCATCACTGTCCCGGGACAGAGACACACTGACAATCACTGTCCCGGACAGAGACACACTGACCTTCACTGTCCCGGACAGAGACACACTGACCATCACTGTCCCGGACAGAGACACACTGACCCTCACTGTCCCGGGATAGAGACACACTGGCCACCACTGTCCCGGGACAGAGACACACTGACCCTCACTGTCTCGGGACAGAGACACACGGAACATCACTGTGCTGGGACAGAGACACACTGACCCTCACTGCCCGGGGACAGAGACACACTGACCCTCACTGTCCCGGACAGAGACACACTGACCCTCACTGTCCCGGACAGAGACACACTGACCACCACTGTCCCGGACAGAGACACACTGACCATCACTGTCCCGGACAGAGACACACAGACCGTCACTGTCCCGGACAGAGACACACTGACCATCACTGTCCAGGGACAGAGATACACTGACCATCACTGTCCCGGGACAGAGACACACTGACAATCACTGCTCCGGGACAGAGATACACTGACCATCACTGTCCCGGGACAGAGACACACTGACAATCACTGTCCCGGACAGAGACACACTGACCCTCACTGTCCCGGACAGAGACACACTGACCCTCACTGTCCCGGACAGAGACACACTGACCCTCACTGTCCCGGACAGAGAGACACTGACCCTCACTGTCCCGGGACAGACACACACTGCCCATCACTTCCCAGGGACAGAGACACACTGACCATCACTGTCCAGGAGAGAGGCACACTGTCCATCACTGTCCCGAGTCGGAGACACACTGACCACAACTGTCCCGGGGCAGAGACACACTGAACCTCACTGGCCCGGGACAGAGACACACTGACGATCACTGTCCCTGTTCAGAGACACACTGACCATCACTGCCCCAGATAGAGACACACTGACCATCACTGTCCCGGGATAGAGACACACTGACCATCACTGTCCCGGGACAGAGACACACTGACCATCACTGTCCAGGGACAGAGATACACTGACCACCACTGTCCGGGGACAGAGACACACTGACCATCATTGTCCAGGGACAGAGACACATTGACCATCACTGTCCCGGGACAGAGACACACTGCCCATCACTTCCCAGGGACAGAGACACACTGACCATCACTGTCCAGGAGAGAGACACACTGACCATCACTGTCCCGAGACGGAGACACACTGAGCTTCACTGTCCCGGACAGAGTCACACTGACCATCACTGTCCCGGTACAGAGACACACTGACCCTCACTGTCCCGGACAAAGACACACTGACCTTCATTGTCCCAGGACAGAGACACTCTGACCACCTCTTTCCCGGGGCAGACCCACACTGACCATTACTGTCCCAGACAGAGACACACTGACCATCACTGTCTCGGGACTTAGACACACTGACCATCACTGTCCCGGAACCGAGACACAGCGACCCTCACTGCCCGGGGACAGAGACCCACTGACACTCACTGTCCCGGACAAAGACACACTGACTTTCACTGTCCCAGGACAGAGGCACACCGACAATCACTGTCCCGGACAGAGACACATTGACCCTCACTGTCTCGGGACAGAGACACACGGACAATCACTGTCCTGGGACAGAGACACACTGACGATCACTGTCCTGGGACAGAGACACACAGACGCTCACTGTCACGGACAGAAACACACTGAATATCACTGCCCCGGGACAGAGACACACTGACACTGACTGCCCGGGGACAGAGACACACTGACCCTCACTGTCCCTGACAGAGACACACTGACCATCACTGTCCCGGACAGAGACACACTGACCATCACTGTCCCGGGATAGAGATACACTGACCATCACTGTCCTTGGACAGGGACACACTGGCCATCACTGTCCCGGATAAAGACACACTGACCAGTGTGTGGTCAGTGTTCCTCTATCCCGGGACAGAGACACACTGACCCTCACTGTCCCGGGATAGAGACACACTGAATATCACTGACCCGGGACAGAGACACACTGAGCACAACTGTCCAGGGGCAGAGACACACTGACCATCACTGGCCCAGGACAGAGACACACTGACCATCACTGGCCCGGGACAGAGACACACTGACCATCACTGTCCCGGGACAGAGACACATTGACCATCACTGTCCTGGGACAGAGACACACTGACGACCACTGACCCGGGACAGAGACACACTGACCCTCACTGTCCCGGGATAGAGACACACTGAATATCACTGACCCGGGACAGAGACACTCTGACACTCACTGTCGTGGGGCAGTGTCACACTGACCATCACTGTCCCGGGACAGTGACACACTGACAATCACTGTCCCGAACAGAGACACACTGACCATCACTGTCCCGGGATAGAGATACACTGACCATCACTGTCCTGGGACAGAGACACACTGGCCATCAATGTCCCGGACAAAGACACACTGACCATCACTGTCCCGGGATAGAGACACACTGACCACAACTGTCCCGGGACAGAGACACACTGACCATCACTGCTCCGGGACAGAGATACACTGACCATCACCGTCCCGGGACAGAGACACACTGACAATCACTGTCCCGGACAGAGACACACTGACCTTCACTGTCCTCGGACAGAGACACACTGACGATCACTGTCCTGGGACAGAGACACACTGACGATCACTGTCCTGGGACAGAGACACACAGACCCTCACTGTCACGGACAGAGACAAACTGACCATCACTGCCCCGGGACAGAGACACACTGACCCTCACTGTCCCGGGACAGTGAGGGTCAGTGTGTCTCTCTCCCGGGATAGAGACACACTGACCACAACTGTCCCGGGACAGAGACACACTGACCACAGCTGTCCCGGGACAGAGACACACTGATCATCACTGTACCGGGACAGAGACACACTGACCATCACTGTCCTGGGACAGAGACACACTGACGATCACTGTCCCGGGACAGAGACACACTGACCCTCACTGTCCCGGGATAGAGACACACTGGCCACCACTGTCCCGGGACAGAGACACACTGACCCTCACTGTCCCGGGACAGTGAGGGTCAGTGTGTCTCTATCCCGGGGCTGTGAGGGTCAGTGTGTCTCTGTCCCGGGATAGAGACACACTGACCACAACTGTCCCGGGGCAGAGACACACTGACCATCACTGGCCCGGGACAGAGACACACTGACGATCACTGTCTCTGTTCAGAGATACATAGACCCTCACTGTCCCGGGACAGAGACACACTGACCCACACTGTCCCGGGATAGAGACCCACTGACACTCACTTTCCCGGAAAAAGACACACTGACTTTCACTGTCCCAGGACAGAGGCAAACCGACAATGACTGTCCCGGACAGAGACACTCTGACCGCCACTTTCCCGGGGCACACCCACACTGACATTCACTGTCCCAAGACAGTGAGGGTCAGTGTGTCTCTGTCCCGGGACAGTGGTGGTCATTGTGTCTCTATCCCGGGACACTAAGTGTCAGTGTGTCTCTGTCCCGGGATCGAGACACACTCACCACCACTGTCCCGGGACAGAGACACATTGACCCTCACTGTCTCGGGACAGAGACACACGGACCATCACTGTCCTGGGACAGAGACACACTGACGATCACTGTCCTGGGACAGAGACACACAGACCCTCACTGTCATGGACAGAGACACACTGACCATCACTGCCCCGGGACAGAGACACACAGACCCTCACTGCCCGGGGACAGAGACACACTGACCATCACTGCCCCGGGACAGAGACAAACTGACCCTCACTGCCCGGGGACAGAGACACACTGACCCTCACTGTCCCGGGCCAAAGACACACTGACCATCACTGTCCCGGACAGAGACACACTGACAATCACTGTCCCGGACAGAGACACACTGACCATCACTGTCCAGCGACAGAGATACACTGACCATCATTGTCCAGGGACAGAGACACACTGACCCTCACTGTCCTGGGACAGAGATACACTGACCATCATTGTCCAGGGACAGAGACACACTGACCATCACTGTCCCGGGACAGAGACACACTGGCCCTCACTGTCTCGGACAGAGGCACACTGACCATCACTGTCCCGGGACAGACACACTGACCCTCACTGTCCCGGACAAAGACACACTGACTTTCACTGTCCCAGGACAGAGGCACACCGACAATCACTGTCCCGGACAGAGACACACTCACCACCACTGTCCCGGGACAGAGACACATTGACCCTCACTGTCTCGGGACAGAGACACACGGACCATCACAGTTCTGGGACAGAGACACACTGACGATCACTGTCCTGGGACAGAGAATCACAGACCCTCACTGTCCCGGACAGAGACACACTGACCATCACTGTACAGGGACAGAGATACACTGACCACCACTGTCCCGGGCCAGAGACACACTGACCATCATTGTCCAGGGACAGAGACACACTGACCATCACTTCCCAGGGACAGAGACACACTGACCATCACTGTCCAGGAGAGAGACACACTGACCATCACTGTCCCGAGACGGAGACACACTGAGCTTCACTGTCCCGGACAGAGTCACACTGACCATCACTGTCCCGGTACAGAGATACACTGACCCTCACTGTCCCGGACAAAGACACACTGACCTTCATTGTCCCAGGACAGAGACACTCTGACCACCTCTTTCCCGGGGCAGACCCACATTGACCATTACTGTCCCAGACAGAGACACACTGACCATCACTGTCTCGGGACTTAGACACACTGACCATCACTGTCCCGGAACCGAGACACAGCGACCCTCACTGCCCGGGGACAGAGACCCACTGACACTCACTGTCCCGGACAAAGACACACTGACTTTCACTGTCCCAGGACAGAGGCACACCGACAATCACTGTCCCGGACAGAGACACACTCACCACCACTGTCCCGGGACAGAGACACATTGACCCTCACTGTCTCGGGACAGAGACACACGGACAATCACTGTCCTGGGACAGAGACACACTGACGATCACTGTCCTGGGACAGAGACACACAGACCCTCACTGTCACGGACAGAGACACACTGACCATCACTGTCCCGGACAGAGACACACTGACCATCACTGTCCCGGGATAGAGATACACTGACCATCACTGTCCTTGGACAGGGACACACTGGCCATCACTGTCCCGGACAGAGACACACTGACCATCACTGTCCCGGACAGAGACACACTGACCATCACTGCTCCGGGAGAGAGATACACTGACCATCACTGTCCCGGGACAGAGACACACTGACAATCACTGTCCCGGACAGAGACACACTGACCTTCACTGTCCCGGACAGAGACACAGTGACCCTCACTGTCCCGGGATAGAGACACACTGGCCACCACTGTCCCGGGACAGAGACACACTGACCATCACTGTCCCGGGACAGAGACACACTGACAATCACTGTCCCGGACAGAGACACACTGACCTTCACTGTCCCGGACAGAGACACACTGACCATCACTGTCCCGGACAGAGACACACTGACCCTCACTGTCCCGGGATAGAGACACACTGGCCACCACTGTCCCGGGACAGAGACACACTGACCCTCACTGTCTCGGGACAGAGACACACGGAACATCACTGTGCTGGGACAGAGACACACTGACGATCACTGTCCTGGGACAGAGACACACAGACCCTCACTGTCACGGACAGAGACACACTGACCATCACTGCCCCGGGACAGAGACACACTGACCCTCACTGCCCGGGGACAGAGACACACTGACCCTCACTGTCCCGGACAGAGACACACTGACCATCACTGTCCCGGACAGAGACACACTGACCCTCACTGTCCCGGACAGAGACACACTGACCACCACTGTCCCGGGATAGAGACACACTGGCCACCACTGTCCCGGGACAGAGACACACTGACCCTCACTGTCTCGGGACAGAGACACACGGAACATCACTGTGCTGGGACAGAGACACACTGACGATCACTGTCCTGGGACAGAGACACACAGACCCTCACTGTCACGGACAGAGACACACTGACCATCACTGCCCCGGGACAGAGACACACTGACCCTCACTGCCCGGGGACAGAGACACACTGACCCTCACTGTCCCGGACAGAGACACACTGACCATCACTGTCCAGGGACAGAGATACACTGACCATCACTGTCCCGGGACAGAGACACACTGACAATCACTGCTCCGGGACAGAGATACACTGACCATCACTGTCCCGGGACAGAGACACACTGACAATCACTGTCCCGGACAGAGACACACTGACCCTCACTGTCCCGGACAGAGACACACTGACCCTCACTGTCCCGGACAGAGACACACTGACCCTCACTGTCCCGGACAGAGAGACACTGACCCTCACTGTCCCGGGACAGACACACACTGCCCATCACTTCCCAGGGACAGAGACACACTGACCATCACTGTCCAGGAGAGAGGCACACTGTCCATCACTGTCCCGAGTCGGAGACACACTGACCACAACTGTCCCGGGGCAGAGACACACTGAACCTCACTGTACCGGGACAGAGACACACTGACCATCACTGGCCCGGGACAGAGACACACTGACGATCACTGTCCCTGTTCAGAGACACACTGACCATCACTGCCCCAGATAGAGACACACTGACCATCACTGTCCCGGGATAGAGACACACTGACCATCACTGTCCCGGGACAGAGACACACTGACCATCACTGTCCAGGGACAGAGATACACTGACCACCACTGTCCGGGGACAGAGACACACTGACCATCATTGTCCAGGGACAGAGACACATTGACCATCACTGTCCCGGGACAGAGACACACTGCCCATCACTTCCCAGGGACAGAGACACACTGACCATCACTGTCCAGGAGAGAGACACACTGACCATCACTGTCCCGAGACGGAGACACACTGAGCTTCACTGTCCCGGACAGAGTCACACTGACCATCACTGTCCCGGTACAGAGACACACTGACCCTCACTGTCCCGGACAAAGACACACTGACCTTCATTGTCCCAGGACAGAGACACTCTGACCACCTCTTTCCCGGGGCAGACCCACACTGACCATTACTGTCCCAGACAGAGACACACTGACCATCACTGTCTCGGGACTTAGACACACTGACCATCACTGTCCCGGAACCGAGACACAGCGACCCTCACTGCCCGGGGACAGAGACCCACTGACACTCACTGTCCCGGACAAAGACACACTGACTTTCACTGTCCCAGGACAGAGGCACACCGACAATCACTGTCCCGGACAGAGACACATTGACCCTCACTGTCTCGGGACAGAGACACACGGACAATCACTGTCCTGGGACAGAGACACACTGACGATCACTGTCCTGGGACAGAGACACACAGACGCTCACTGTCACGGACAGAAACACACTGAATATCACTGCCCCGGGACAGAGACACACTGACACTGACTGCCCGGGGACAGAGACACACTGACCCTCACTGTCCCTGACAGAGACACACTGACCATCACTGTCCCGGACAGAGACACACTGACCATCACTGTCCCGGGATAGAGATACACTGACCATCACTGTCCTTGGACAGGGACACACTGGCCATCACTGTCCCGGATAAAGACACACTGACCAGTGTGTGGTCAGTGTTCCTCTATCCCGGGACAGAGACACACTGACCCTCACTGTCCCGGGATAGAGACACACTGAATATCACTGACCCGGGACAGAGACACACTGAGCACAACTGTCCAGGGGCAGAGACACACTGACCATCACTGGCCCAGGACAGAGACACACTGACCATCACTGGCCCGGGACAGAGACACACTGACCATCACTGTCCCGGGACAGAGACACATTGACCATCACTGTCCTGGGACAGAGACACACTGACGACCACTGACCCGGGACAGAGACACACTGACCCTCACTGTCCCGGGATAGAGACACACTGAATATCACTGACCCGGGACAGAGACACTCTGACACTCACTGTCGTGGGGCAGTGTCACACTGACCATCACTGTCCCGGGACAGTGACACACTGACAATCACTGTCCCGAACAGAGACACACTGACCATCACTGTCCCGGGATAGAGATACACTGACCATCACTGTCCTGGGACAGAGACACACTGGCCATCAATGTCCCGGACAAAGACACACTGACCATCACTGTCCCGGGATAGAGACACACTGACCACAACTGTCCCGGGACAGAGACACACTGACCATCACTGCTCCGGGACAGAGATACACTGACCATCACCGTCCCGGGACAGAGACACACTGACAATCACTGTCCCGGACAGAGACACACTGACCTTCACTGTCCTCGGACAGAGACACACTGACGATCACTGTCCTGGGACAGAGACACACTGACGATCACTGTCCTGGGACAGAGACACACAGACCCTCACTGTCACGGACAGAGACAAACTGACCATCACTGCCCCGGGACAGAGACACACTGACCCTCACTGTCCCGGGACAGTGAGGGTCAGTGTGTCTCTCTCCCGGGATAGAGACACACTGACCACAACTGTCCCGGGACAGAGACACACTGACCACAGCTGTCCCGGGACAGAGACACACTGATCATCACTGTACCGGGACAGAGACACACTGACCATCACTGTCCTGGGACAGAGACACACTGACGATCACTGTCCCGGGACAGAGACACACTGACCCTCACTGTCCCGGGATAGAGACACACTGGCCACCACTGTCCCGGGACAGAGACACACTGACCCTCACTGTCCCGGGACAGTGAGGGTCAGTGTGTCTCTATCCCGGGGCTGTGAGGGTCAGTGTGTCTCTGTCCCGGGATAGAGACACACTGACCACAACTGTCCCGGGGCAGAGACACACTGACCATCACTGGCCCGGGACAGAGACACACTGACGATCACTGTCTCTGTTCAGAGATACATAGACCCTCACTGTCCCGGGACAGAGACACACTGACCCACACTGTCCCGGGATAGAGACCCACTGACACTCACTTTCCCGGAAAAAGACACACTGACTTTCACTGTCCCAGGACAGAGGCAAACCGACAATGACTGTCCCGGACAGAGACACTCTGACCGCCACTTTCCCGGGGCACACCCACACTGACATTCACTGTCCCAAGACAGTGAGGGTCAGTGTGTCTCTGTCCCGGGACAGTGGTGGTCATTGTGTCTCTATCCCGGGACACTAAGTGTCAGTGTGTCTCTGTCCCGGGATCGAGACACACTCACCACCACTGTCCCGGGACAGAGACACATTGACCCTCACTGTCTCGGGACAGAGACACACGGACCATCACTGTCCTGGGACAGAGACACACTGACGATCACTGTCCTGGGACAGAGACACACAGACCCTCACTGTCATGGACAGAGACACACTGACCATCACTGCCCCGGGACAGAGACACACAGACCCTCACTGCCCGGGGACAGAGACACACTGACCATCACTGCCCCGGGACAGAGACAAACTGACCCTCACTGCCCGGGGACAGAGACACACTGACCCTCACTGTCCCGGGCCAAAGACACACTGACCATCACTGTCCCGGACAGAGACACACTGACAATCACTGTCCCGGACAGAGACACACTGACCATCACTGTCCAGCGACAGAGATACACTGACCATCATTGTCCAGGGACAGAGACACACTGACCCTCACTGTCCTGGGACAGAGATACACTGACCATCATTGTCCAGGGACAGAGACACACTGACCATCACTGTCCCGGGACAGAGACACACTGGCCCTCACTGTCTCGGACAGAGGCACACTGACCATCACTGTCCCGGGACAGACACACTGACCCTCACTGTCCCGGACAAAGACACACTGACTTTCACTGTCCCAGGACAGAGGCACACCGACAATCACTGTCCCGGACAGAGACACACTCACCACCACTGTCCCGGGACAGAGACACATTGACCCTCACTGTCTCGGGACAGAGACACACGGACCATCACAGTTCTGGGACAGAGACACACTGACGATCACTGTCCTGGGACAGAGAATCACAGACCCTCACTGTCCCGGACAGAGACACACTGACCATCACTGTCCAGGGACAGAGATACACTGACCACCACTGTCCCGGGCCAGAGACACACTGACCATCATTGTCCAGGGACAGAGACACACTGACCATCACTTCCCAGGGACAGAGACACACTGACCATCACTGTCCAGGAGAGAGACACACTGACCATCACTGTCCCGAGACGGAGACACACTGAGCTTCACTGTCCCGGACAGAGTCACACTGACCATCACTGTCCCGGTACAGAGATACACTGACCCTCACTGTCCCGGACAAAGACACACTGACCTTCATTGTCCCAGGACAGAGACACTCTGACCACCTCTTTCCCGGGGCAGACCCACATTGACCATTACTGTCCCAGACAGAGACACACTGACCATCACTGTCTCGGGACTTAGACACACTGACCATCACTGTCCCGGAACCGAGACACAGCGACCCTCACTGCCCGGGGACAGAGACCCACTGACACTCACTGTCCCGGACAAAGACACACTGACTTTCACTGTCCCAGGACAGAGGCACACCGACAATCACTGTCCCGGACAGAGACACACTCACCACCACTGTCCCGGGACAGAGACACATTGACCCTCACTGTCTCGGGACAGAGACACACGGACAATCACTGTCCTGGGACAGAGACACACTGACGATCACTGTCCTGGGACAGAGACACACAGACCCTCACTGTCACGGACAGAAACACACTGAATATCACTGCCCCGGGACAGAGACACACTGACCCTCACTGCCCGGGGACAGAGACACACTGACCATCACTGTCCCGAGATAGAGATACACTGACCATCACTGTCCTTGGACAGGGACACACTGGCCATCACTGTCCCGGATAAAGACACACTGACCAGTGTGTGGTCAGTGTTCCTCTATCCCGGGACAGAGACACACTGACCCTCACTGTCCCGGGATAGAGACACACTGAATATCACTGACCCGGGACAGAGACACACTGACCATCACTGTCCCGGACAGAGACACACTGACCATCACTGTCCCGGGATAGAGATACAATGACCATCACTGTCCTGGGACAGAGACACACTGGCCATCACTGTCCCGGACAAAGACACACTGACCACCACTCTCCCGGGACAGAGACACACTGACCCTCACTGTCCCGGGGCAGAGACACACTGACCCTCACTGTCCCGGGACAGTGAGGGTCAGTGTGTCTCTGTCCCGGGATAGAGACACACTGACCACAACTGTCCCGGGACAGAGACACACTGATCATCACTGTACCGGGACAGAGACACACTGACGATCACTGTCCCGGGACAGAGGCACACTGAACATCACTGTCCCGGGACAGAGACACACTGACCATCACTGTCCCGGGATAGAGACACACTGAACATCACTGTCCCGGGACAGAGACACACAGACCGTCACTGTCCCGGGATAGAGACACACTGAGCATCACTGTCCCGGGATAGAGACACACTGAACATCACTGTCCCGGGATAGAGACACACTGAACATCACTGTCCCGGGACAGAGACACACAGACCGTCACTGTCCCGGGATAGAGACACACTGAGCATCACTGTCCCGGGACAGAGACACACTGACCATCACTGTCCCGGACAGAGACACACTGACCATCACTGTCCTGCGACAGAGACACACAGACGATCACTGTCCCGGGAAAGAGACACACTGACCCTCACTGTCCTGTGGTAGTGTCACACTGACCATCACAGTCCCAGGACAGACCCACACTGACCATCACTGTCCCGGGACAGAGACACACAGACCATCACTGTCCCAGGTGAGAGACACACTGACCCTCACAGTCCCAGACAGAGACACACTGACCATCACCGCCCCAAGTCAGAGACAGACTGATCATCACTGTCCCAGACAGAGACACACTGACCATCACTGTCTCGGGACTTAGTCACACTGACCATCACTGTCCCGGAACCGAGACACAGCGACCCTCACTGCCAGGGGACAGAGACACACTGATCCTCACTGTCCCGGACAAAGACACACTGATCTTCACTGTCCCAGACAGAGACACACTGACCATCACTGTCCCGGGACATAGACACACTGACCATCACTGTCCCGGAACCGAGAAACAGTGACCATCATTGTCCCGGAACCGAGACACAGTGACCCTCACTGTCCCGGGACAGACACACACTGCCCATCACTTCCCAGGGACAGAGACACATTGACCATCACTGTCCAGGAGAGAGGCACACTGACCATCACTGTCCCGAGACGGAGACACACTGACCATCACTGTCCGGGACAGAGACTCACTGACCATCACTGTCCAGGGACAGAGATACACTGACCATCATTGTCCAGGGACAGAGACACACTGACCATCACTGTCACGGGACAGAGACACACTGACCCTCACTGTCTCGGACAGAGGCACACTGCCCATCACTTCCCAGGGACAGAGACACACTGACCATCACTGTACAGGAGAGAGACACACTGACCATCACTGTCCCGAGGCGGAGACACACTGAGCTTCACTGTCCCGGGACAGAGGCACACTGACCATCACGGTCCCGGGACAGAGACACACTGACCCTCACTGTCCCGGACAAAGACACACTGACTATCATTGTCCCGGGACAGAGACACTCTGACCACCTCTTTCCCGGGGCAGACACACACTGACCATACTGTCCCGGACAGAGACACACTGACCATCACTGTCCTGGGACAGAGACACACTGACTATCACTGTCCCGGGAGAGAGACACAATGACCCTCACTGTCCCGGGTTAGAGACACACTGAACATCACTGTCCCGGGACAGAGACACACTGACCCTCACTGTCCTGGGGTAGTGTCACACTGACCATCACAGTGCCGGGACAGAGGCACACTGACCATCACTGTCCCGGGACAGAGACCCACTGACCCTCACTGTCCCGGACAAAGACACACTGATCTTCAATGTCCCAGGACAGAGACACTCTGACCACCTCTTTCCAGGGACAGAGACACACTGACCCTCACTGTCCCGGGACAGAGACACACTGACCCTCACTGTCCCGGGATAGAGACACACTGGCCACCACTGTCCCGGGATAGAGACACACTGGCCACCACTGTCCCGGGACAGAGACACACTGACCCACACTGTCCCGGGACAGAGACACACTGACACTCACTTTCCCGGAAAAAGACACACTGACTTTCACTGTCCCAGGACAGAGGCAAACCGACAATCACTGTCCCGGACAGAGACACTCTGACCGCCACTTTCCCGGGGCACACCCACACTGACCTTCAATGTCCCAAGACAGTGAGGGTCAGTGTGTCTCTGCCCCGGGACAGTGGTGGTCATTGTGTCTCTATCCCGGGACACTGAGTGTCAGTGTGTCTCTGTCCCGGGATCGAGTCACACTCACCACCACTGTCCCGGGACAGAGACACATTGACCCTCACTGTCTCGGGACAGAGACACACGGACCATCACTGTCCTGGGACAGAGACACACTGACGATCACTGTCCTGGGACAGAGACACACAGACCCTCACTGTCACGGTCAGAGACACACTGACCATCACTGCCCCGGGACAGAGACACACTGACCCTCACTGCCCTGGGACAGAGACACACTGACCCTCACTGTCCCGGACAGAGACACACTGACCATCACTGTCCCGGGACAGAGACACACTGACCATCACTGTCCCGGACAGAGACACACTGACCATCACTGCTCCGGGACAGAGATACACTGACCATCACTGTCCCGGGACAGAGGCACACTGACCATCACTGTCCCGGGACAGACACACTGACCCTCACTGTCCCGGACAAAGACACACTGACTTTCACTGTCCCAGGACAGAGGCACACCGACAATCACTGTCCCGGACAGAGACACACTCACCACCACTGTCCCGGGACAGAGACACATTGACCCTCACTGTCTCGGGACAGAGACACACGGACCATCACTGTTCTGGGACAGAGACACACTGACGATCACTGTCCTGGGACAGAGAACCACAGACCCTCACTGTCACGGACAGAGACACACTGACCATCACTGCCCCGGGACAGAGACACACTGACCCTCACTGCCCGGGGACAGAGACACACTGACCCTCACTGTCCCGGGACAGAGACACACTGACCATCACTGTCCCGGACAGAGACACACTGACCATCACTGCTCCGGGAGAGAGATACACTGACCATCACTGTCCCGGGACAGAGACACACTGACAATCACTGTCCCGGACAGAGACACACTGACCCTCACTGTCCCGGGATAGAGACACACTGGCCACCACTGTCCCGGGACAGAGACACACTGACCATCACTGTCCCGGGACAGAGACACACTGACAATCACTGTCCCGGACAGAGACACACTGACCTTCACTGTCCCGGACAGAGACACACTGACCATCAGTGCTCCAGGACAGAGACACACTGACCATCACTGTCCCGGACAGAGACACACTGACCCTCACTGTCCCGAGATAGAGACACACTGGCCACCACTGTCCCGGGACAGAGACACACTGACCCTCACTGTCTCGGGACAGAGACACACGGAACATCACTGTCCTGGGACAGAGACACACTGACGATCACTGTCCTGGGACAGAGAATCACAGACCCTCACTGTCACGGACAGAGACACACTGACCATCACTGCCCCGGGACAGAGACACACTGACCCTCACTGCCCGGGGACAGAGACACACTGACCCTCACTGCCCCGGACAGAGACACACTGACCATCACTGTCCCGGACAGAGACACACTGACCATCACTGCTCCGGGACAGAGATACACTGACCATCACTGTCACGGGACAGAGACACACTGACAATCACTGTCCCGGACAGAGACACACTGACCCTCACTGTCCCGGACAGGGAGACACTGACCCTCACTGTCCCGGGACAGACACACACTGCCCATCACTTCCCAGGGACAGAGACACACTGACCATCACTGTCCAGGAGAGAGGCACACTGTCCATCACTGTCCCGAGTCGGAGACACACTGACCACAACTGTCCCGGGGCAGAGACACACTGAACCTCACTGTACCGGGACAGAGACACACTGACCATCACTGGCCCGGGACAGAGACACACTGACGATCACTGTCCCTGTTCAGAGACACACTGACCATCACTGCCCCAGATCGAGACACACTGACCATCACTGTCCCGGGATAGAGACACACTGACCATCACTGTCCCGGGACAGAGACACACTGACCATCACTGTCCAGGGACAGAGATACACTGACCACCACTGTCCGGGGACAGAGACACACTGACCATCATTGTCCAGGGACAGAGACACACTGACCATCACTGTCCCGGGACAGAGACACACTGCCCATCACTTCCCAGGGACAGAGACACACTGACCATCACTGTCCAGGAGAGAGACACACTGACCATCACTGTCCCGAGACGGAGACACACTGTGCTTCACTGTCCCGGACAGAGTCACACTGACCATCACTGTCCCGGTACAGAGACACACTGACCCTCACTGTCCCGGACAAAGACACACTGACCTTCATTGTCCCAGGACAGAGACACTCTGACCACCTCTTTCCCGGGGCAGACCCACACTGACCATTACTGTCCCAGACAGAGACACACTGACCATCACTGTCTCGGGACTTAGACACACTGACCATCACTGTCCCGGAACCGAGACACAGCGACCCTCACTGCCCGGGGACAGAGACCCACTGACACTCACTGTCCCGGACAAAGACACACTGACTTTCACTGTCCCAGGACAGAGGCACACCGACAATCACTGTCCCGGACAGAGACACATTGACCCTCACTGTCTCGGGACAGAGACACACGGACAATCACTGTCCTGGGACAGAGACACACTGACGATCACTGTCCTGGGACAGAGACACACAGACGCTCACTGTCACGGACAGAAACACACTGAATATCACTGCCCCGGGACAGAGACACACTGACCATCACTGCCCCGGGACAGAGACACACTGACACTGACTGCCCGGGGACAGAGACACACTGACCCTCACTGTCCCTGACAGAGACACACTGACCATCACTGTCCCGGACAGAGACACACTGACCATCACTGTCCCGGGATAGAGATACACTGACCATCACTGTCCTTGGACAGGGACACACTGGCCATCACTGTCCCGGATAAAGACACACTGACCAGTGTGTGGTCAGTGTTCCTCTATCCCGGGACAGAGACACACTGACCCTCACTGTCCCGGGATAGAGACACACTGAATATCACTGACCCGGGACAGAGACACACTGAGCACAACTGTCCAGGGGCAGAGACACACTGACCATCACTGGCCCAGGACAGAGACACACTGACCATCACTGGCCCGGGACAGAGACACACTGACCATCACTGTCCCGGGACAGAGACACATTGACCATCACTGTCCTGGGACAGAGACACACTGACGACCACTGACCCGGGACAGAGACACACTGACCCTCACTGTCCCGGGATAGAGACACACTGAATATCACTGACCCGGGACAGAGACACTCTGACACTCACTGTCGTGGGGCAGTGTCACACTGACCATCACTGTCCCGGGACAGTGACACACTGACAATCACTGTCCCGAACAGAGACACACTGACCATCACTGTCCCGGGATAGAGATACACTGACCATCACTGTCCTGGGACAGAGATACACTGACCATCACTGTCCCGGGACAGAGACACACTGACAATCACTGTCCCGGACAGAGACACACTGACCTTCACTGTCCTCGGACAGAGACACACTGACGATCACTGTCCTGGGACAGAGACACACTGACGATCACTGTCCTGGGACAGAGACACACAGACCCTCACTGTCACGGACAGAGACAAACTGACCATCACTGCCCCGGGACAGAGACACACTGACCCTCACTGTCCCGGGATAGAGACACAGTGGCCACCACTGTCCCGGGACAGAGACACACTGACCCTCACTGTCCCGGGACAGTGAGGGTCAGTGTGTCTCTGTCCCGGGATAGAGACACACTGACCACAACTGTCCCGGGACAGAGACACACTGACCACAACTGTCCCGGGACAGAGACACACTGATCATCACTGTACCGGGACAGAGACACACTGACCATCACTGTCCTGGGACAGAGACACACTGACGATCACTGTCCCGGGACAGAGACACACTGACCCTCACTGTCCCGGGATAGAGACACACTGGCCACCACTGTCCCGGGACAGAGACACACTGACCCTCACTGTCCCGGGGCAGAGACACACTGACCATCACTGTCCCGGGACAGAGACACACTGACCCACACTGTCCCGGGATAGAGACCCACTGACACTCACTTTCCCGGAAAAAGACACACTGACTTTCACTGTCCCAGGACAGAGGCAAACCGACAATCACTGTCCCGGACAGAGACACTCTGACCGCCACTTTCCCGGGGCACACCCACACTGACATTCACTGTCCCAAGACAGTGAGGGTCAGTGTGTCTCTGTCCCGGGACAGTGGTGGTCATTGTGTCTCTATCCCGGGACACTAAGTGTCAGTGTGTCTCTGTCCCGGGATCGAGACACATTAACCACCACTGTCCCGGGACAGAGACACATTGACCCTCACTGTCTCGGGACAGAGACACACGGACCATCACTGTCCTGGGACAGAGACACAGTGACGATCACTGTCCTGGGACAGAGACACACAGACCCTCACTGTCATGGACAGAGACACACTGACCATCACTGCCCCGGGACAGAGACACACAGACCCTCACTGCCCGGGGACAGAGACACACTGACCCTCACTGTCCCGGACAGAGACACACTGACCATCACTGTCCCGGGACAGAGACACACTGACCATCATTGTCCCGGACAGAGACACACTGACCATCACTGCTCCGGGACAGAGATACACTGACCATCACTGTCCCGGACAGAGACACACTGACAATCACTGTCCCGGACAGAGACACACTGACCATCACTGTCCAGGGACAGAGATACACTGACCATCATTGTCCAGGGACAGAGACACACTGACCATCACTGTCCCGGGACAGAGATACACTGACCATCATTGTCCAGGGACAGAGACACACTGACCATCACTGTCCCGGGACAGAGACACACTGGCCCTCACTGTCTCGGACAGAGGCACACTGACCATCACTGTCCCGGGACAGACACACTGACCCTCACTGTCCCGGACAAAGACACACTGACTTTCACTGTCCCAGGACAGAGGCACACCGACAATCACTGTCCCGGACAGAGACACACTCACCACCACTGTCCCGGGACAGAGACACATTGAGCCTCACTGTCTCGGGACAGAGACACACGGACCATCACTGTTCTGGGACAGAGACACACTGACGATCACTGTCCTGGGACAGAGAACCACAGACCCTCACTGTCACGGACAGAGACACACTGACCATCACTGCCCCGGGACAGAGACACACTGACCCTCACTGCCCGGGGACAGAGACACACTGACCCTCACTGTCCCGGGACAGAGACACACTGACCATCACTGTCCCGGACAGAGACACACTGACCATCACTGCTCCGGGAGAGAGATACACTGACCATCACTGTCCCGGGACAGAGACACACTGACAATCACTGTCCCGGACAGAGACACACTGACCTTCACTGTCCCGGACAGAGACACAGTGACCCTCACTGTCCCGGGATAGAGACACACTGGCCACCACTGTCCCGGGACAGAGACACACTGACCATCACTGTCCCGGACAGGGAGACACTGACCCTCACTGTCCCGGGACAGACACACACTGCCCATCACTTCCCAGGGACAGAGACACACTGACCATCACTGTCCAGGAGAGAGGCACACTGTCCATCACTGTCCCGAGTCGGAGACACACTGACCACAACTGTCCCGGGGCAGAGACACACTGAACCTCACTGTACCGGGACAGAGACACACTGACCATCACTGGCCCGGGACAGAGACACACTGACGATCACTGTCCCTGTTCAGAGACACACTGACCATCACTGCCCCAGATCGAGACACACTGACCATCACTGTCCCGGGATAGAGACACACTGACCATCACTGTCCCGGGACAGAGACACACTGACCATCACTGTCCAGGGACAGAGATACACTGACCACCACTGTCCGGGGACAGAGACACACTGACCATCATTGTCCAGGGACAGAGACACACTGACCATCACTGTCCCGGGACAGAGACACACTGCCCATCACTTCCCAGGGACAGAGACACACTGACCATCACTGTCCAGGAGAGAGACACACTGACCATCACTGTCCCGAGACGGAGACACACTGAGCTTCACTGTCCCGGACAGAGTCACACTGACCATCACTGTCCCGGTACAGAGACACACTGACCCTCACTGTCCCGGACAAAGACACACTGACCTTCATTGTCCCAGGACAGAGACACTCTGACCACCTCTTTCCCGGGGCAGACCCACACTGACCATTACTGTCCCAGACAGAGACACACTGACCATCACTGTCTCGGGACTTAGACACACTGACCATCACTGTCCCGGAACCGAGACACAGCGACCCTCACTGCCCGGGGACAGAGACCCACTGACACTCACTGTCCCGGACAAAGACACACTGACTTTCACTGTCCCAGGACAGAGGCACACCGACAATCACTGTCCCGGACAGAGACACATTGACCCTCACTGTCTCGGGACAGAGACACACGGACAATCACTGTCCTGGGACAGAGACACACTGACGATCACTGTCCTGGGACAGAGACACACAGACGCTCACTGTCACGGACAGAAACACACTGAATATCACTGCCCCGGGACAGAGACACACTGACACTGACTGCCCGGGGACAGAGACACACTGACCCTCACTGTCCCTGACAGAGACACACTGACCATCACTGTCCCGGACAGAGACACACTGACCATCACTGTCCCGGGATAGAGATACACTGACCATCACTGTCCTTGGACAGGGACACACTGGCCATCACTGTCCCGGATAAAGACACACTGACCAGTGTGTGGTCAGTGTTCCTCTATCCCGGGACAGAGACACACTGACCCTCACTGTCCCGGGATAGAGACACACTGAATATCACTGACCCGGGACAGAGACACACTGAGCACAACTGTCCAGGGGCAGAGACACACTGACCATCACTGGCCCAGGACAGAGACACACTGACCATCACTGGCCCGGGACAGAGACACACTGACCATCACTGTCCCGGGACAGAGACACATTGACCATCACTGTCCTGGGACAGAGACACACTGACGACCACTGACCCGGGACAGAGACACACTGACCCTCACTGTCCCGGGATAGAGACACACTGAATATCACTGACCCGGGACAGAGACACTCTGACACTCACTGTCGTGGGGCAGTGTCACACTGACCATCACTGTCCCGGGACAGTGACACACTGACAATCACTGTCCCGAACAGAGACACACTGACCATCACTGTCCCGGGATAGAGATACACTGACCATCACTGTCCTGGGACAGAGATACACTGACCATCACTGTCCCGGGACAGAGACACACTGACAATCACTGTCCCGGACAGAGACACACTGACCTTCACTGTCCTCGGACAGAGACACACTGACGATCACTGTCCTGGGACAGAGACACACTGACGATCACTGTCCTGGGACAGAGACACACAGACCCTCACTGTCACGGACAGAGACAAACTGACCATCACTGCCCCGGGACAGAGACACACTGACCCTCACTGTCCCGGGATAGAGACACAGTGGCCACCACTGTCCCGGGACAGAGACACACTGACCCTCACTGTCCCGGGACAGTGAGGGTCAGTGTGTCTCTGTCCCGGGATAGAGACACACTGACCACAACTGTCCCGGGACAGAGACACACTGACCACAACTGTCCCGGGACAGAGACACACTGATCATCACTGTACCGGGACAGAGACACACTGACCATCACTGTCCTGGGACAGAGACACACTGACGATCACTGTCCCGGGACAGAGACACACTGACCCTCACTGTCCCGGGATAGAGACACACTGGCCACCACTGTCCCGGGACAGAGACACACTGACCCTCACTGTCCCGGGGCAGAGACACACTGACCATCACTGTCCCGGGACAGAGACACACTGACCCACACTGTCCCGGGATAGAGACCCACTGACACTCACTTTCCCGGAAAAAGACACACTGACTTTCACTGTCCCAGGACAGAGGCAAACCGACAATCACTGTCCCGGACAGAGACACTCTGACCGCCACTTTCCCGGGGCACACCCACACTGACATTCACTGTCCCAAGACAGTGAGGGTCAGTGTGTCTCTGTCCCGGGACAGTGGTGGTCATTGTGTCTCTATCCCGGGACACTAAGTGTCAGTGTGTCTCTGTCCCGGGATCGAGACACATTAACCACCACTGTCCCGGGACAGAGACACATTGACCCTCACTGTCTCGGGACAGAGACACACGGACCATCACTGTCCTGGGACAGAGACACAGTGACGATCACTGTCCTGGGACAGAGACACACAGACCCTCACTGTCATGGACAGAGACACACTGACCATCACTGCCCCGGGACAGAGACACACAGACCCTCACTGCCCGGGGACAGAGACACACTGACCCTCACTGTCCCGGACAGAGATACACTGACCATCACTGTCCAGGGACAGAGATACACTGACCATCATTGTCCAGGGACAGAGACACACTGACCATCACTGTCCCGGGACAGAGACACACTGGCCCTCACTGTCTCGGACAGAGGCACACTGACCATCACTGTCCCGGGACAGACACACTGACCCTCACTGTCCCGGACAAAGACACACTGACTTTCACTGTCCCAGGACAGAGGCACACCGACAATCACTGTCCCGGACAGAGACACACTCACCACCACTGTCCCGGGACAGAGACACATTGACCCTCACTGTCTCGGGACAGAGACACACGGACCATCACTGTTCTGGGACAGAGACACACTGACGATCACTGTCCTGGGACAGAGAACCACAGACCCTCACTGTCACGGACAGAGACACACTGACCATCACTGCCCCGGGACAGAGACACACTGACCCTCACTGCCCGGGGACAGAGACACACTGACCCTCACTGTCCCGGGACAGAGACACACTGACCATCACTGTCCCGGACAGAGACACACTGACCATCACTGCTCCGGGAGAGAGATACACTGACCATCACTGTCCCGGGACAGAGACACACTGACAATCACTGTCCCGGACAGAGACACACTGACCTTCACTGTCCCGGGATAGAGATGCACTGACCGTCACTGTCCTGGGACAGAGACACACTGACCTTCACTGTCCCGGACAGAGACACAGTGACCCTCACTGTCCCGGGATAGAGACACACTGGCCACCACTGTCCCGGGACAGAGACACACTGACCATCACTGTCCCGGGACAGAGACACACTGACAATCACTGTCCCGGACAGAGACACACTGACCTTCACTGTCCCGGACAGAGACACACTGACCATCAGTGCTCCAGGACAGAGACACACTGACCATCACTGTCCCGGACAGAGACACACTGACCCTCACTGTCCCGAGATAGAGACACACTGGCCACCACTGTCCCGGGACAGAGACACACTGACCCTCACTGTCTCGGGACAGAGACACACGGAACATCACTGTCCTGGGACAGAGACACACTGACGATCACTGTCCTGGGACAGAGACACACTGACGATCACTGTCCTGGGACAGAGAATCACAGACCCTCACTGTCACGGACAGAGACACACTGACCATCACTGCCCCGGGACAGAGACACACTGACCCTCACTGCCCGGGGACAGAGACACACTGACCCTCACTGCCCCGGACAGAGACACACTGACCATCACTGTCCCGGACAGAGACACACTGACCATCACTGCTCCGGGACAGAGATACACTGACCATCACTGTCCCGGGACAGAGACACACTGACAATCACTGTCCCGGACAGAGACACACTGACCCTCACTGTCCCGGACAGAGAGACACTGACCCTCACTGTCCCGGGACAGACACACACTGCCCATCACTTCCCAGGGACAGAGACACACTGACCATCACTGTCCAGGAGAGAGGCACACTGTCCATCACTGTCCCGAGTCGGAGACACACTGACCACAACTGTCCCGGGGCAGAGACACACTGAACCTCACTGTACCGGGACAGAGACACACTGACCATCACTGGCCCGGGACAGAGACACACTGACGATCACTGTCCCTGTTCAGAGACACACTGACCATCACTGCCCCAGATAGAGACACACTGACCATCACTGTCCCGGGATAGAGACACACTGACCATCACTGTCCCGGGACAGAGACACACTGACCATCACTGTCCAGGGACAGAGATACACTGACCACCACTGTCCGGGGACAGAGACACACTGACCATCATTGTCCAGGGACAGAGACACACTGACCATCACTGTCCCGGGACAGAGACACACTGCCCATCACTTCCCAGGGACAGAGACACACTGACCATCACTGTCCAGGAGAGAGACACACTGACCATCACTGTCCCGAGACGGAGACACACTGAGCTTCACTGTCCCGGACAGAGTCACACTGACCATCACTGTCCCGGTACAGAGACACACTGACCCTCACTGTCCCGGACAAAGACACACTGACCTTCATTGTCCCAGGACAGAGACACTCTGACCACCTCTTTCCCGGGGCAGACCCACACTGACCATTACTGTCCCAGACAGAGACACACTGACCATCACTGTCTCGGGACTTAGACACACTGACCATCACTGTCCCGGAACCGAGACACAGCGACCCTCACTGCCCGGGGACAGAGACCCACTGACACTCACTGTCCCGGACAAAGACACACTGACTTTCACTGTCCCAGGACAGAGGCACACCGACAATCACTGTCCCGGACAGAGACACATTGACCCTCACTGTCTCGGGACAGAGACACACGGACAATCACTGTCCTGGGACAGAGACACACTGACGATCACTGTCCTGGGACAGAGACACACAGACGCTCACTGTCACGGACAGAAACACACTGAATATCACTGCCCCGGGACAGAGACACACTGACACTGACTGCCCGGGGACAGAGACACACTGACCCTCACTGTCCCTGACAGAGACACACTGACCATCACTGTCCCGGACAGAGACACACTGACCATCACTGTCCCGGGATAGAGATACACTGACCATCACTGTCCTTGGACAGGGACACACTGGCCATCACTGTCCCGGATAAAGACACACTGACCAGTGTGTGGTCAGTGTTCCTCTATCCCGGGACAGAGACACACTGACCCTCACTGTCCCGGGATAGAGACACACTGAATATCACTGACCCGGGACAGAGACACACTGAGCACAACTGTCCAGGGGCAGAGACACACTGACCATCACTGGCCCAGGACAGAGACACACTGACCATCACTGGCCCGGGACAGAGACACACTGACCATCACTGTCCCGGGACAGAGACACATTGACCATCACTGTCCTGGGACAGAGACACACTGACGACCACTGACCCGGGACAGAGACA
The DNA here is from genome assembly GCF_047496885.1 of Scyliorhinus torazame. Taxonomy (NCBI): domain Eukaryota; kingdom Metazoa; phylum Chordata; class Chondrichthyes; order Carcharhiniformes; family Scyliorhinidae; genus Scyliorhinus; species Scyliorhinus torazame. Next base: position 39,203,437 of record NC_092734.1, on the reverse strand, counting down.
CACTGACCCTCACTGTCCCGGGATAGAGACACACTGAATATCACTGACCCGGGACAGAGACACTCTGACACTCACTGTCGTGGGGCAGTGTCACACTGACCATCACTGTCCCGGGACAGTGACACACTGACAATCACTGTCCCGAACAGAGACACACTGACCATCACTGTCCCGGGATAGAGATACACTGACCATCACTGTCCTGGGACAGAGATACACTGACCATCACTGTCCCGGGACAGAGACACACTGACAATCACTGTCCCGGACAGAGACACACTGACCTTCACTGTCCTCGGACAGAGACACACTGACGATCACTGTCCTGGGACAGAGACACACTGACGATCACTGTCCTGGGACAGAGACACACAGACCCTCACTGTCACGGACAGAGACAAACTGACCATCACTGCCCCGGGACAGAGACACACTGACCCTCACTGTCCCGGGATAGAGACACAGTGGCCACCACTGTCCCGGGACAGAGACACTCTGACCCTCACTGTCCCGGGACAGTGAGGGTCAGTGTGTCTCTGTCCCGGGATAGAGACACACTGACCACAACTGTCCCGGGACAGAGACACACTGACCACAACTGTCCCGGGACAGAGACACACTGATCATCACTGTACCGGGACAGAGACACACTGACCATCACTGTCCTGGGACAGAGACACACTGACGATCACTGTCCCGGGACAGAGACACACTGACCCTCACTGTCCCGGGATAGAGACACACTGGCCACCACTGTCCCGGGACAGAGACACACTGACCCTCACTGTCCCGGGGCAGAGACACACTGACCATCACTGTCCCGGGACAGAGACACACTGACCATCACTGTCCCGGGACAGAGACACACTGACCCTCACTGTCCCGGGATAGAGACACACTGGCCACCACTGTCCCGGGACAGAGACACACTGACCCTCACTGTCCCGGGACAGAGACACACTGACCCACACTGTCCCGGGATAGAGACCCACTGACACTCACTTTCCCGGAAAAAGACACACTGACTTTCACTGTCCCAGGACAGAGGCAAACCGACAATCACTGTCCCGGACAGAGACACTCTGACCGCCACTTTCCCGGGGCACACCCACACTGACATTCACTGTCCCAAGACAGTGAGGGTCAGTGTGTCTCTGTCCCGGGACAGTGGTGGTCATTGTGTCTCTATCCCGGGACACTAAGTGTCAGTGTGTCTCTGTCCCGGGATCGAGACACATTAACCACCACTGTCCCGGGACAGAGACACATTGACCCTCACTGTCTCGGGACAGAGACACACGGACCATCACTGTCCTGGGACAGAGACACAGTGACGATCACTGTCCTGGGACAGAGACACACAGACCCTCACTGTCATGGACAGAGACACACTGACCATCACTGCCCCGGGACAGAGACACACAGACCCTCACTGCCCGGGGACAGAGACACACTGACCCTCACTGTCCCGGACAGAGACACACTGACCATCACTGTCCCGGGACAGAGACACACTGACCATCATTGTCCCGGACAGAGACACACTGACCATCACTGCTCCGGGACAGAGATACACTGACAATCACTGTCCCGGACAGAGACACACTGACCATCACTGTCCAGGGACAGAGATACACTGACCATCATTGTCCAGGGACAGAGACACACTGACCATCACTGTCCCGGGACAGAGATACACTGACCATCATTGTCCAGGGACAGAGACACACTGACCATCACTGTCCCGGGACAGAGACACACTGGCCCTCACTGTCTCGGACAGAGGCACACTGACCATCACTGTCCCGGGACAGACACACTGACCCTCACTGTCCCGGACAAAGACACACTGACTTTCACTGTCCCAGGACAGAGGCACACCGACAATCACTGTCCCGGACAGAGACACACTCACCACCACTGTCCCGGGACAGAGACACATTGACCCTCACTGTCTCGGGACAGAGACACACGGACCATCACTGTTCTGGGACAGAGACGCACTGACGATCACTGTCCTGGGACAGAGAATCACAGACGCTCACTGTCAGGAAAAGAGACACACTGACCATCACTGCCCCGGGACAGAGACAAACTGACCCTCACTGCCCGGGGACAGAGACACACTGACCTTCACTGTCCCGGGACAGAGACACACTGACCATCACTGTCCCGGACAGAGACACACTGACAATCACTGTCCCGGACAGAGACACACTGACCATCACTGTCCAGCGACAGAGATACACTGACCATCATTGTCCAGGGACAGAGACACACTGACCATCACTGTCCCGGGACAGAGACACACTGACCATCACTGTCCCGGACAGAGACACACTGACAATCACTGTCCCGGACAGAGACACACTGACCATCACTGTCCAGCGACAGAGATACACTGACCATCATTGTCCAGGGACAGAGACACACTGACCATCACTGTCCCGGGACAGAGACACACTGGCCCTCACTGTCTCGGACAGAGGCACACTGACCATCACTGTCCCGGGACAGACACACTGACCCTCACTGTCCCGGACAAAGACACACTGACTTTCACTGTCCCAGGACAGAGGCACACCGACAATCACTGTCCCGGACAGAGACACACTCACCACCACTGTCCCGGGACAGAGACACATTGACCCTCACTGTCTTGGGACAGAGACACACGGACCATCACTGTTCTGGGACAGAGACACACTGACGATCACTGTCCTGGGACAGAGAATCACAGACCCTCACTGTCCCGGACAGAGACACACTGACCATCACTGTCCAGGGACAGAGATACACTGACCACCACTGTCCCGGGACAGAGACACACTGACCATCATTGTCCAGGGACAGAGACACACTGACCATCACTTCCCAGGGACAGAGACACACTGACCATCATTGTCCAGGGACAGAGACACACTGACCATCACTGTCCAGGAGAGAGACACACTGACCATCACTGTCCCGAGACGGAGACACACTGACAATCACTGTCCCGGACAAAGACACACTGACCTTCATTGTCCCAGGACAGAGACACACTGACAATCACTGTCCCGGTACAGAGATACACTGACCATCACTGTCCTGGGACAGAGACACACTGGCCATCACTGTCCCGGACAAAGACACACTGACCTTCATTGTCCCAGGACAGAGACACTCTGACCACCTCTTTCCCGGGGCAGACCCACACTGACCATTACTGTCCCAGACAGAGACACACTGACCATCACTGTCTCGGGACTTAGACACACTGACCATCACTGTTCCGGAACCGAGACACAGCGACCCTCACTGCCCGGGGACAGAGACCCACTGACACTCACTGTCCCGGACAAAGACACACTGACTTTCATTGTCCCAGGACAGAGGCACACCGACAATCACTGTCCCGGACAGAGACACACTCACCACCACTGTCCCGGGACAGAGACACATTGACCCTCACTGTCTCGGGACAGAGACACACGGACAATCACTGTCCTGGGACAGAGACACACTGACGATCACTGTCCTGGGACAGAGACACACAGACCCTCACTGTCACGGACAGAAACACACTGAATATCACTGCCCCGGGACAGAGACACACTGACCCTCACTGCCCGGGGACAGAGACACACTGACCCTCACTGTCCCGGACAGAGACACACTGACCATCACTGTCCCGGGATAGAGATACACTGACCATCATTGTCCCGGGATAGAGATACAATGACCCTCACTGTCCCGGACAGAGACACACTGGCCATCACTGTCCCGGACAAAGACACACTGACCCTCACTGTCCCGGACAGAGACACACTGGCCATCACTGTCCCGGGGCAGCGACACACTGACCCTCACTGTCCCGGGACAGTGAGGGTCAGTGTGTCTCTGTCCCGGGATAGAGACACACTGACCACAACTGTCCCGGGACAGAGACACACTGATCATCACTGTACCGGGACAGAGACACACTGACGATCACTGTCCCGGGACAGAGACACACTGAACATCACTGTCCCGGGACAGAGACACACTGACCATCACTGTCCCGGGATAGAGACACACTGAACATCACTGTCCCGGGACAGAGACACACAGACCGTCACTGTCCCGGGATAGAGACACACTGAGCATCACTGTCCCGGGATAGAGACACACTGAAAATCACTGTCCCGGGATAGAGACACACTGAACATCACTGTCCCGGGACAGAGACACACAGAACGTCACTGTCCCGGAATAGAGACACACTGAGCATCACTGTCCCGGGACAGAGACACACAGACCGTCACTGTCCCGGAATAGAGACACACTGAGCATCACTGTCCCGGGACAGAGACACACTGAGCATCACTGTCCCGGGACAGAGACACACTGACCATCACTGTCCCGGACAGAGACACACTGACATTCACTGTCCTGCGACAGAGACACACAGACGATCACTGTCCCGGGAAAGAGACACACTGACCCTCACTGTCCTGTGGTAGTGTCACACTGACCATCACAGTCCCAGGACAGACCCACACTGACCATCACTGTCCCGGGACAGAGACACACAGACCATCACTGTCCCAGGTGAGAGACACACTGACCCTCACAGTCCCAGACAGAGACACACTGACCATCACCGCCCCAAGTCAGAGACAGACTGATCATCACTGTCCCAGACAGAGACACACTGACCATCACTGTCTCGGGACTTAGTCACACTGACCATCACTGTCCCGGAACCGAGACACAGCGACCCTCACTGCCAGGGGACAGAGACACACTGATCCTCACTGTCCCGGACAAAGACACACTGACCATCACTGTCCCGGGACATAGACACACTGACCATCACTGTCCCGGAACCGAGACACAGTGACCATCACTGTACAGGAGAGAGACACACTGACCATCACTGTCCCGGGACATAGACACACTGACCATCACTGTCCCGGAACCGAGACACAGTGACCATCACTGTACAGGAGAGAGACACACTGACCATCACTGTCCCGAGACGGAGACACACTGAGCTTCACTGTACAGGAGAGAGACACACTGACCATCACTGTCCCGAGACGGAGACACACTGAGCTTCACTGTCCCGGGACAGAGGCACACTGACCATCACTGTCCCGGGACAGAGACACACTGACCCTCACTGTCCCGGACAAAGACACACTGACTTTCATTGTCCCGGGACAGAGACACTCTGACCACCTCTTTCCCGGGGCAGACACACACTGACCATACTGTCCCGGACAGAGACACACTGACCATCACTGTCCTGGGACAGAGACACACTGACTATCACTGTCCCGGGAGAGAGACACAATGACCCTCACTGTCCCGGGATAGAGACACACTGAACATCACTGTCCCGGGACAGAGGCACACTGACCATCACTGTCCCGGGACAGAGACCCACTGACCCTCACTGTCCCGGACAAAGACACACCGACAATCAATGTCCCAGGACAGAGACACTCTGACCACCTCTTTCCAGGGACAGAGACACACTGACCCTCACTGTCCCGGGACAGTGAGGGTCAGTGTGTCTCTGTCCCGGGATAGAGACACACTGACCACAACTGTCCCGGGACAGAGACACACTGATCATCACTGTACCGGGACAGAGACACACTGACCATCACTGTCCTGGGACAGAGACACACTGACGATCACTGTCCCGGGACAGAGACACACTGACCCTCACTGTCCCGGGATAGAGACACACTGGCCACCACTGTCCCGGGGCAGAGACACACTGACCATCACTGGCCCGGGACAGAGACACACTGACGATCACTGTCCCTGTTCAGAGATACATAGACCCTCACTGTCCCGGGACAGAGACACACTGACCCACACTGTCCCGGGATAGAGACCCACTGACACTCACTTTCCCGGAAAAAGACACACTGACTTTCACTGTCCCAGGACAGAGGCAAACCGACAATCACTGTCCCGGACAGAGACACTCTGACCGACACTTTCCCGGGGCACACCCACACTGACCTTCAATGTCCCAAGACAGTGAGGGTCAGTGTGTCTCTGCCCCGGGACAGTGGTGGTCATTGTGTCTCTATCCCGGGACACTGAGTGTCAGTGTGTCTCTGTCCCGGGATCGAGTTACACTCACCACCACTGTCCCGGGACAGAGACACATTGACCCTCACTGTCTCGGGACAGAGACACACGGACCATCACTGTCCTGGGACAGAGACACACTGACGATCACTGTCCTGGGACAGAGACACACAGACCCTCACTGTCACGGTCAGAGACACACTGACCATCACTGCCCCGGGACAGAGACACACTGACCCTCACTGCCCTGGGACAGAGACACACTGACCCTCACTGTCCCGGACAGAGACACACTGACCATCACTGTCCCGGGACAGAGACACACTGACCATCACTGTCCCGGACAGAGACACACTGACCATCACTGCTCCGGGACAGAGATACACTGACCATCACTGTCCCGGGACAGAGACACACTGACAATCACTGTCCCGGACAGAGACACACTGACCATCACTGTCCAGGGACAGAGATACACTGACCATCATTGTCCAGGGACAGAGACACACTGACCATCACTGTCCCGGGACAGAGACACACTGGCCCTCACTGTCTCGGACAGAGGCACACTGACCATCACTGTCCCGGGACAGACACACTGACCCTCACTGTCCCGGACAAAGACACACTGACTTTCACTGTCCCAGGACAGAGGCACACCGACAATCACTGTCCCGGACAGAGACACACTCACCACCACTGTCCCGGGACAGAGACACATTGACCCTCACTGTCTCGGGACAGAGACACACTGACCCTCACTGTCCCGGGACAGAGACACACTGACGGTCACTGTCCTGGGACAGAGAACCACAGACCCTCACTGTCACGGACAGAGACACACTGACCATCACTGCCCCGGGACAGAGACACACTGACCCTCACTGCCCGGGGACAGAGACACACTGACCCTCACTGTCCCGGGACAGAGACACACTGACCATCACTGTCCCGGACAGAGACACACTGACCATCACTGTCCCGGGACAGAGACACACTGACAATCACTGTCCCGGACAGAGACACACTGACCTTCACTGTCCCGGACAGAGACACACTGACCATCAGTGCTCCGGGACAGAGACACACTGACCATCACTGTCCCGGACAGAGACACACTGACCCTCACTGTCCCGGGATAGAGACACACTGGCCACCACTGTCCCGGGACAGAGACACACTGACCCTCACTGTCCCGGGACAGTGAGGGTCAGTGTGTCTCTATCCCGGGGCAGTGAGGGTCAGTGTGTCTCTGTCCCGGGAGAGAGACACACTGACCATCACTGGCCCGGGACAGAGACACACTGACCATCACTGTCCCGGACAGAGACACACTGAGCACAACTGTCCAGGGGCAGAGACACACTGACCATCACTGGCCCGGGACAGAGACACACTGACCATCACTGGCCCGGGACAGAGACACACTGACCATCACTGTCCCGGGACAGAGACACATTGACCATCACTGTCCCGGGACAGAGACACTCTGACACTCACTGTCGTGGGGCAGTGTCACACTGACCATCACTGTCCCGGGACAGTGACACACTGACCATCACTGTCCCGGGATAGAGGTACACTGACCATCACTGTCCCGGGATAGAGACACACTGACCACAACTGTCCCGGGACAGAGACACACTGACCATCACTGCTCCGGGACAGAGATACACTGACCATCAATGTCCCGGGACAGAGACACACTGACAATCACTGTCCCGGACAGAGACACACTGACCTTCACTGTCCTGGGACAGAGACACACTGACGATCACTGTCCTGGGACAGAGACACACTGACGATCACTGTCCTGGGACAGAGACACACAGACCCTCACTGTCACGGGCAGAGACACACTGACCATCACTGCCCCGGGACAGAGACACACTGACCCTCACTGTCCCGGGATTGAGACACAGTGGCCACCACTGTCCCGGGACAGAGACACACTGACCCTCACTGTCCCGGGATTGAGACACAGTGGCCACCACTGTCCCGGGACAGAGACACACTGACCCTCACTGTCCCGGGACAGTGAGGGTCAGTGTGTCTCTGTCCCGGGATAGAGACACACTGACCACAACTGTCCCGGGACAGAGACACACTGACCACAACTGTCCCGGGACAGAGACACACTGATCATCACTGTACCGGGACAGAGACTCACTGACCATCCCTGTCCTGGGACAGAGACACACTGACGATCACTGTCCCGGGACAGAGACACACTGACCCTCACTGTCCCGGGATAGAGACACACTGGCCACCACTGTCCCGGGACAGAGACACACTGACCCTCACTGTCCCGGGACAGTGAGGGTCAGTGTGTCTCTATCCCGGGGCTGTGAGGGTCAGTGTGTCTCTGTCCCGGGATAGAGACACACTGACCACAACTGTCCCGGGGCAGAGACACACTGACCATCACTGGCCCGGGACAGAGACACACTGACGATCACTGTCCCTGTTCAGAGATACATAGACCCTCACTGTCCCGGGACAGAGACACACTGACCCACACTGTCCAGGGATAGAGACCCACTGACACTCACTTTCCCGGAAAAAGACACACTGACTTTCACTGTCCCAGGACAGAGGCAAACCGACAATCACTGTCCCGGACAGAGACACTCTGACCGCCACTTTCCCGGGGCACACCCACACTGACCTTCACTGTCCCAAGACAGTGAGGGTCAGTGTGTCTCTGTCCCGGGACAGTGGTGGTCATTGTGTCTCTATCCCGGGACACTGAGTGTCAGTGTGTCTCTGTCCCGGGATCGAGACACACTCACCACCACTTGTGGTGTTGGGTGCTCTGGTGCACAGATGAGCCAACACAGTTGTATGTGGTACAACTCTATTTTATTATAACTCTTATAATACAGTTCGTTCTGGATACTCTGCACGTGCTGTCTCCCTGAGTGTGTTTGGCAATAGATGTGTCCTGGTTCTCCTCTGCAGCTAATACTGACCACCGGGGGTCGTGTCTGTGCTTTTATATCTTTCTGTCATTGGTTGTGGTGTTGTGTGTTCTGATTTGTCTGTTGGTGTGTCTATCATGATGTGTGTGTTTGAATATCATGACATCCCCCCTTTTTACAAAGATAAGTGCCTACGTGGTTATAAATATAATTGTGTCGTGAGTGCATCTAAGAGTGTGTGTGTGTGTTGTGTACAGCGTGTGTTTATGACGTAACTATTTACATGGGGCGATGTCGGGTGCGTCACACTAACAAGGTTGTACCATAACAAAACTTGGATGCGAGAGAAAAAAAAAAACTTGAACATTGGTCCGGTCAGACGATATCTGGAACAATAAACAACAACAGGTTATAATACAGAAGTGTTTGACTTTTTGAACGTATGAACAGCGTTATAAGTCCAGTCTAATGGGTGACCGCCTCAAGAATGGGCTGGTCCTCAAGCCGGTTCAGCTGTGGAGATTTGGGGTCACACTGGTTCACCTTGGACTGTTGGACGTGATGCTGTTGCCGAAGTCTCTACTTTACCATTTGTTGTACTTCGTGCAGTGCTTGGTTTTTTTCATTCGTGCAAATATAACATTCAACATCTTTGTTAGTGGTGCCCTGGCTGTGGTTTGGTTCTGGTGGCGATGGAAGGGGCATGATCCGTGGCATCTCCACGAAGTCATCCTTGGGAACCAGTGGAGGATCCGGCGTGTGCGTACGGTGTAGTTGCGAGCGTGGAAGGCGGCACAAAGCCCGCTGATTGCGCCTACGCACCAATCCATCCGCCCTGCATGCCAGGAACAAGGTGGAGTCTGTTTTCTTTTTATGTTTGTGGTGGACGGCATCTTGTAGCCGATGGGTCGTTGCCATCGAAGTAGCACCATCACTAATATCATGCAAGGCGATGACTGTGCCAGATGTGGAAGTTGGCCGAGACCGTGTACGCTGGTTCCGGCCACCTGCTGTGCCGGAAGGGCGACTCCGCAGAGAAACGTCGAAGCATGTCGCCTTGGAGAGAGAATTGTTGCTCGCATCAACGTCTGGCGATGGCGCGAATTGGTGTGTCCATCTTGGACCGCCGGTGCTGGTTGCCACTGCCGACCCAGTGGGACTGCCACGCGATCCATTCCCTGTCGCCGTGGCATCTGCCGTCACCCTGAGCGTGCCATCACCGAGGCCGCGACACCGCCCGTCCGGAGCAAGGTCTGGCGTGCGCAAATCAGAGTCGGCGCTTGGCTGCTCCCCATCTGGAGTCCGGTCTGCCTTCCGTCGATGCCCCCCGTCCGGAGTCCCAACAGGTTCACTGGAGGCAGCCGAGATTCCCTGAAGCTGCACTTCTGGAGTCGGAACATGCAGGAATGCACCAACCAGTGGAGAGGCTCGAGCCATCGAGGGTGGAAGCGGTGCGCCGCCACCGCAGTCGTCAGTGGTCCCACCGTGATCGTCGAGTGCCTCGGTACGCACTAGGCGAGGTCTGTCACCTTGCACCTTTTGCATGGGAAGTGGGATGCTGTCGTCACTCGTCTCACATCCCGTGGATAGATCGTCATTAGCAGCTTGCTGTTCACTAGGGTTGGGTAACTTGTCAGAGTTTTCATCTGGTGGTGCACACCATGTCGGTGGACTGTCATTGTCTTGCCATTGTCCTTCATTTGGGCTTTTCTTCTTTGGAACTTTAAATCTTCCCCCAGACATTGCAGAACCTTGTTTATTACCCCCAAATTCTCCCATATGTATGGTCTCGAATATAGGATCCACTGTTTCTATCGACATTGTACCATTTTCCAAAGAACATTCCGTTTCACTTTTCTTCTCAGGTACCTCATATGTAACTTTGTTTAATGTACATGCCTTCATGGTCTCTGGGTCTGATTTTGCTGGGACTGGCATGGTCACAGTCTCTCTTTTACTGTTCTCAATTGCCCACATTATACTCCCCATGCATAACTGCTTAATCACTGGGGTTAGTGTGGTACAATGGATAATCGGGTCGACCTTATCTGCATCTTCACCATTAGTGGAAAGCACACTTGGTTCACTTGAAACTGCTGTGGGTTTTAAATTCGTTATCTGGCTACTCGATGTCGGTGTCCTCAGGATTCTATCTCCAATGTTCTGCTCAATAATCAGTGGAGTGTGTATAGGTTCAATGCAATTAATGTTCCCCTCAAGGTTTGAAGAGTCATTACTGACTAACTGCTGGTCTCCGAAGTTGGGATTTTGCGGCATTGTGTTGAAGGGAGACATTTGTCCCTACTGTAGATATGATTCAGGTTGTGTTATTTCCATTACCTGAGGATCAATGTCTTGTCCATTTTTTCGATCCGTACTAAAACACTGGCAATTCTCAGTCTGCTCCTTGCAAGTTAAACATTCAATTAATTTCGTTAGCAAATCCTCAGCATCCTTCTGTGGCCATGCAGCATTATTAATCTCTGTTCGGCTACAATGATCCTGAAGGTCATTTTTTCTTCGGGCTTGGACGAGGCGATTCCTTTGGCTTGTCTTCAGTTGGGCTTGAACAGTCTTCAGCGCTGTGCCCTTCATTGTAGCATGAGAGACCGTCATGGTCATGCTGCTGTGTAGTGGAGCATGGTAGGCTGTTATAGCCTTCTTGCTGTTCACGTGAGCATGGCAGACTTGCATCGTCTGCCGCTGGTTGGTCAGGAGAGGTTGCTAGACCCTCATGGTCTTGTTCCTGCAAGGACTGCGCTCTGGAGTCTTGCGTTCCTTCCATCGTGGAGTCCGTCCACGAGCTCTCTGTGGAGGCTTGTGACACTGGAGTCACTTCTTGTTCGTGCAAGGACTGCGCTCTGGAGTCTTGCGTTGCTTCTATCGTGGAGGCTGTCCACGAGCTCTCTGTGGAGGCTTGTGACACTGGAGTCACTTCTTGTTCGTGCAAGGACTGCGCTCTGGAGTCTTGCGTTGCTTCTATCGTGGAGGCTGTCCACGAGCTCTCTGTGGAGGCTTGTGACACTGGAGTCACTTCTTGTCCGTGCAAGGACTGCGCTCTGGAGTCTTGCATTTCTGCAATTGTGGAGTCTGTCCACGAGCTTGCTGTGGAAGCTTGTGACACTGGAGTCACTTCTGGTTCATGCGAGGACTGCACTCTGGAGTCTTGCATGTCTTCTTTCATAGAGTCGGGAACGTTGAGCGGGACGTGGACCACGCTCTGTGTGGCAGCAGGGCACTCTCCGTGTGCTTGCACCGCTCCCTGTCTGTTAATGTCAGGCTGCAGCATCATCCGGTACTGATAAGTTGGAACGTCATATCTGCTGGATTGAAGATCCTCAAATCCGAAAAATGAATCCGCATCTGCGTCGGATTCAATGTGGGGGCCGCCAATGTGCAACACGAAAGGTTCGTCCGAGTCATAGTCATATAGGACCACGGAGCTATCATTGGGCTCGCGAGGTCCGGAAACACTGTAAAAATCGTCATCGAAGTATTCAAGGTCGGAATCATCGGCTTGTGCGTAGGTAACTGCTTGTCGGAGGGTTCTTCGGAGGTCAAATTCATCTCCTGGGTCAATTTGCGGCACTGTGCTGTCATTCCAGGTGAGGGAAGGTTGTTTTACAGCTTTAACAGATTTTTGTTTTTTTGATTTGGGACGTTTCCCTTTTAAATTGGATTTGGGACATTTCCCTTTTAAATTGGTGCAGTCTGGGGCCTCTGACATCCTGACGCTCGGTATGTAGCACGTAGGAAGCGACTGCGCATGCTCAGATCGCTGTTCATTTACCGACGGCCGTTTTCTTGACTGCGCATGCGCAGCATCTCGCGCATGCGCAAACGAAACTTCCGGTTCTGCGCACTGCTCGCGCAACTGTGCTAGCGTGATACCTTTAGCAAGATGGCCGCCGACCTCGACCCAGCCTTCTCTCAGGCCCGGGATTTCGGGCTCCGGGATCCCAGCCACGAGGTGAGTACTGCAGCTTTTCTTACCTTTACTTGCCCATTGGATTGCGTATTCTTCACAGTACTTGGAGAATTTGCCCAGGACTGCCTGGTAATCGTACCTTTGCTGCCTCCTGAAGAACCTGAACCTTGTGAATATTTCTCTTGCCCTTGCACCGGCGACGGTGAGGAGAAATTCAATTTTTTCCCTATCATCCAGGTCTTGGAGTTCAGCTGCCACCAGGAACAATTCGAAATTTTGCCGGAATCGCCGCCAGTTTTCGTGGAGGTCGCCGTGGCACTGGAGCGCCTGCGGAACCGGGAGCTCGTACATCATGCCTGGGCACTGCTGGTTGTCTCTGTACACTGAAGTATGCCGGCAGGTATCGATCCACTCCTGTACCATGTGGTGTTGGGTGCTCTGGTGCACAGATGAGCCAACACAGTTGTATGTGGTACAACTCTATTTTATTATAACTCTTATAATACAGTTCGTTCTGGATACTCTGCACGTGCTGTCTCCCTGCGTGTGTTTGGCAATAGATGTGTCCTGGTTCTCCTCTGCAGCTAATACTGACCACCGGGGGTCGTGTCTGTGCTTTTATATCTTTCTGTCATTGGTTGTGGTGTTGTGTGTTCTGATTTGTCTGTTGGTGTGTCTATCATGATGTGTGTGTTTGAATATCATGACACCACTGTCCCGGGACAGAGACACATTGACCCTCACTGTCTCGGGACAGAGACACACGGACCATCACTGTCCCTGTTCAGAGACACACTGACCATCACTGCCCCAGATAGAGACACACTGACCCTCACTGTACCGGGATAGAGACACACTGACCATCACTGTCCCAGGACAGAGACACACAGACCATCACTGTCCCAGGTGAGAGACACACTGACCCTCACAGTCCCAGACAGAGACACACTGACCATCACCGCCCCAAGTCAGAGACAGACTGATCATCACTGTCCCAGACAGAGACACACTGACCATCACTGTCTCGGGACTTAGTCACACTGACCATCACTGTCCCGGAACCGAGACACAGCGAGCCTCACTGCCAGGGGACAGAGACACACTGATCCTCACTGTCCCGGGACATAGACACACTGACCATCACTGTCCTGGAACCGAGACACAGTGACCATCATTGTCCCGGAACCGAGACACAGTGACCCTCACTGTCCCGGGACAGACACACACTGCCCATCACTTCCCAGGGACAGAGACACACTGACCATCACTGTCCAGGAGAGAGGCACACTGACCATCACTGTCCCGAGACGGAGACACACTGACCATCACTGTCCCGGGACAGAGACTCACTGACCATCACTGTCCTGGGACAGAGACACACTGACTATCACTGTCCCGGGACAGAGACACAATGACCCTCACTGTCCCGGGATAGAGACACACTGAACATCACTGTCCCGGGACAGAGACACACTGACACTCACTGTCCTGGGGTAGTGTCACACTGACCATCACAGTGCCGGGACAGAGGCACACTGACCATCACTGTCCCGGGACAGAGACACACTGACCCTCACTGTCCCGGGATAGAGACACACTGGCCACCACTGTCCCGGGACAGAGACACACTGACCCTCACTGTCCCGGACAAAGACACACTGATCTTCAATGTCCCAGGACAGAGGCACACCGACAATCAATGTCCCAGGACAGAGACACTCTGACCACCTCTTTCCAGGGACAGAGACACACTGACCCTCACTGTCCCGGGACAGTGAGGGTCAGTGTGTCTCTGTCCCGGGATAGAGACACACTGACCACAACTGTCCCGGGACAGAGACACACTGATCATCACTGTACCGGGACAGAGACACACTGACCATCACTGTCCTGGGACAGAGACACACTGACGAACACTGTCCCGGGACAGAGACACACTGACCCTCACTGTCCCGGGATAGAGACACACTGGCCACCACTGTCCCGGGACAGAGACACACTGACCATCACTGGCCCGAGACAGAGACACACTGACGATCACTGTCCCTGTTCAGAGATACATAGACCCTCACTGTCCCGGGACAGAGACACACTGACCCACACTGTCCCGGGATAGAGACCCACTGACACTCACTTTCCCGGAAAAAGACACACTGACTTTCACTGTCCCAGGACCGAGGCAAACCGACAATCACTGTCCCGGACAGAGACAGCCTGACCGCCACTTTCCCGGGGCACACCCACACTGACCTTCAATGTCCCAAGACAGTGAGGGTCAGTGTGTCTCTGCCCCGGGACAGTGGTGGTCATTGTGTCTCTATCCCGGGACACTGAGTGTCAGTGTGTCTCTGTCCCGGGATCGAGACACACTCACCACCAGTGTCCCGGGACAGAGACACATTGACCCTCAGTGTCTCGGGACAGAGACACACGGACCATCACTGTCCTGGGACAGAGACACACTGACGATCACTGTCCTGGGACAGAGACACACAGACCCTCACTGTCACGGTCAGAGACACACTGACCATCACTGCCCCGGGACAGAGACACACTGACCCTCACTGCCCGGGGACAGAGACACACTGACCCTCACTGTCCCGGACAGAGACACACTGACCATCACTGTCCCGGGACAGAGACACACTGACCATCACTGTCCCGGACAGAGACACACTGACCATCACTGCTCCGGGACAGAGATACACTGACCATCACTGTCCCGGGACAGAGACACACTGACAATCACTGTCCCGGACAGAGACACACTGACCATCACTGTCCAGGGACAGAGATACACTGACCATCATTGTCCAGGGACAGAGACACACTGACCATCACTGTCCTGGGACAGAGACACACTGGCCCTCACTGTCTCGGACAGAGGCACACTGACCATCACTGTCCTGGGACAGAGACACACTGACGATCACTGTCCCGGGACAGAGACACACTGACCCTCACTGTCCCTGGATAGAGACACACTGGCCACCACTGTCCCGGGACAGAGACACACTGACCCTCACTGTCCCGGGACAGTGAGGGTCAGTGTGTCTCTATCCCGGGGCTGTGAGGGTCAGTGTGTCTCTGTCCCGGGATAGAGACACACTGACCACAACTGTCCCGGGGCAGAGACACACTGACCATCACTGGCCCGGGACAGAGACACACTGACGATCACTGTCCCTGTTCAGAGATACATAGACCCTCACTGTCCCGGGACAGAGACACACTGACCCACACTGTCCCGGGATAGAGACCCACTGACACTCACTTTCCCGGAAAAAGACACACTGACTTTCACTGTCCCACGACAGAGGCAAACCGACAATCACTGTCCCGGACAGAGACACTCTGACCGACACTTTCCCGGGGCACACCCACACTGACCTTCACTGTCCCAAGACAGTGAGGGTCAGTGTGTCTCTGTCCCGGGACAGTGGTGGTCATTGTGTCTCTATCCCGGGACACTGAGTGTCAGTATGTCTCTGTCCCGGGATCGAGACACACTCACCACCACTGTCCCGGGACAGAGACACATTGACCCTCACTGTCTCGGGACAGAGACACACGGACCATCACTGTCCTGGGACAGAGACACATTGACCCTCACTGTCTCGGGACAGAGACACACGGACCATCACTGTCCTGGGACAGAGACACACTGACGATCACTGTCCTGGGACAGAGACACACTGACCCTCACTGTCACGGACAGAGACACACTGACCATCACTGCCCCGGGACAGAGACACATTGACCCTCACTGTCACGGACAGAGACACACTGACCATCACTGCCCCGGGACAGAGACACACTCACCACCACTGTCCCGGGACAGAGACACATTGACCCTCACTGTCACGGACAGAGACACACTGACCATCACTGCCCCGGGACAGAGACACACTGACCCTCACTGCCCGGGGACAGAGACACACTGACCCTCACTGTCCCGGACAGAGACACACTGACCATCACTGTCCCGGGACAGAGACACACTGACCATCAT
Source organism: Scyliorhinus torazame (assembly GCF_047496885.1). Lineage (NCBI taxonomy): Eukaryota > Metazoa > Chordata > Chondrichthyes > Carcharhiniformes > Scyliorhinidae > Scyliorhinus > Scyliorhinus torazame. The sequence continues at coordinate 39,186,501 of NC_092734.1, read as the reverse complement.
TGTCCCGGACAGAGACACACTGACCATCACTGCTCCGGGACAGAGATACACTGACAATCACTGTCCCGGACAGAGACACACTGACCATCACTGTCCAGGGACAGAGATACACTGACCATCATTGTCCAGGGACAGAGACACACTGACCATCACTGTCCCGGGACAGAGATACACTGACCATCATTGTCCAGGGACAGAGACACACTGACCATCACTGTCCCGGGACAGAGACACACTGGCCCTCACTGTCTCGGACAGAGGCACACTGACCATCACTGTCCCGGGACAGACACACTGACCCTCACTGTCCCGGACAAAGACACACTGACTTTCACTGTCCCAGGACAGAGGCACACCGACAATCACTGTCCCGGACAGAGACACACTCACCACCACTGTCCCGGGACAGAGACACATTGACCCTCACTGTCCAGGGACAGAGATACACTGACCATCATTGTCCAGGGACAGAGACACACTGACCATCACTGTCCCGGGACAGAGATACACTGACGATCACTGTCCTGGGACAGAGAATCACAGACCCTCACTGTCGCGGACAGAGACACACTGACCATCACTGCCCCGGGACAGAGACAAACTGACCCTCACTGCCCGGGGACAGAGACACACTGACCCTCACTGTCCCGGGACAGAGACACACTGACCATCACTGTCCCGGACAGAGACACACTGACAATCACTGTCCCGGACAGAGACACACTGACCATCACTGTCCAGGGACAGAGATACACTGACCATCATTGTCCAGGGACAGAGACACACTGACCATCACTGTCCCGGGACAGAGATACACAGACCATCATTGTCCAGGGACAGAGACACACTGACCATCACTGTCCCGGGACAGAGACACACAGGCCCTCACTGTCTCGGACAGAGGCACACTGACCATCACTGTCCCGGGACAGACACACTGACCCTCACTGTCCCGGACAAAGACACACTGACTTTCACTGTCCCAGGACAGAGGCAAACCGACAATCACTGTCCCGGACAGAGACAGCCTGACCGCCACTTTCCCGGGGCACACCCACACTGACCTTCAATGTCCCAAGACAGTGAGGGTCAGTGTGTCTCTGCCCCGGGACAGTGGTGGTCATTGTGTCTCTATCCCGGGACACTGAGTGTCAGTGTGTCTCTGTCCCGGGATCGAGACACACTCACCACCACTGTCCCGGGACAGAGACACATTGACCCTCACTGTCCCGGGACAGAGACACACTGACCATCACTGCCCCGGGACAGAGACACACTGACACTCACTGCCCGGGGACAGAGACACACTGACCCTCACTGTCCCGGACAGAGACACACTGACCATCACTGTCCCGGGACAGAGACACACTGACCATCACTGTCCCGGACAGAGACACACTGACCATCACTGCTCCGGGACAGAGATACACTGACCATCACTGTCCCGGGACAGAGACACACTGACAATCACTGTCCCGGACAGAGACACACTGACCATCACTGTCCAGGGACAGAGATACACTGACCATCATTGTCCAGGGACAGAGACACACTGACCATCACTGTCCTGGGACAGAGACACACTGGCCCTCACTGTCTCGGACAGAGGCACACTGACCATCACTGTCCCGGGACAGACACACTGACCCTCACTGTCCCGGACAAAGACACACTGACTTTCACTGTCCCAGGGCAGAGGCACACCGACAATCACTGTCCCGGACAGAGACACACTCACCACCACTGTCCCGGGACAGAGACACATTGACCCTCACTGTCTCGGGACAGAGACACACGGACCATCACTGTTCTGGGACAGAGACACACTGACGATCACTGTCCTGGGACAGCGAATCACAGACCCTCACCGTCACGGACAGAGACACACTGACCATCACTGCCCCGGGACAGAGACACACTGACCCTCACTGCCCGGGGACAGAGACACACTGACCCTCACTGTCCCGGGACAGAGACACACTGACCATCACTGTCCCGGACAGAGACACACTGACCATCACTGCTCCGGGACAGAGATACACTGACCATCACTGTCCCGGGACAGAGACACACTGACAATCACTGTCCCGGACAGAGACACACTGACCTTCACTGTCCCGGACAGAGACACACTGACCATCAGTGCTCCGGGACAGAGACACACTGACCATCACTGTCCCGGACAGAGACACACTGACCCTCACTGTCCCGGGATAGAGACACACTGGCCACCACTGTCCCGGGACAGAGACACACTGACCCTCACTGTCCCGGGACAGTGAGGGTCAGTGTGTCTCTATCCCGGGACAGTGAGGGTCAGTGTGTCTCTGTCCCGGGAGAGAGACACACTGACCATCACTGGCCCGGGAGAGAGACACACTGACCATCACTGTCCCGGACAGAGACACACTGAGCACAACTGTCCAGGGGCAGAGACACACTGACCATCACTGGCCCGGGACAGAGACACACTGACCATCACTGGCCCGGGACAGAGACACACTGACCATCACTGGCCCGGGACAGAGACACATTGAACATCACTGACCCGGGATAGAGACACACTGAATATCACTGACCCGGGACAGAGACACTCTGACACTCACTGTCGTGGGGCAGTGTCACACTGACCATCACTGTCCCGGGACAGTGATACACTGACCATCACTGTCCCGGGATAGAGATACACTGACCATCACTGTCCTGGGACAGAGACACACTGGCCATCAATGTCCCGGACAAAGACACACTGACCATCACTGTCCCGGGATAGAGACACACTGACCACAACTGTCCCGGGACAGAGACACACTGACCATCACTGCTCCGGGACAGAGATACACTGACCATCACTGTCCCGGGACAGAGACACACTGACAATCACTGTCCCGGACAGAGACACACTGACCTTCACTGTCCTGGGACAGAGACACACTGACGATCACTGTCCTGGGCCAGAGACACAATGACGATCACTGTCCTGGGATAGAGACACACAGACCCTCACTGTCACGGACAGAGACACACTGATCATCACTGCCCCGGGACAGAGACACACTGACCCTCACTGTCCCGGGATAGAGACACAGTGGCCACCACTGTCCCGGGACAGAGACACAGTGACCCTCACTGTCCCGGGACAGTGAGGGTCAGTGTGTCTCTATCCCGGGGCTGTGAGGGTCAGTGTGTCTCTGTCCCGGGATAGAGACACACTGACCACAACTGTCCCGGGGCAGAGACACACTGACCATCACTGGCCCTGTTCAGAGATACATAGATCCTCACTGTCCCGGGACAGAGACACACTGACCCACACTGTCCCGGGATAGAGACCCACTGACACTCACTTTCCCGGAAAAAGACACACTGACTTTCACTGTCCCAGGACAGAGGCAAACCGACAATCACTGTCCCGGACAGAGACACTCTGACCGCCACTTTCCCGGGGCACACCCACACTGACCTTCACTGTCCCAAGACAGTGAGGGTCAGTGTGTCTCTGTCCCGGGACAGTGGTGGTCATTGTGTCTCTATCCCGGGACACTGAGTGTCAGTGTGTCTCTGTCCCGGGATCGAGACACACTCACCACCACTGTCCCGGGACAGAGACACATTGACCCTCACTGTCTCGGGACAGAGACACACGGACCATCACTGTCCTGGGACAGAGACACACTGACGATCACTGTCCTGGGACAGAGACACACAGACCCTCACTGTCACGGACAGAGACACACTGACCATCACTGCCCCGGGACAGAGACACACTGACTCTCACTGCCCGGGGACAGAGACACACTGACCCTCACTGTCCCGGATAGAGACACACTGACCATCACTGTCCCGGGACAGAGACACACTGACCATCATTGTCCCGGACAGAGACACACTGACCATCACTGCTCCGGGACAGAGATACACTGACAATCACTGTCCCGGACAGAGACACACTGACCATCACTGTCCAGGGACAGAGATACACTGACCATCATTGTCCAGGGACAGAGACACACTGACCATCACTGTCCCGGGACAGAGATACACTGACCATCATTGTCCAGGGACAGAGACACACTGACCATCACTGTCCCGGGACAGAGACACACTGGCCCTCACTGTCTCGGACAGAGGCACACTGACCATCACTGTCCCGGGACAGACACACTGACCCTCACTGTCCCGGACAAAGACACACTGACTTTCACTGTCCCAGGACAGAGGCACACCGACAATCACTGTCCCGGACAGAGACACACTCACCACCACTGTCCCGGGACAGAGACACATTGACCCTCACTGTCCCGGGAGAGAGACACACTGACCATCACTGGCCCGGGACAGAGACACACTGACCATCACTGTCCCGGACAGAGACACACTGAGCACAACTGTCCAGGGGCAGAGACACACTGACCATCACTGGCCCGGGACAGAGACACACTGACCATCACTGGCCCGGGACAGAGACACACTGACCATCACTGTCCCGGGACAGAGACACATTGAACATCACTGACCCGGGATAGAGACACACTGAATATCACTGACCCGGGACAGAGACACTCTGACACTCACTGTCGTGGGGCAGTGTCACACTGACCATCACTGTCCCGGGACAGTGACACACTGACCATCACTGTCCCGGGATAGAGATACACTGACCATCACTGTCCTGGGACAGAGACACACTGGCCATCAATGTCCCGGACAAAGACACACTGACCATCACTGTCCCGCGATAGAGACACACTGACCACAACTGTCCCGGGACAGAGACACACTGACCATCACTGCTCCGGGACAGAGATACACTGACCATCACTGTCCCGGGACAGAGACACACTGACAATCACTGTCCCGGACAGAGACACACTGACCTTCACTGTCCTGGGACAGAGACACACTGACGATCACTGTCCTGGGCCAGAGACACACTGACGATCACTGTCCTGGGATAGAGACACACAGACCCTCACTGTCACGGGCAGAGACACACTGATCATCACTGCCCCGGGACAGAGACACACTGACCCTCACTGTCCCGGGATAGAGACACAGTGGCCACCACTGTCCCGGGACAGAGACACAGTGACCCTCACTGTCCCGGGACAGTGAGGGTCAGTGTGTCTCTATCCCGGGGCTGTGAGGGTCAGTGTGTCTCTGTCCCGGGATAGAGACACACTGACCACAACTGTCCCGGGGCAGAGACACACTGACCATCACTGGCCCTGTTCAGAGATACATAGATCCTCACTGTCCCGGGACAGAGACACACTGACCCACACTGTCCCGGGATAGAGACCCACTGACACTCACTTTCCCGGAAAAAGACACACTGACTTTCACTGTCCCAGGACAGAGGCAAACCGACAATCACTGTCCCGGACAGAGACACTCTGACCGCCACTTTCCCGGGGCACACCCACACTGACCTTCACTGTCCCAAGACAGTGAGGGTCAGTGTGTCTCTGTCCCGGGACAGTGGTGGTCATTGTGTCTCTATCCCGGGACACTGAGTGTCAGTGTGTCTCTGTCCCGGGATCGAGACACACTCACCACCACTGTCCCGGGACAGAGACACATTGACCCTCACTGTCCCGGGACAGAGACACACTGACCATCACTGCCCCGGGACAGAGACACACTGACCCTCACTGCCCGGGGACAGAGACACACTGACCCTCACTGTCCCGGGACAGAGACACACTGACCATCACTGTCCCGGACAGAGACACACTGACCATCACTGCTCCGGGACAGAGATACACTGACCATCACTGTCCCGGGACAGAGACACACTGACAATCACTGTCCCGGACAGAGACACACTGACCTTCACTGTCCCGGACAGAGACACACTGACCATCAGTGCTCCGGGACAGAGACACACTGACCATCACTGTCCCGGACAGAGACACACTGACCCTCACTGTCCCGGGATAGAGACACACTGGCCACCACTGTCCCGGGACAGAGACACACTGACCCTCACTGTCCCGGGACAGTGAGGGTCAGTGTGTCTCTATCCCGGGACAGTGAGGGTCAGTGTGTCTCTGTCCCGGGAGAGAGACACACTGACCATCACTGGCCCGGGACAGAGACACACTGACCATCACTGTCCCGGACAGAGACACACTGAGCACAACTGTCCAGGGGCAGAGACACACTGACCATCACTGGCCCGGGACAGAGACACACTGACCATCACTGGCCCGGGACAGAGACACACTGACCATCACTGGCCCGGGACAGAGACACATTGAACATCACTGACCCGGGATAGAGACACACTGAATATCACTGACCCGGGACAGAGACACTCTGACACTCACTGTCGTGGGGCAGTGTCACACTGACCATCACTGTCCCGGGACAGTGATACACTGACCATCACTGTCCCGGGATAGAGATACACTGACCATCACTGTCCTGGGACAGAGACACACTGGCCATCAATGTCCCGGACAAAGACACACTGACCATCACTGTCCCGGGATAGAGACACACTGACCACAACTGTCCCGGGACAGAGACACACTGACCATCACTGCTCCGGGACAGAGATACACTGACCATCACTGTCCCGGGACAGAGACACACTGACAATCACTGTCCCGGACAGAGACACACTGACCTTCACTGTCCTGGGACAGAGACACACTGACGATCACTGTCCTGGGCCAGAGACACAATGACGATCACTGTCCTGGGATAGAGACACACAGACCCTCACTGTCACGGACAGAGACACACTGATCATCACTGCCCCGGGACAGAGACACACTGACCCTCACTGTCCCGGGATAGAGACACAGTGGCCACCACTGTCCCGGGACAGAGACACAGTGACCCTCACTGTCCCGGGACAGTGAGGGTCAGTGTGTCTCTATCCCGGGGCTGTGAGGGTCAGTGTGTCTCTGTCCCGGGATAGAGACACACTGACCACAACTGTCCCGGGGCAGAGACACACTGACCATCACTGGCCCTGTTCAGAGATACATAGATCCTCACTGTCCCGGGACAGAGACACACTGACCCACACTGTCCCGGGATAGAGACCCACTGACACTCACTTTCCCGGAAAAAGACACACTGACTTTCACTGTCCCAGGACAGAGGCAAACCGACAATCACTGTCCCGGACAGAGACACTCTGACCGCCACTTTCCCGGGGCACACCCACACTGACCTTCACTGTCCCAAGACAGTGAGGGTCAGTGTGTCTCTGTCCCGGGACAGTGGTGGTCATTGTGTCTCTATCCCGGGACACTGAGTGTCAGTGTGTCTCTGTCCCGGGATCGAGACACACTCACCACCACTGTCCCGGGACAGAGACACATTGACCCTCACTGTCTCGGGACAGAGACACACGGACCATCACTGTCCTGGGACAGAGACACACTGACGATCACTGTCCTGGGACAGAGACACACAGACCCTCACTGTCACGGACAGAGACACACTGACCATCACTGCCCCGGGACAGAGACACACTGACTCTCACTGCCCGGGGACAGAGACACACTGACCCTCACTGTCCCGGATAGAGACACACTGACCATCACTGTCCCGGGACAGAGACACACTGACCATCATTGTCCCGGACAGAGACACACTGACCATCACTGCTCCGGGACAGAGATACACTGACAATCACTGTCCCGGACAGAGACACACTGACCATCACTGTCCAGGGACAGAGATACACTGACCATCATTGTCCAGGGACAGAGACACACTGACCATCACTGTCCCGGGACAGAGATACACTGACCATCATTGTCCAGGGACAGAGACACACTGACCATCACTGTCCCGGGACAGAGACACACTGGCCCTCACTGTCTCGGACAGAGGCACACTGACCATCACTGTCCCGGGACAGACACACTGACCCTCACTGTCCCGGACAAAGACACACTGACTTTCACTGTCCCAGGACAGAGGCACACCGACAATCACTGTCCCGGACAGAGACACACTCACCACCACTGTCCCGGGACAGAGACACATTGACCCTCACTGTCCCGGGAGAGAGACACACTGACCATCACTGGCCCGGGACAGAGACACACTGACCATCACTGTCCCGGACAGAGACACACTGAGCACAACTGTCCAGGGGCAGAGACACACTGACCATCACTGGCCCGGGACAGAGACACACTGACCATCACTGGCCCGGGACAGAGACACACTGACCATCACTGTCCCGGGACAGAGACACATTGAACATCACTGACCCGGGATAGAGACACACTGAATATCACTGACCCGGGACAGAGACACTCTGACACTCACTGTCGTGGGGCAGTGTCACACTGACCATCACTGTCCCGGGACAGTGACACACTGACCATCACTGTCCCGGGATAGAGATACACTGACCATCACTGTCCTGGGACAGAGACACACTGGCCATCAATGTCCCGGACAAAGACACACTGACCATCACTGTCCCGCGATAGAGACACACTGACCACAACTGTCCCGGGACAGAGACACACTGACCATCACTGCTCCGGGACAGAGATACACTGACCATCACTGTCCCGGGACAGAGACACACTGACAATCACTGTCCCGGACAGAGACACACTGACCTTCACTGTCCTGGGACAGAGACACACTGACGATCACTGTCCTGGGCCAGAGACACACTGACCACAACTGTCCCGGGACAGAGACACACTGACCATCACTGGCCCGGGACAGAGACACACTGACCTTCACTGTCCCGGACAGAGACACACTGACCATCAGTGCTCCGGGACAGAGACACACTGACCATCACTGTCCCGGACAGAGACACACTGACCCTCACTGTCCCGGGATAGAGACACACTGGCCACCACTGTCCCGGGACAGAGACACACTGACCCTCACTGTCCCGGGACAGTGAGGGTCAGTGTGTCTCTATCCCGGGACAGTGAGGGTCAGTGTGTCTCTGTCCCGGGAGAGAGACACACTGACCATCACTGGCCCGGGACAGAGACACACTGACCATCACTGTCCCGGACAGAGACACACTGAGCACAACTGTCCAGGGGCAGAGACACACTGACCATCACTGGCCCGGGACAGAGACACACTGACCATCACTGGCCCGGGACAGAGACACACTGACCATCACTGGCCCGGGACAGAGACACATTGAACATCACTGACCCGGGATAGAGACACACTGAATATCACTGACCCGGGACAGAGACACTCTGACACTCACTGTCGTGGGGCAGTGTCACACTGACCATCACTGTCCCGGGACAGTGATACACTGACCATCACTGTCCCGGGATAGAGATACACTGACCATCACTGTCCTGGGACAGAGACACACTGGCCATCAATGTCCCGGACAAAGACACACTGACCATCACTGTCCCGGGATAGAGACACACTGACCACAACTGTCCCGGGACAGAGACACACTGACCATCACTGCTCCGGGACAGAGATACACTGACCATCACTGTCCCGGGACAGAGACACACTGACAATCACTGTCCCGGACAGAGACACACTGACCTTCACTGTCCTGGGACAGAGACACACTGACGATCACTGTCCTGGGCCAGAGACACAATGACGATCACTGTCCTGGGATAGAGACACACAGACCCTCACTGTCACGGACAGAGACACACTGATCATCACTGCCCCGGGACAGAGACACACTGACCCTCACTGTCCCGGGATAGAGACACAGTGGCCACCACTGTCCCGGGACAGAGACACAGTGACCCTCACTGTCCCGGGACAGTGAGGGTCAGTGTGTCTCTATCCCGGGGCTGTGAGGGTCAGTGTGTCTCTGTCCCGGGATAGAGACACACTGACCACAACTGTCCCGGGGCAGAGACACACTGACCATCACTGGCCCTGTTCAGAGATACATAGATCCTCACTGTCCCGGGACAGAGACACACTGACCCACACTGTCCCGGGATAGAGACCCACTGACACTCACTTTCCCGGAAAAAGACACACTGACTTTCACTGTCCCAGGACAGAGGCAAACCGACAATCACTGTCCCGGACAGAGACACTCTGACCGCCACTTTCCCGGGGCACACCCACACTGACCTTCACTGTCCCAAGACAGTGAGGGTCAGTGTGTCTCTGTCCCGGGACAGTGGTGGTCATTGTGTCTCTATCCCGGGACACTGAGTGTCAGTGTGTCTCTGTCCCGGGATCGAGACACACTCACCACCACTGTCCCGGGACAGAGACACATTGACCCTCACTGTCTCGGGACAGAGACACACGGACCATCACTGTCCTGGGACAGAGACACACTGACGATCACTGTCCTGGGACAGAGACACACAGACCCTCACTGTCACGGACAGAGACACACTGACCATCACTGCCCCGGGACAGAGACACACTGACTCTCACTGCCCGGGGACAGAGACACACTGACCCTCACTGTCCCGGATAGAGACACACTGACCATCACTGTCCCGGGACAGAGACACACTGACCATCATTGTCCCGGACAGAGACACACTGACCATCACTGCTCCGGGACAGAGATACACTGACAATCACTGTCCCGGACAGAGACACACTGACCATCACTGTCCAGGGACAGAGATACACTGACCATCATTGTCCAGGGACAGAGACACACTGGCCACCACTGTCCCGGGACAGAGATACACTGACCATCATTGTCCAGGGACAGAGACACACTGACCATCACTGTCCCGGGACAGAGACACACTGGCCCTCACTGTCTCGGACAGAGGCACACTGACCATCACTGTCCCGGGACAGACACACTGACCCTCACTGTCCCGGACAAAGACACACTGACTTTCACTGTCCCAGGACAGAGGCACACCGACAATCACTGTCCCGGACAGAGACACACTCACCACCACTGTCCCGGGACAGAGACACATTGACCCTCACTGTCCCGGGAGAGAGACACACTGACCATCACTGGCCCGGGACAGAGACACACTGACCATCACTGTCCCGGACAGAGACACACTGAGCACAACTGTCCAGGGGCAGAGACACACTGACCATCACTGGCCCGGGACAGAGACACACTGACCATCACTGGCCCGGGACAGAGACACACTGACCATCACTGTCCCGGGACAGAGACACATTGAACATCACTGACCCGGGATAGAGACACACTGAATATCACTGACCCGGGACAGAGACACTCTGACACTCACTGTCGTGGGGCAGTGTCACACTGACCATCACTGTCCCGGGACAGTGACACACTGACCATCACTGTCCCGGGATAGAGATACACTGACCATCACTGTCCTGGGACAGAGACACACTGGCCATCAATGTCCCGGACAAAGACACACTGACCATCACTGTCCCGCGATAGAGACACACTGACCACAACTGTCCCGGGACAGAGACACACTGACCATCACTGCTCCGGGACAGAGATACACTGACCATCACTGTCCCGGGACAGAGACACACTGACAATCACTGTCCCGGACAGAGACACACTGACCTTCACTGTCCTGGGACAGAGACACACTGACGATCACTGTCCTGGGCCAGAGACACACTGACGATCACTGTCCTGGGATAGAGACACACAGACCCTCACTGTCACGGGCAGAGACACACTGATCATCACTGCCCCGGGACAGAGACACACTGACCCTCACTGTCCCGGGATAGAGACACAGTGGCCACCACTGTCCCGGGACAGAGACACAGTGACCCTCACTGTCCCGGGACAGTGAGGGTCAGTGTGTCTCTATCCCGGGGCTGTGAGGGTCAGTGTGTCTCTGTCCCGGGATAGAGACACACTGACCACAACTGTCCCGGGGCAGAGACACACTGACCATCACTGGCCCTGTTCAGAGATACATAGATCCTCACTGTCCCGGGACAGAGACACACTGACCCACACTGTCCCGGGATAGAGACCCACTGACACTCACTTTCCCGGAAAAAGACACACTGACTTTCACTGTCCCAGGACAGAGGCAAACCGACAATCACTGTCCCGGACAGAGACACTCTGACCGCCACTTTCCCGGGGCACACCCACACTGACCTTCACTGTCCCAAGACAGTGAGGGTCAGTGTGTCTCTGTCCCGGGACAGTGGTGGTCATTGTGTCTCTATCCCGGGACACTGAGTGTCAGTGTGTCTCTGTCCCGGGATCGAGACACACTCACCACCACTGTCCCGGGACAGAGACACATTGACCCTCACTGTCCCGGGACAGAGACACACTGACCATCACTGCCCCGGGACAGAGACACACTGACACTCACTGCCCGGGGACAGAGACACACTGACCCTCACTGTCCCGGACAGAGACACACTGACCATCACTGTCCCGGGACAGAGACACACTGACCATCACTGTCCCGGACAGAGACACACTGACCATCACTGCTCCGGGACAGAGATACACTGACCATCACTGTCCCGGGACAGAGACACACTGACAATCACTGTCCCGGACAGAGACACACTGACCATCACTGTCCAGGGACAGAGATACACTGACCATCATTGTCCAGGGACAGAGACACACTGACCATCACTGTCCTGGGACAGAGACACACTGGCCCTCACTGTCTCGGACAGAGGCACACTGACCATCACTGTCCCGGGACAGACACACTGACCCTCACTGTCCCGGACAAAGACACACTGACTTTCACTGTCCCAGGGCAGAGGCACACCGACAATCACTGTCCCGGACAGAGACACACTCACCACCACTGTCCCGGGACAGAGACACATTGACCCTCACTGTCTCGGGACAGAGACACACGGACCATCACTGTTCTGGGACAGAGACACACTGACGATCACTGTCCTGGGACAGAGACACACTGACCCTCACTGTCACGGACAGAAACACACTGAATATCACTGCCCCGGGACAGAGACACACTGACACTGACTGCCCGGGGACAGAGACACACTGACCCTCACTGTCCCGGGACAGAGACACACTGACCATCACTGTCCCGGGACAGAGACACACTGACCCTCACTGCCCGGGGACAGAGACACACTGACCCTCACTGTCCCGGGACAGAGACACACTGACCATCACTGTCCCGGACAGAGACACACTGACCATCACTGCTCCGGGACAGAGATACACTGACCATCACTGTCCCGGACAGAGACACACTGACCATCAGTGCTCCGGGACAGAGACACACTGACCATCACTGTCCCGGACAGAGACACACTGACCCTCACTGTCCCGGGATAGAGACACACTGGCCACCACTGTCCCGGGACAGAGACACACTGACCCTCACTGTCCCGGGACAGTGAGGGTCAGTGTGTCTCTATCCCGGGACAGTGAGGGTCAGTGTGTCTCTGTCCCGGGAGAGAGACACACTGACCATCACTGGCCCGGGACAGAGACACACTGACCATCACTGTCCCGGACAGAGACACACTGAGCACAACTGTCCAGGGGCAGAGACACACTGACCATCACTGTCCCGGGACAGAGACACATTGACCATCACTGTCCCGGGACAGAGACACTCTGACACTCACTGGCCCGGGACAGAGACACACTGACCATCACTGGCCCGGGACAGAGACACACTGACCATCACTGGCCCGGGACAGAGACACATTGAACATCACTGACCCGGGATAGAGACACACTGAATATCACTGACCCGGGACAGAGACACTCTGACACTCACTGTCGTGGGGCAGTGTCACACTGACCATCACTGTCCCGGGACAGTGATACACTGACCATCACTGTCCCGGGATAGAGATACACTGACCATCACTGTCCTGGGACAGAGACACACTGGCCATCAATGTCCCGGACAAAGACACACTGACCATCACTGTCCCGGGATAGAGACACACTGACCACAACTGTCCCGGGACAGAGACACACTGACCATCACTGCTCCGGGACAGAGATACACTGACCATCACTGTCCCGGGACAGAGACACACTGACAATCACTGTCCCGGACAGAGACACACTGACCTTCACTGTCCTGGGACAGAGACACACTGACGATCACTGTCCTGGGCCAGAGACACAATGACGATCACTGTCCTGGGATAGAGACACACAGACCCTCACTGTCACGGACAGAGACACACTGATCATCACTGCCCCGGGACAGAGACACACTGACCCTCACTGTCCCGGGATAGAGACACAGTGGCCACCACTGTCCCGGGACAGAGACACAGTGACCCTCACTGTCCCGGGACAGTGAGGGTCAGTGTGTCTCTATCCCGGGGCTGTGAGGGTCAGTGTGTCTCTGTCCCGGGATAGAGACACACTGACCACAACTGTCCCGGGGCAGAGACACACTGACCATCACTGGCCCTGTTCAGAGATACATAGATCCTCACTGTCCCGGGACAGAGACACACTGACCCACACTGTCCCGGGATAGAGACCCACTGACACTCACTTTCCCGGAAAAAGACACACTGACTTTCACTGTCCCAGGACAGAGGCAAACCGACAATCACTGTCCCGGACAGAGACACTCTGACCGCCACTTTCCCGGGGCACACCCACACTGACCTTCACTGTCCCAAGACAGTGAGGGTCAGTGTGTCTCTGTCCCGGGACAGTGGTGGTCATTGTGTCTCTATCCCGGGACACTGAGTGTCAGTGTGTCTCTGTCCCGGGATCGAGACACACTCACCACCACTGTCCCGGGACAGAGACACATTGACCCTCACTGTCTCGGGACAGAGACACACGGACCATCACTGTCCTGGGACAGAGACACACTGACGATCACTGTCCTGGGACAGAGACACACAGACCCTCACTGTCACGGACAGAGACACACTGACCATCACTGCCCCGGGACAGAGACACACTGACTCTCACTGCCCGGGGACAGAGACACACTGACCCTCACTGTCCCGGATAGAGACACACTGACCATCACTGTCCCGGGACAGAGACACACTGACCATCATTGTCCCGGACAGAGACACACTGACCATCACTGCTCCGGGACAGAGATACACTGACAATCACTGTCCCGGACAGAGACACACTGACCATCACTGTCCAGGGACAGAGATACACTGACCATCATTGTCCAGGGACAGAGACACACTGACCATCACTGTCCCGGGACAGAGATACACTGACCATCATTGTCCAGGGACAGAGACACACTGACCATCACTGTCCCGGGACAGAGACACACTGGCCCTCACTGTCTCGGACAGAGGCACACTGACCATCACTGTCCCGGGACAGACACACTGACCCTCACTGTCCCGGACAAAGACACACTGACTTTCACTGTCCCAGGACAGAGGCACACCGACAATCACTGTCCCGGACAGAGACACACTCACCACCACTGTCCCGGGACAGAGACACATTGACCCTCACTGTCCCGGGAGAGAGACACACTGACCATCACTGGCCCGGGACAGAGACACACTGACCATCACTGTCCCGGACAGAGACACACTGAGCACAACTGTCCAGGGGCAGAGACACACTGACCATCACTGGCCCGGGACAGAGACACACTGACCATCACTGGCCCGGGACAGAGACACACTGACCATCACTGTCCCGGGACAGAGACACATTGAACATCACTGACCCGGGATAGAGACACACTGAATATCACTGACCCGGGACAGAGACACTCTGACACTCACTGTCGTGGGGCAGTGTCACACTGACCATCACTGTCCTGGGACAGAGACACACTGGCCATCAATGTCCCGGACAAAGACACACTGACCATCACTGTCCCGCGATAGAGACACACTGACCACAACTGTCCCGGGACAGAGACACACTGACCATCACTGCTCCGGGACAGAGATACACTGACCATCACTGTCCCGGGACAGAGACACACTGACAATCACTGTCCCGGACAGAGACACACTGACCTTCACTGTCCTGGGACAGAGACACACTGACGATCACTGTCCTGGGCCAGAGACACACTGACGATCACTGTCCTGGGATAGAGACACACAGACCCTCACTGTCACGGGCAGAGACACACTGATCATCACTGCCCCGGGACAGAGACACACTGACCCTCACTGTCCCGGGATAGAGACACAGTGGCCACCACTGTCCCGGGACAGAGACACAGTGACCCTCACTGTCCCGGGACAGTGAGGGTCAGTGTGTCTCTATCCCGGGGCTGTGAGGGTCAGTGTGTCTCTGTCCCGGGATAGAGACACACTGACCACAACTGTCCCGGGGCAGAGACACACTGACCATCACTGGCCCTGTTCAGAGATACATAGATCCTCACTGTCCCGGGACAGAGACACACTGACCCACACTGTCCCGGGATAGAGACCCACTGACACTCACTTTCCCGGAAAAAGACACACTGACTTTCACTGTCCCAGGACAGAGGCAAACCGACAATCACTGTCCCGGACAGAGACACTCTGACCGCCACTTTCCCGGGGCACACCCACACTGACCTTCACTGTCCCAAGACAGTGAGGGTCAGTGTGTCTCTGTCCCGGGACAGTGGTGGTCATTGTGTCTCTATCCCGGGACACTGAGTGTCAGTGTGTCTCTGTCCCGGGATCGAGACACACTCACCACCACTGTCCCGGGACAGAGACACATTGACCCTCACTGTCTCGGGACAGAGACACACGGACCATCACTGTCCTGGGACAGAGACACACTGACGATCACTGTCCTGGGACAGAGACACACAGACCCTCACTGTCACGGACAGAGACACACTGACCATCACTGCCCCGGGACAGAGACACACTGACTCTCACTGCCCGGGGACAGAGACACACTGACCCTCACTGTCCCGGATAGAGACACACTGACCATCACTGTCCCGGGACAGAGACACACTGACCATCATTGTCCCGGACAGAGACACACTGACCATCACTGCTCCGGGACAGAGACACACTGACAATCACTGTCCCGGACAGAGACACACTGACCATCACTGTCCAGGGACAGAGATACACTGACCATCATTGTCCAGGGACAGAGACACACTGACCATCACTGTCCCGGGACAGAGATACACTGACCATCATTGTCCAGGGACAGACACACACTGACCATCACTGTCCCGGGACAGAGACACACTGGCCCTCACTGTCTCGGACAGAGGCACACTGACCATCACTGTCCCGGGACAGACACACTGACCCTCACTGTCCCGGACAAAGACACACTGACTTTCACTGTCCCAGGACAGAGGCACACCGACAATCACTGTCCCGGACAGAGACACACTCACCACCACTGTCCCGGGACAGAGACACATTGACCCTCACTGTCCCGGGAGAGAGACACACTGACCATCACTGGCCCGGGACAGAGACACACTGACCATCACTGTCCCGGACAGAGACACACTGAGCACAACTGTCCAGGGGCAGAGACACACTGACCATCACTGGCCCGGGACAGAGACACACTGACCATCACTGGCCCGGGACAGAGACACACTGACCATCACTGTCCCGGGACAGAGACACATTGAACATCACTGACCCGGGATAGAGACACACTGAATATCACTGACCCGGGACAGAGACACTCTGACACTCACTGTCGTGGGGCAGTGTCACACTGACCATCACTGTCCCGGGACAGTGACACACTGACCATCACTGTCCCGGGATAGAGATACACTGACCATCACTGTCCTGGGACAGAGACACACTGGCCATCAATGTCCCGGACAAAGACACACTGACCATCACTGTCCCGCGATAGAGACACACTGACCACAACTGTCCCGGGACAGAGACACACTGACCATCACTGCTCCGGGACAGAGATACACTGACCATCACTGTCCCGGGACAGAGACACACTGACAATCACTGTCCCGGACAGAGACACACTGACCTTCACTGTCCTGGGACAGAGACACACTGACGATCACTGTCCTGGGCCAGAGACACACTGACGATCACTGTCCTGGGACAGAGACACACAGACCCTCACTGTCACGGACAGAGACACACTGATCATCACTGCCCCGGGACAGAGACACACTGACCCTCACTGTCCCGGGATAGAGACACAGTGGCCACCACTGTCCCGGGACAGAGACACAGTGACCCTCACTGTCCCGGGACAGTGAGGGTCAGTGTGTCTCTATCCCGGGGCTGTGAGGGTCAGTGTGTCTCTGTCCCGGGATAGAGACACACTGACCACAACTGTCCCGGGGCAGAGACACACTGACCATCACTGGACCTGTTCAGAGATACATAGACCCTCACTGTCCCGGGACAGAGACACACTGACCCACACTGTCCCGGGATAGAGACCCACTGACACTCACTTTCCCGGAAAAAGACACACTGACTTTCACTGTCCCAGGACAGAGGCAAACCGACAATCACTGTCCCGGACAGAGACACTCTGACCGCCACTTTCCCGGGGCACACCCACACTGACCTTCACTGTCCCAAGACAGTGAGGGTCAGTGTGTCTCTGTCCCGGGACAGTGGTGGTCATTGTGTCTCTATCCCGGGACACTGAGTGTCAGTGTGTCTCTGTCCCGGGATCGAGACACACTCACCACCACTGTCCCGGGACAGAGACACATTGACCCTCACTGTCTCGGGACAGAGACACACGGACCATCACTGTCCTGGGACAGAGACACACTGACGATCACTGTCCTGGGACAGAGACGCACAGACCCTCACTGTCACGGACAGAGACACACTGACCATCACTGCCCCGGGACAGAGACACACTGACTCTCACTGCCCGGGGACAGAGACACACTGACCCTCACTGTCCCGGATAGAGACACACTGACCATCACTGTCCCGGGACAGAGACACACTGACCATCATTGTCCCGGACAGAGACACACTGACCATCACTGCTCCGGGACAGAGATACACTGACAATCACTGTCCCGGACAGAGACACACTGACCATCACTGTCCAGGGACAGAGATACACTGACCATCATTGTCCAGGGACAGAGACACACTGACCATCACTGTCCCGGGACAGAGATACACTGACCATCATTGTCCAGGGACAGAGACACACTGACCATCACTGTCCCGGGACAGAGACACACTGGCCCTCACTGTCTCGGACAGAGGCACACTGACCATCACTGTCCCGGGACAGACACACTGACCCTCACTGTCCCGGACAAAGACACACTGACTTTCACTGTCCCAGGACAGAGGCACACCGACAATCACTGTCCCGGACAGAGACACACTCACCACCACTGTCCCGGGACAGAGACACATTGACCCTCACTGTCTCGGGAAAGAGACACACGGACCATCACTGTGCTGGGACAGAGACACACTGACGACCACTGACCCGGGACAGAGACACATTGACCCTCACTGTCTCGGGAAAGAGACACACTGACCATCACTGTCCCGGACAGAGACACACTGAGCACAACTGTCCCGGGGCAGAGACACACTGACCATCACTGGCCCGGGACAGAGACACACTGACCATCACTGGCCCGGGACAGAGACACACTGACCATCACTGTCCCGGGACAGAGACACACTGACCATCACTGTCCTGGGACAGAGACACACTGACGACCACTGACCCGGGACAGAGACACACTGACCCTCACTGTCCCGGGATAGAGACACACTGAATATCACTGACCCGGGACAGAGACACTCTGACACTCACTGTCGTGGGGCAGTGTCACACTGACCATCACTGTCCCGGGACAGTGACACACTGACCATCACTGTCCCGAACAGAGACACACTGACCATCACTGTCCCGGGATAGAGATACACTGACCATCACTGTCCTGGGACAGAGACACACTGGCCATCAATGTCCCGGACAAAGACACACTGACCATCACTGTCCCGGGATAGAGACACACTGACCACAACTGTCCCGGGACAGAGACACACTGACCATCACTGCTCCGGGACAGAGATACACTGACCATCACTGTCCCGGGACAGAGACACACTGACAATCACTGTCCGGGACAGAGACACACTGACCTTCACTGTCCTGGGACAGAGACACACTGACGATCACTGTCCTGGGACAGAGACACACTGACGATCACTGTCCTGGGACAGAGACACACAGACCCTCACTGTCACGGACAGAGACACACAGACCCTCACTGTCACGGACAGAGACACACTGACCATCACTGCCCCGGGACAGAGACACACTGACCCTCACTGCCCGGGGACAGAGACACACTGACCCTCACTGTCCCGGAGAGAGACACACTGACCATCACTGTCCCGGGACAGAGACACACTGACCATCACTGTCCCGGACAGAGACACACTGACCATCACTGCTCCGGGACAGAGATACACTGACCATCACTGTCCCGGGACAGAGACACACTGACAATCACTGTCCCGGACAGAGACACACTGACCATCACTGTCCAGGGACAGAGATACACTGACCATCATTGTCCAGGGACAGAGACACACTGACCATCACTGTCCCGGGACAGAGACACACTGGCCCTCACTGTCTCGGACAGAGGCACACTGACCATCACTGTCCCGGGACAGACACACTGACCCTCACTGTCCCGGGACAGAGACCCACTGACACTCACTGTCCCGGACAAAGACACACTGACTTTCACTGTCCCAGGACAGAGGCACACCGACAATCACTGTCCCGGACAGAGACACACTCACCACCACTGTCCCGGGACAGAGACACATTGACCCTCACTGTCTCGGGAAAGAGACACACGGACCATCACTGTGCTGGGACAGAGACACACTGACGATCACTGTCCTGGGACAGAGAATCACAGACCCTCACTGTCACGGACAGAGACACACTGACCATCACTGCCCCGGGACAGAGACAAACTGACCCTCACTGCCCGGGGACAGAGACACACTGACCCTCACTGTCCCGGGACAGAGACACACTGACCATCACTGTCCCGGACAGAGACACACTGACAATCACTGTCCCGGACAGAGATACACTGACCATCACTGTCCAGGGACAGAGATACACTGACCATCATTGTCCAGGGACAGAGACACACTGACCATCACTGTCCCGGGACAGAGATACACTGACCATCATTGTCCAGGGACAGAGACACACTGACCATCACTGTCCCGGGACAGAGACACACTGGCCCGCACTGTCTCGGACAGAGGCACACTGACCATCACTGTCCCGGGACAGACACACTGACCCTCACTGTCCCGGACAAAGACACACTGACTTTCACTGTCCCAGGACAGAGGCACACCGACAATCACTGTCCCGGAGAGAGACACACTCACCACCACTGTCCCGGGACAGAGACACATTGACCCTCACTGTCTCGAGACAGAGACACACGGACCATCACTGTTCTGGGACAGAGAGACACTGACGATCACTGTTCTGAGACAGAGAATCACAGACCCTCACTGTCACGGACAGAGACACACTGACCATCACTGCCCCGGGACAGAGACACACTGACCCTCACTGCCCGGGGACAGAGACACACTGACCCTCACTGTCCCGGGACAGAGACACACTGACCATCACTGTCCCGGACAGAGACACACTGACCATCACTGCTCCGGGACAGAGATACACTGACCATCACTGTCCCGGGACAGAGACACACTGACAATCACTGTCCCAGACAGAGACACACTGACCTTCACTGTCCCGGACAGAGACACACTGACCATCAGTGCTCCGGGACAGAGACACACTGACCATCACTGTCCCGGACAGAGACACACTGACCCTCACTGTCCCGGGATAGAGACACACTGGCCACCACTGTCCCGGGTCAGAGACACACTGACCCTCACTGTCCCGGGACAGTGAGGGTCAGTGTGTCTCTATCCCGGGACAGTGAGGGTCAGTGTGTCTCTGTCCCGGGAGAGAGACACACTGACCATCACTGGCCCGGGACAGAGACACACTGACCATCACTGTCCCGGACAGAGACACACTGAGCACAACTGTCCCGGGGCAGAGACACACGGACCATCACTGGCCCGGGACAGAGACACACTGACCATCACTGGCCCGGGACAGAGACACACTGACCATCACTGTCCCGGGACAGAGACACACTGACCATCACTGTCCTGGGACAGAGACACACTGACGACCACTGACCCGGGACAGAGACACACTGACCCTCACTGTCCCGGGATAGAGACACACTGAATATCACTGACCCGGGACAGAGACACTCTGACACACACTGTCATGGGGCAGTGTCACACTGACCATCACTGTCCCGGGACAGTGACACACTGACCATCACTGTCCCGAACAGAGACACACTGACCATCACTGTCCCGGGATAGAGATACACTGACCATCACTGTCCCGGGATAGAGACACACTGACCACAACTGTCCCGGGACAGAGACACACTGACCATCACTGCTCCGGGACAGAGATACACTGACCATCACTGTCCCGGGACAGAGACACACTGACAATCACTGTCCGGGACAGAGACACACTGACCTTCACTGTCCTGGGACAGAGACACACTGACGATCACTGCCCCGGGACAGAGACACACTGACCCTCACTGCCCGGGGACAGAGACACACTGACCCTCACTGTCCCGGAGAGAGACACACTGACCATCACTGTCCCGGGACAGAGACACATTGACCATCACTGTCCCGGACAGAGACACACTGACCATCACTGCTCCGGGACAGAGATACACTGACCATCACTGTCCCGGGACAGAGACACACTGACAATCACTGTCCCGGACAGAGACACACTGACCATCACTGTCCAGGGACAGAGATACACTGACCATCATTGTCCAGGGACAGAGACACACTGACCATCACTGTCCCGGGACAGAGACACACTGGCCCTCACTGTCTCGGACAGAGGCACACTGACCATCACTGTCCCGGGACAGACACACTGACCCTCACTGTCCCGGACAAAGACACACTGACTTTCACTGTCCCAGGACAGAGGCACACCGACAATCACTGTCCCGGACAGAGACACACTCACCACCACTGTCCCGGGACAGAGACACATTGACCCTCACTGTCTCGGGACAGAGACACACGGACCATCACTGTGCTGGGACAGAGACACACTGACGATCACTGTCCTGGGACAGAGAATCACAGACCCTCACTGTCACGGACAGAGACACACTGACCATCACTGCCCCGGGACAGAGACACACTGACCCTCACTGCCCGGGGACAGAGACACACTGACCCTCACTGTCCCGGGACAGAGACACACTGACCATCACTGTCCCGGACAGAGACACACTGACCATCACTGCTCCGGGACAGAGATACACTGACCATCACTGTCCCGGGACAGAGACACACTGACAATCACTGTCCCGGACAGAGACACACTGACCTTCACTGTCCCGGACAGAGACACACTGACCATCAGTGCTCCGGGACAGAGACACACTGACCATCACTGTCCCGGACAGAGACACACTGACCCTCACTGTCCCGGGATAGAGACACACTGGCCACCACTGTCCCGGGACAGAGACACACTGACCCTCACTGTCCCGGGACAGAGACACACTGGCGATCATTGTCCCGTGACAGGGATACACTGACCAACATTGTCCTGGGACAGAGACATACAGACCATCACAGTCCCGGGACAGAGACACACTGCCCCTCACTGGCCCGCGACAGAGGCACACTGAACATCACTGTCCCGGGACAGAAACACACTGACCAACACTCTCCCAGGACAAAGACACACAGAACATCACTGCCCCAGGACAGAGACACTGACCATCACTGTCCCGGGTCAGAGAGACACTGATCACCACTGTCCCGGGACCGAGACACACGGGCCATCACTGTCCTGGGACAGAGACACTGACCATCACTGTCCCGGGACAGAGACAAACTGACCATCACTGTCCCGGGACAGAGACACACTGACCACCACTGTCCCGGGACAGAGGCACACTGACCAACATAATCCCAGGACAGAGACACACTGACCAACACAGTCCCAGGACAGAGACACACTGACCATCACTGTCCCGGGACAGAGGCACACTGACCAACACAGTCCCAGGACCGGGACACACTGACCTTCACAGTCCCAGGACAGAGATACACTGACCATCACTGCCCCAGGACAGAGACACTGACCATCACTGTCCCGGGACAGAGACAAACTGACCATCACTGTCCCGGGACAGAGGCACACTGAACATCACTGTCCCGGGACAGAGGCACACTGACCCTCACTATCCCGGGACAGAGACACACTGACGATCACTGTCCTGGGACAGAGACACACTGACGATCACTGTCCTGGGACAGAGACACACAGACCCTCACTGTCACGGACAGAGAAACACTGACCATCACTGCCCCGGGACAGAGACACACTGACCCTCACTGCCCGGGGACAGAGACACACTGACCCTCACTGTCCCGGAGAGAGACACACTGACCATCACTGTCCCGGGACAGTGACACACTGACCATCACTGTCCCGAACAGAGACACACTGACCATCACTGTCCCGGGATAGAGATACACTGACCATCACTGTCCCGGGATAGAGACACACTGACCACAACTGTCCCGGGACAGAGACACACTGACCATCACTGCTCCGGGACAGAGATACACTGACCATCACTGTCCCGGGACAGAGACACACTGACAATCACTGTCCGGGACAGAGACACACTGACCTTCACTGTCCTGGGACAGAGACACACTGACGATCACTATCCTGGGACAGAGACACACTGACGATCACTGTCCTGGGACAGAGACACACAGACCCTCACTGTCACGGACAGAGACACACTGACCATCACTGCCCCGGGACAGAGACACACTGACCCTCACTGCCCGGGGACAGAGACACACTGACCCTCACTGTCCCGGAGAGAGACACACTGACCATCACTGTCCCGGGACAGAGACACACTGACCATCACTGTCCCGGACAGAGACACACTGACCATCACTGCTCCGGGACAGAGATACACTGACCATCACTGTCCCGGGACAGAGACACAATGACAATCACTGTCCCGGACAGAGACACACTGACCATCACTGTCCAGGGACAGAGATACACTGACCATCATTGTCCAGGGACAGAGACACACTGACCATCACTGTCCCGGGACAGAGACACACTGGCCCTCACTGTCTCGGACAGAGGCACACTGACCATCACTGTCCCGGGACAGACACACTGACCATCACTGTCCCGGACAGAGACACACTGACCATCAGTGCTCCGGGACAGAGACACACTGACCATCACTGTCCCGGACAGAGACACACTGACCCTCACTGTCCCGGGATAGAGACACACTGGCCACCACTGTCCCGGGACAGAGACACACTGACCGTCACTGTCCCGGACAGAGACACACTGGCCCTCACTGCCCGGGGACAGAGACACACTGACCCTCACTGTCCCGGGACAGAGACACACTGACCATCACTGTCCCGGACAGAGACACACTGACGATCACTGTCCCGGGACAGAGACACACTGACCCTCACTGTCCCGGACAGAGACACACTGACCCTCACTGTCCCGGACAGAGACACACTGAGCATCACTGTCCCGGGACAGAGACACACTGACCCTCACTGTCCCGGACAGAGACACACTGGCGATCATTGTCCCGTGACAGGGATACACTGACCAACATTGTCCTGGGACAGAGACATACAGACCATCACAGTCCCGGGACAGAGACACACTGCCCCTCACTGGCCCGCGACAGAGGCACACTGAACATCACTGTCCCGGGACAGAAACACACTGACCAACACTCTCCCAGGACAAAGACACACAGAACATCACTGCCCCAGGACAGAGACACTGACCATCACTGTCCCGGGTCAGAGAGACACTGATCACCACTGTCCCGGGACCGAGACACACGGACCATCACTGTCCTGGGACAGAGACACTGACCATCACTGTCCCGAGACAGAGACAAACTGACCATCACTGTCCCGGGACAGAGACACACTGACCACCACTGTCCCGGGACAGAGGCACACTGACCAACATAATCCCAGGACAGAGACACACTGACCAACACAGTCCCAGGACAGAGACACACTGACCATCACTGTCCCGGGACAGAGGCACACTGACCAACACAGTCCCAGGACCGAGACACACTGACCTTCACAGTCCCAGGACAGAGATACACTGACCATCACTGCCCCAGGACAGAGACACTGACCATCACTGTCCCGGGACAGAGACAAACTGACCATCACTGTCCCGGGACAGAGGCACACTGAACATCACTGTCCCGGGACAGAGGCACACTGACCCTCACTATCCCGGGACAGAGACACACTGACCATCACTGTCCCCGGATAGAGGCATACTGACCATTACTGTCCCGGGGCAGAGGCACACAGAATATCACTGTCCCGGGATAGAGACACACTGACCAACACTGTCCCAGGACAGACCTACACTGACCATTACTACCCCAGGACAGAGACACTGACCATCACTGTCCGGGGACAGTGGCGCACTGACCCTCACTATCCCGGGACAGAGACACACTGACCATCACTGTCCCCGGACAGAGGCATACTGACCATCACTGTCCCAGGACAGAGGCACACTGACCATCACTGTCCCAGGACAGATACACACTGACCATCACTGTCCCGGGACAGAGACACACTGACCATCACTGTCCCGGGACAGAGACACACTGACCATCACTGTCCCGGGACAGAGACACACTGACCATCACTGTCCCGGACAGAGACACACTGACCATCACTATCCCGGGACAGAGATGCACTGACCATCACTTTCCCGGGACAGAGACACACTGACCATCACTATCCCGGACAGAGATACACTGACCACCACTGTCCCGGGATAGAGACACACTGACCATCACGGGATATATCCAAGGATTCTATGGGAAGCAAGAGATGAAATTGCAGAGCCGTTGGCAATTATCTTTTCGTCCTCACTGTCAACAGGGGTGGTACCAGGGGATTGGAGAGTGGCGAATGTCGTGCCCCTGTTCAAAAAAGGAACTAGGGATAACCCTGGGAATTACAGGCCAGTTAGTCTTACTTCGGTGGTAGGCAAAGTAATGGAAAGGGTACTGAAGGATAGGATTTCTGAGCATCTGCAAAGACACTGCTTGATTAGGGATAGTCAGCACGGATTTGTGAGGGGTAGGTCTTGCCTTACAAATCTTATTGAATTCTTTGAGGAGGTGACCAAGCATGTGGATGAAGGTAAAGCAGTGGATGTAGTGTACATGGATTTTAGTAAGGCATTTGATAAAGTTCCCCATGGTAGGCTTCTGCACAAAGTAAGGAGGCATGGGATAGTGGGAAATTTGGCCAGTTGGATAACGAACTGGCTAACCGATAGATGTCAGAGAGTGGTGGTGGATGGCAAATATTCAGTCTGGATCCCAGTTACCAGTGGTGTACCGTAGGGATCAGTTCTGGGTCCTCTGCTGTTTGTGATTTTCATTAATGACTTGGATGAGGGAGTTGAAGGGTGGGTCAGTAAATTTGCAGACGATACGAAGATTGGTGGAGTTGTGGATAGTAAGGAGGGCTGTTGTCGGCTGCAAAGAGACATAGATAGGATGCAGAGCTGGGCTGAGAAGTGGCAGATGGAGTTTAACCCTGAAAAGTGTGAGGTTGTCCATTTTGGAAGGACAAATATGAATGCGGAATATAGGGTTAACGGTAGAGTTCTTGGCATTGTGGAGGAGCAGAGAGACCTTGGGGTCTATGTTCATACATCTTTGAAAGTTGCCACTCAAGTGGATAGAGCTGTGAAGAAGGCCTATGGTGTGCTCGCGTTCATTAACAGAGGGATTGAATTTAAGAGCCATGAGGTAATGATGCAGCTGTACAAAACCTTGGTAAGGCCACATTTGGAGTACTGTGTACAGTTCTGGTCGCCTCATTTTAGGAAGGATGTGGAAGCTCTGGAAAAGGTGCAAAGAAGATTTACCAGGATGTTGCCTGGAATGGAGAGTAGGTCTTATGAGGAAAGGTTGAGGGTGCTAGGCCTTTTCTCATTAGAGCGGAGAAGGATGAGGGGCGACTTGATAGAGGTTTATAAGATGATCAGGGGAATAGATAGAGTAGACAGTCAGAGACTTTTTCCCCAGGTGGAACACACCATTACAAGGGGACATAAATTTAAGGTGAAAGGTGGAAGATATAGGAGGGATATCAGAGGTAGGTTCTTTACCCAGAGAGTAGTGGGGGCATGGAATGCACTGCCTGTGGAAGTAGTTGAGTCGGAAACATTAGGGACCTTCAAGCAGCTGTTGGATAGGTACATGGATTACGGGAAAATGATATAGTGTAGATTTATTTGTTCTTAAGGGAAGCACGGTAGCATTGTGGATAGCACAATTGCTTCACAGATCCATGGTCCCAGGTTCGATTCCAGCTTGGGTCATTGTCTGTGCGGAGTCTGCACGTCCTCCCCGTGTCTGCGTGGGTTTCCTCCGGGTGCTCCGGTTTCCTCCCACAGTCCAAAGATGTGCGGGTTAGGTGAATTGGCCAATGATAAATTGCCCTTAGTGTCCAAATTGCCCTTGGTGTTGGGTGGAGGTGTTGAGTTTGGGTAGGGTGCTCTTTCCAAGAGCTGGTGCAGACTCAAGGGGCCGAATGGCCTCCTTCTGCACTGTAAATTCAATGATAATCTATGATTAATCTAGGACAAAGGTTTGGCACAACATCGTGGGCCGAAGGGCCTGTTCTGTGCTGTATTTTCTCTGTTCTATGTTCTATGTTCTATCACTTTCCTGGGACAGAGACATACTGACCATCACTGTCCCGGGACAGAGACACACTGCCCCTCACTGTCCCGCGACAGAGACACACTGACCATCACTGTCCCGGGACAGAGACACACTCACCATCACTGTCCCGGGAGAGAGACACACAGCCCCTCACTGTCCCGGGACAGAGACACACTGACCATCACTGTTCCGGGACAGATACACACTCACCATCACTGTGCCGGAACAGAGGCACACTGACCCTCACTGTACTGGGACAGAGAAACACTGACCATCACTATCCTGAGACAGAGACACACTGACCATCACTGTCCCGGGACAGAGACACACTGACCATCACTGTCCCCGGACCGAGACACACTGACCATCACTGTCCCGGACAGAGACACACTGACCATCACTGTCCCGGGACAGAGACCCACTGACCATCACTTTCCCGGGACTGAGACACACTGACCATCACTCTCCCGGGACAGAGAAACACTGACCACCTCTGTCCCGGGATAGAGACACACTGACCATCACTTTCCTGGGACAGAGACACACTGACCATCACTGTCCCGGGATAGAGACACACTGACCAACATTGTCCTGGGACAGACATACAGACCATCACTGTCCCGGGACAGAGACACACTGCCCCTTACTGTCCCGCGACAGAGACACACTGACCATCACTGTCTCGGACAGAGACACACTGACCATCACTGTCCCGGGACAGAGAGACACTGACCACCACTGTCCCCGGACCGAGACACACTGACCATCACTGTCCTGGGACAAAGACACTGACCTTCACTGTCCCGGGACAGAGATCCACTGACCATCACTTTCCCGGGACAGAGACACACTTACCATCACTCTCCCGGGACAGAGATACACTGACAACCACTGTCCCGGGATAGAGACACACTGACCATCACTGTCCCGGGATAGAGACACACTGACCATCACTGTCCCGGGACAGAGGCACACTGACGCTCACTATCCCGGGACAGAGACACACTGACCATCACTGTCCCCGGACAGAGGCATACGGACCAGCACTGTCCCGGGACAGAGGCACACTGAACATCACTGTCCCTGGACAGAAACACACTGACCAACACTCTCCCAGGACAAAGACACACAGAACATCACTTCCCCAGGACAGAGACACTGACCATCACTGTCCCGTGTCAGAGAGACACTGATCACCACTGTCCCGGGACCGAGACACACGGACCATCACTGTCCTGGGACAGAGACACTGACCATCACTGTCCCGGGACAGAGACAAACTGACCATCACTGTCCCGGGACAGAGACACACTGACCATCGCTGTCCCAGGACAGAGGCACACTGACCAACACAGTCCCAGGACAGAGACACACTGACCAACACAGTCCCAGGACAGAGACACACTGACCATCACTGTCCCGGGACAGAGGCACACTGACCAACACAGTCCCAGGACCGAGACACACTGACCTTCACAGTCCCAGGACAGAGACACACTGACCATCACTGTCCCGGACAGAGACACACTGGCGATCATTGTCCCGTGACAGGGACACACAGACCAACATTGTCCTGGGACAGAGACATACAGACCATCACTGTCCCGGGACAGAGACACACTGCCCCTCACTGGCCCGCGACAGAGACACACTGACCATCACTGTCCCGGGACAGAGACACACTCACCATCACTGTTCCGGGACAGAGACACACTGCCCCTCACTGTCCCGGGACAGAGACACACTGACCATCACTGTCCCGGGACAGATACACACTCACCATCACTGTCCCGGAACAGAGGCACACTGACCCTCACTGTCCTGGGACAGAGAAACACTGACCATCACTATCCTGAGACAGAGACACACTGACCATCACTGTCCCGGGACAGAGACAAACTGACCATCACTGTCCCCGGACCGAGACACACTGACCATCACTGTCCTGGGACAGAGACACTGACCATCACTGTCCCGGGACAGAGACAAACTGACTATCACTGTCCCGGGTCAGAGACCCACTGACGAACACTGTCCCGGGACAGAGGCACACTGACGCTCACTATCCCGGGACAGAGACACACTCACCATCACTGTTCCGGGACAGAGACACACTGCCCCTCACTGTCCCGGGACAGAGACACACTGACCATCACTGTCCCGGGACAGATACACACTCACCATCACTGTCCCGGAACAGAGGCACACTGACCCTCACTGTCTTGGGACAGAGAAACACTGACCATCACTATCCTGAGACAGAGACACACTGACCATCACTGTCCCGGGACAGAGACACACTGACCATCACTGTCCCCGGACCGAGACACACTGACCATCACTGTCCTGGGACAGACACACTGACCATCACTGTCCCGGACAGAGACACACTGACCATCACTGCTCCGGGACAGAGATACACTGACCATCACTGTCCCGGGACAGAGACACACTGTCTCACTGTCTCGGACAGAGGCACACTGACCGTCACTGTCCAGGGACAGAGATACACGGACCATCACTGTTCTGGGACAGAGACACACTGTCTCACTGTCTCGGACAGAGGCACACTGACCATCACTGTCCCGGACAGAGACACACTGACCATCACTGCTCCGGGACAGAGAAACACTGACCATCATTGTCCCGGACAAAGAAACACTGACTTTCACTGCCCGGGGACAGAGACACACTGACCCTCACTGTCCCGGACAGAGACACACTGACTTTCACTGTCCCAGGACAGAGGCACACCGACAATCACTGTCGCGGACAGAGACACACTCACCACATCTGTCCCGGGACAGAGACCCATTGACCCTCACTGTCTCGGGACAGAGACACACGGACCATCACTGTTCTGGGACAGAGACACACTGACGATCACTGTCCTGGGACAGAGACACACAGACCCTCACTGTCACGGACAGAGACACACTGACCATCACTGCCCCGGGACAGAGACACACTGACTCTCACTGCCCGGGGACAGAGACACACTGACCCTCACTGTCCCGGACAGAGACACACTGAGCATCACTGTCTCGGGACAGAGACACACTGACCATCACTGTCCCGGACAGCGACACACTGACCATCACTGTTCCGGACAGAGACACACTGACCATCAGTGCTTCGGGACAGAGACACACTGACCATCACTGTCCCGGACAGAGACACACTGACCATCTCTGTCCCGGGACAGAGAAACGCTGATCATCACTGTCCCGGGACAGAGACACACTGACCCTCACTGTGCCAGGAAGAGGCTCGCTGAGCATCACTGTCCAGGGACAAAGACACACTGACCAACACTGTCCTGGGACAGAGACACACTGACCATCACTGTCGATTTCGGCGGCGTGAGAGCAGCTGGTTAGTCAATTTCAGCGGGAGCATTGCGGAAGGAGGTTGCTGGGAGGTAAGTCAACCTTTAAAAGCACTTCTCTTTGCAGGGGCAGGCCAGTCGATTTCGGCGGCGTGAGAGCAGCTGGTTAGTCAATTTCAGCGGGAGCATTGCGGAAGGAGGGTGCTGGGAGGTAAGTCAACCTTTAAAAGCACTTCTCTTTGCAGGGGCAGGCCAGTCGATTTCGGCGGCGTGAGAGCAGCTGGTTAGTCAATTTCAGCGGGAGCATTGCGGAAGGAGGTTGCTGGGAGGTAAGTCAACCTTTAAAAGCACTTCTCTTTGCAGGGGCAGGCCAGTCGATTTCGGCGGGAGTGGAGCTCGCTGGTTAGTCAATTTCAGCGGGAGCATTGCGGAAGGAGGTTGCTGGGAGGTAAGTCAACCTTTAAAAGCACTTCTCTTTGCAGGGGCAGGCCAGTCGATTTCGGCGGGAGTGGAGCTCGCTGGTTAGTCAATTTCAGCGGGAGCATTGCGGAAGGAGGTTGCTGGGAGGTAAATCAACCTTTAAAAGCACTTCTCTTTGCAGGGGCAGGCCAGTCGATTTCGGCGGGAGTGGAGCTCGCTGGTTAGTCAATTTCAGCAGGAGCTGAGAATTTTTCTTTTTTTTTTAAAATCAGTTTTTTAGGCGGGAACAGGAAGTCGACCCGCGGACGTCTGGGAAGACCCTCACCAATAAATTCTGGTGGAGAGGAAACCCGAGACACTACACGTGTAGTGTCTCCCACCCACCCTCCTCCTCTAACCTAATAATAAAACCCATTGGTCTGAGGTAAGTACCATATTTTTATTATATTATTATTTTTTATAAAAAATTTAATTTAGTTGTTAGCCAGATCTTGGTAGAAAGTGAGAGGAATGGCAGGGAAGGGAGTGCAATGTTCCTCCTGCAGGATGTTTGAGGTGAGGGATGCTGTTAGTGTCCCTGCTGATTTTACCTGCAGGAAGTGCTGCCATCTCCAGCTCCTCCAAGACCGAGTTAGGGAACTGGAGCTGGAGTTGGAAGAACTTCGGATCATTCGGGAGGCAGAAAGGGTCATAGATAGCAGCTTCAGGGAATTAGTTACACCAAAGATTGGAGATAGGTGGGTAACTGTAAGAGGGACTGGGAAAAAACAGTCAGTGCAGGGATCCCCTGCGGTCGTTCCCCTGAGAAACAAGTATACCGCTTTGGATACTTGTGGGGGGGACGACTTACCAGGGGTAAGCCATGGGGTACGGGCCTATGACACGGAGTCTGTCCCTGTTGCTCAGAAAGGAAGGGGGGAGAGGAGTAATTGGGGACTCTATAGTCAGGGGCACAGATAGGAGATTTTGTGGGAGCGTGAGAGACTCACGTTTGGTATGTTGCCTCCCAGGTGCAAGGGTACGTGATGTCTCGGATCGTGTTTTCCGGGTCCTTAGGGGGGAGGGGGAGCAGCCCCAAGTCGTGGTCCACATTGGCACCAACGACATAGGTAGGAAAGGGGACAAGGATGTCAGGCAGGCTTTCAGGGAGCTAGGATGGAAGCTCAGAACTAGAACAAACAGAGTTGTTATCTCTGGGTTGTTGCCCGTGCCACGTGATAGTGAGATGAGGAATAGGGAGAGAGAGCATTTAAACACGTGGCTACAGGGATGGTGCAGGCTGGAGGGTTTCAGATTTTTGGATAACTGGGGCTCTTTCTGGGGAAGGTGGGACCTCTACAGACAGGATGGTCTACATCTGAACCTGAGGGGCACAAATATCCTGGGGGGGAGATTTGTTAGTGCTCTTTGGGGGGGTTTAAACTAATGCAGCAGGGGCATGGGAACCTGGATTGTAGTTTTAGGGTAAGGGAGAATGAGAGTATAGAGGTCAGGAGCACAGATTTGACGTCGCAGGAGGGGGCCAGCGTTCAGGTAGGTGGTTTGAAGTGTGTCTACTTCAATGCCAGGAGTATACGAAACAAGGTAGGGGAACTGGCAGCGTGGGTTGGTACCTGGGACTTCGATGTTGTGGCCATTTCGGAGACATGGATAGAGCAGGGACAGGAATGGATGTTGCAGGTTCCGGGGTTTAGGTGTTTTAGTAAGCTCAGAGAAGGAGGCAAAAGAGGGGGAGGTGTGGCGCTGCTAGTCAAGAGCAGTATTACGGTGGCGGAGAGGATGCTAGATGGGGACTCTTCTTCCGAGGTAGTATTGGCTGAAGTTAGAAACAGGAAAGGAGAGGTCACCCTGTTGGGAGTTTTTTATAGGCCTCCTAATAGTTCTAGGGATGTAGAGGAAAGGATGGCGAAGATGATTCTGGATATGAGCGAAAGTAACAGGGTAGTTATTATGGGAGACTTTAACTTTCCAAATATTGACTGGAAAATATATAGTTCGAGTACAATAGATGGGTCGTTTTTTGTACAGTGTGTGCAGGAGGGTTTCCTGAAACAATATGTTGACAGGCCAACAAGAGGCGAGGCCACGTTGGATTTGGTTTTGGGTAATGAACCAGGCCAGGTGTTGGATTTGGAGGTAGGAGAGCACTTTGGGGACAGTGACCACAATTCGGTGACGTTTACGTTAATGATGGAAAGGGATAAGTATACACCGCAGGGCAAGAGTTATAGCTGGGGGAAGGGCAATTATGATGCCATTAGACGTGACTTGGGGGGGATAAGGTGGAGAAGTAGGCTGCAAGTGTTGGGCACACTGGATAAGTGGGGCTTGATCAAGGATCAGCTACTGCGTGTTCTTGATAAGTATGTACCGGTCAGACAGGGAGGAAGGCGTCGAGCGAGGGAACCGTGGTTTACCAAGGAAGTGGAATCTCTTGTTAAGAGGAAGAAGAAGGCCTATGTGAAGATGAAGTGTGAAGTTTCGGTTGGGGCGATGGATAGTTACAAGGTAGCGAGGAAGGATCTAAAGAGAGAGCTAAGACGAGCAAGGAGGGGACATGAGAAGTATTTGGCAGGAAGGATCAAGGAAAACCCAAAAGCTTTCTATAGGTATGTCAGGAATAAGCGAATGACTAGGGAAAGAGTAGGACCAGTCAAGGACAGGGATGGGAAATTGTGTGTGGAGTCTGAAGAGATAGGCGAGATACTAAATGAATATTTTTCGTCAGTATTCACTCAGGAAAAAGATAATGTTGTGGAGGAGAATGCTGAGCCCCAGGCTAATAGAATAGATGGCATTGAGGTACGTAGGGAAGAGGTGTTGGCAATTCTGGACAGGCTGAAAATAGATAAGTCCCCGGGACCTGATGGGATTTATCCTAGGATTCTATGGGAGGCCAGGGAAGAGATTGCTGGACCTTTGGCTTTGATTTTTATGTCATCATTGGCTACAGGAATAGTGCCAGAGGACTGGAGGACAGCAAATGTGGTCCCTTTGTTCAAAAAGGGGAGCAGAGACAACCCCGGCAACTATAGACCGGTGAGCCTCACGTCTGTAGTGGGTGAAGTCTTGGAGGGGAGTATAAGGGACAAGATTTATAATCATCTAGATAGGAATAATATGATCAGGGATAGTCAGCATGGCTTTGTGAAGGGTAGGTCATGCCTCACAAACCTTATTGAGTTCTTTGAGAAGGTGACTGAACAGGTAGACGAGGGTAGAGCAGTTGATGTGGTGTATATGGATTTCAGCAAAGCGTTTGATAAGGTTCCCCACGGTAGGCTATTGCAAAAAATACGGAGGCTGGGGATTGAGGGTGATTTAGAGATGTGGATCAGAAATTGGCTAGCTGAAAGAAGACAGAGGGTGGTGGTTGATGGGAAATGTTCAGAATGGAGTACAGTCACAAGTGGAGTACCACAAGGATCTGTTCTGGGGCCGTTGCTGTTTGTCATTTTTATCAATGACCTAGAGGAAGGCGCAGAAGGGTGGGTGAGTAAATTTGCAGACGATACTAAAGTCGGTGGTGTTGTCGATAGTGTGGAAGGATGTAGCAGGTTACAGAGGGATATAGATAAGCTGCAGAGCTGGGCTGAGAGGTGGCAAATGGAGTTTAATGTAGAGAAGTGTGAGGTGATTCACTTTGGAAGGAATAACAGGAATGCGGAATATTTGGCTCATGGTAAAGTTCTTGAAAGTGTGGATGAGCAGAGGGATCTAGGTGTCCATGTACATAGATTCCTGAAAGTTGCCACCCAGGTTGATAGGGTTGTGAAGAAGGCCTATGGAGTGTTGGCCTTTATTGGTAGAGGGATTGAGTTCCGGAGTCGGGAGGTCATGTTGCAGCTGTACAGAACTCTGGTACGGCCGCATTTGGAGTATTGCGTACAGTTCTGGTCACCGCATTATAGGAAGGACGTGGAGGCTTTGGAGCGGGTGCAGAGGAGATTTACCAGGATGTTGCCTGGTATGGAGGGAAAATCTTATGAGGAAAGGCTGATGGACTTGAGGTTGTTTTCGTTGGAGAGAAGAAGGTTAAGAGGAGACTTAATAGAGGCATACAAAATGATCAGGGGGTTGGATAGGGTGGACAGTGAGAGCCTTCTCCCGCGGATGGATATGGCTGGCACGAGGGGACATAACTTTAAACTGAGGGGTAATAGATATAGGACAGAGGTCAGAGGTAGGTTCTTTACGCAAAGAGTAGTGAGGCCGTGGAATGCCCTACCTGCTACAGTAGTGAACTCGCCAACATTGAGGGCATTTAAAAGTTTATTGGATAAACATATGGATGATAATGGCATAGTGTAGGTTAGATGGCTTTTGTTTCGGTGCAACATCGTGGGCCGAAGGGCCTGTACTGCGCTGTATTGTTCTATGTTCTATGTCCCGGGAGTGAGACAGACTGACCCTCACTGTCCCAGAACAGAGACACAGTGACCATCATTGTCCCGAGTCAGAAACACACTGACCCTCACTGTGCAGGACAGAGACACATTGACGATCACTGTCCCGGGACAGAGACACACTGACCATCACTGTCCCGG
The DNA here is from genome assembly GCF_047496885.1 of Scyliorhinus torazame. Classification (NCBI taxonomy): domain Eukaryota; kingdom Metazoa; phylum Chordata; class Chondrichthyes; order Carcharhiniformes; family Scyliorhinidae; genus Scyliorhinus; species Scyliorhinus torazame. The sequence goes on along the minus strand of NC_092734.1, from coordinate 39,149,422 downwards.
GATAGAGACACACTGACCATCACTGTCCCGGGACAGAGACACACTGACCATCACTGTCTCGGACAGAGACACATAGACCATCACTGTTACGGGACAGAGACACACTGACCATCACTGACCCGGGACAGAGACACACTGACCATCACTGTCCAGGGACAGAGACACACTGACCAACACTGTCCCAGGACAGGTACACACTGACCGTCACAGTCCTGGGACAGAGACACACTGACCATCACTGTCCCGGGACAGAGGCACACTGACCACCACTGTCCCGGGACAGAGACACACTGACCATCATTGTCCAGGAACAGAGACACACTGACCATCACAGTGCCGGGACTGAGACACACTGTCCCTCACTGTCTACGACAGAGGCACACTGACCATCACTGTCCCGGACAGAGACACCCTGACCATCACTGCTCCGGGACAGAGATACAGTGACCATCACTGTCCCGGGACAGAGACACACTGACAATCACTGTCCCGGATAGAGACACACTGACCTTCACTGTCCCGGACAGAGACACACTGACCATCAGTGCTCCGGGACAGAGGCACACTGACCATCACTGTCCCGGACAGAGACACACTGACCATCTCTGTCCCGGGACAGAGAAACACTGACCGTCACTGTCCCGGGACAGAGACACACTAACCCTCATTGTGCCAGGAAGAGGCTCGCTGAGCATCACTGTCCAGGGACAAAGACACACTGACCACCACTGTCCTGGGACAGAGACACACTGAACATGACTGTCCCGGGAGTGAGACAGACTGACCCTCACTGTCCCAGAAAAGAGACACAGTGACCATCACTGTCCCGAGTCAGAAACACACTGACCCACACTGTCCCGGACAGAGACGCATTGACGATCACTGTCCTGGGACAGAGACACACTGACCATCACTGTCCCGGGATAGAGACACACTGACCATCACTGTCCCGGGACAGAAACACACTGACCCTCACTGTCCCGGGACATAGACACACTGACCATCACTGTCCCGGGACAGAGCCTCCCTGACCATCACTGTCCCGGACAGAGACACGTCGAACATCACTGTTACAGGACAGAGACACACTGACCCACACTGTCCCGGACAGAGACACATTGACGATCACTGTCCTGGGACAGAGACACACTGACCATCACTGTCCCGGGATAGAGACACACTGACCATCACTGTCCAGGGACAGAGACACACTGACCAACACTGTCCCAGGACAGATACACACTGACCGTCACTGTCCTGGGACAGAGACACACTGACCATCACTGTCCCGGGACAGAGGCACACTGACCACAACTGTCCCAGGACAGAGACACACTGACCATCATTGTCCAGGAACAGAGACACACTGACCATCACAGTGCCGGGAATGAGACATACTGGCACTCACTGTCTCCGACAGAGGTACACTGACCATCACTGTCCCGGGACAGACACACTGACCCTCACTGTCCCGGACAGAGACACACTGACCATCACTGTCCCGGGACAGAGATACACTGACCATCATTGTCCAGGGACAGAGACACACTGACCATCACTGTCCCGGGACAGAGACACACTGGCCCTCACTGTCTCGGACAGAGGCACACTGACCATCACTGTCCTGGTACAGAGACACACTGACCATCACTGTCCCGAACAGAGACACACTGACCATCACTGTCCCGGGATAGAGATACACTGACCATCACTGTCCTGGGACAGAGACACACTGGCCATCACTGTCCCGGACAAAGACACACTGACCATCACTGTCCCGGGATAGAGACGCACTGACAACAACTGTCCCGGGACAGAGACACACTGATCATCACTGGCCTGGTACAGAGACACACTGACGATCACTGTCCCTGTACAAAGACACACAGACCGTCACTGTCCCGGGATAGAGACACACTGAGCATTACTGTCCCGGGACAGAGACACACTGACCATCACTGTCCCGGACAGAGACACACTGACCTTCACTGTCCCGGGACAGAGACACACTGACCATCACTGTCCTGGGACAGAGACACACTGACGATCACTGTCCCGGGACAGAGACACACTGACCCTCACTGTCCCGGGATAGAGACGGACTGAACATCACTGTCCCGCGACAGAGACACACTGACCCTCACTGTCCTGGGGTAGTGTCACACTGACCATCACAGTCCCGGGACAGACCCACACTGACCATCACTGTCCCGGGACAGAGACACACAGACCATCACTGTCCCAGGTGAGAGACACACTGACCCTCACAATCCCAGACAGAGACACACTGACCATCACTGTCCCGGACAGAGACACATTGATGATCACTGTCCTGGGACAGAAACACACTGACCATCACTGTCCCGGGATAGAGACACACTGACCATCACTGTCCCGGGACAGAAACACACTGACCCTCACTGTCCCGGGACATAGACACACTGACCATCACTGCTCCGGGACAGAGATACACTGACCATCACTGTCCCGGGACAGAGACACACTGACCATCACTGTCTCGGACAGAGGCACACTGACCATCACTGTCCAATACAGAGATACACTGACCATCACTGTCCCGGGACAGAGACACACTGACCATCATTGTCCCGGACAAAGACACACTGACTTTCACTGTCCCAGGACAGAGGCACACCGACAATCACTGTCCCGGGACAGAGACCCATTGACCCTCACTGTCTCGGGACAGAGACACACGGACCATCACTGTTCTGGGACAGAGACACTCTGACGATCACTGTCCTGGGACAGAGACACACAGACCCTCACCGTCACGGACAGAAACACACTGAATATCACTGCCCCGGGACAGAGACACACTGACCCTCACTGCCCGGGGACAGAGACACACTGACCCTCACTGTCCGGGACAGAGACACACTGACCATCACTGTCTCGGGACAGAGACACACTGACCATCACTGTCCTGGACAGAGACACACTGACCATCACTGTCCCGGACAGAGACACACTGACCATCAGTGCTTCGGGACAGAGACACACTGACCATCACTGTCCCGGACAGAGACACACTGACCATCTCTGTCCCGGGACAGAGAAACGCTGATCATATCTGTCCCGGGACAGAGACACACTGACCCTCACTGTGCCAGGAAGAGGCTCGCTGAGCATCACTGTCCAGGGACAAAGACACACTGACCAACACTGTCCTGGGACAGAGACACACTGACCATCACTGTCCCGGGAGTGAGACAGACTGACCCTCACTGTCCCAGAACAGAGACACAGTGACCATCATTGTCCCGAGTCAGAAACACACTGACCCTCACTGTCCAGGACAGAGACACATTGACGATCACTGTCCCGGGACAGAGACACACTGACCATCACTGTCCCGGGACAGAAACACACTGACCCTCACTGTCCCGGGACATAGACACACTGACCATCACTGTCCCGGGACAGAGACACACTGACCATCACTGTCTCGGACAGAGACACATAGACCATCACTGTTACGGGACAGAGACACACTGACCATCACTGACCCGGGACAGAGACACACTGACCATCACTGTCCAGGGACAGAGACACACTGACCAACACTGTCCCAGGACAGGTACACACTGACCGTCACTGTCCTGGGACAGAGACACACTGACCATCACTGTCCCGGGACAGAGGCACACTGACCACCACTGTCCCGGGACAGAGACACACTGACCATCATTGTCCAGGAACAGAGACACACTGACCATCACAGTGCCGGGACTGAGACACACTGTCCATCACTGTCTCCGACAGAGGCACACTGACCATCACTGTCCCGGGACAGACACACTGACCCTCACTATCCCGGACAGAGACACACTGACCCTCACTGTCCCGGGACAGACACACACTGCACATCACTTCCCAGGGACAGAGACACACTGTCCATCACTGTCCCGAGTCGGAGTCACACTGAGCATTACTGTCCCGGGCAGAGACACACTGAACCTCACTGTACCGGGACAGAGACACACTGACCATCACTGTCCCGAGTCGGAGTCACACTGAGCATTACTGTCCCGGGCAGAGACACACCGAACCTCACTGTACCGGGACAGAGACACACTGACCATCACTGTCCCGGACAGAGACACACTGACCATCACTGCTCCGGGACAGAGATACAGTGACCATCACTGTCCCGGGACAGAGACACACTGACAATGACTGTCCCGGATAGAGACAGACTGACCTTCACTGTCCGGGACAGAGACACACTGACCATCACTGTCCCGGACAGAGACACACTGACCATCTCTGTCCCGGGACAGAGAAACACTGACCATCTCTGTCCCGGGATAGAGAAACACTGACCATCACTGTCCCGGGACAGAGACACACTAACCCTTACTGTGCCAGGAAGAGGCTCGCTGAGCATCACTGTCCAGGGACAAAGACACACTGACCACCACTGTCCTGGGACAGAGACACACTGAACATGACTGTCCCGGGAGTGAGACAGACTGACCCTCACTGTCCCAGAAAAGAGACACAGTGACCATCACTGTCCCGAGTCAGAAACACACTGACCCACACTGTCCCGGACAGAGACACATTGACGATCACTGTCCTGGGACAGAGACACACTGACCATCACTGTCCCGGGATAGAGACACACTGACCATCACTGTCCCGGGACAGAAACACACTGACCCTCACTGTCCCGGGACATAGACATACTGACCATCACTGTCCCGGGACAGAGCCACACTGACCATCACTGTCCCGGACAGAGACACGTCGAACATCACTGTTACAGGACAGAGACACACTGGCCCACACTGTCCCGGACAGAGACACATTGACGATCACTGTCCTGGGACAGAGACACACTGACCATCACTGTCCCGGGATAGAGACACACTGACCATCACTGTCCAGGGACAGAGACACACTGACCAACACTGTCCCAGGACAGATACACACTGACCATCACTGTCCTGGGACAGAGACACACTGACTATCACTGTCCCGGGACAGAGACACACTGACCCTCACTGTCCCGGGATAGAGACACACTGAACATCACTGTCCCGGGACAGAGACACACTGACCTTCACTGTCCTGGGGTAGTGTCACACTGACCATCACAGTGCCGGGACAGAGGCACACTGACCATCACTGTCCCGGGACAGAGACCCACTGACCCTCACTGTCCCGGTCAAAGACACACTGACCATCACTGTCCTGGGGTAGTGTCACACTGACCATCACAGTGCCGGGACAGAGGCACACTGACCATCACTGTCCCGGGACAGAGACCCACTGACCCTCACTGTCCCGGACAAAGACACACTGATCTTCAATGTCCCAGGACAGAGGCACACCGACAATCAATGTCCCAGGACAGAGACACTCTGACCACCTCTTTCCAGGGACAGAGACACACTGACCCTCACTGTCCCGGGACAGTGAGGGTCAGTGTGTCTCTGTCCCGGGATAGAGACACACTGACCACAACTGTCCCGGGACAGAGACACACTGATCATCACTGTACCGGGACAGAGACACACTGACCATCACTGTCCTGGGACAGAGACACACTGACGATCACTGTCCCGGGACAGAGACACACTGACCCTCACTGTCCCGGGATAGAGACACACTGGCCACCACTGTCCCGGGACAGAGACACACTGACCCTCACTGTCCCGGAGAGAGACACACTGACCATCACTGTACCGGGACAGAGACACACTGAGCTTCACTGTCCCGGGACAGAGACACACTGACAATCACTGTCCCGGGACAGAGACACACTGACCATCACTGTCCCGGACAGAGACACACTGACCATCACTGTCCCGGGACAGAGACACACTGACAATCACTGTCCCGGGACAGAGACACACTGACCTTCACTGTCCCGGACAGAGACACACTGACCATCACTGTCCAGGGACAGAGATACACTGACCATCATTGTCCAGGGACAGAGACACACTGACCATCACTGTCCCGGGACAGAGACACACTGGCCCTCACTGTCTCGGACAGAGGCACACTGACCATCACTGTCCCGGGACAGACACACTGACCCTCACTGTCCCGGACAAAGACACACTGACTTTCACTGTCCCAGGACAGAGGCACACCGACAATCACTGTCCCGGACAGAGACACACTCACCACCACTGTCCCGGGACAGTGGTGGTCATTGTGTCTCTATCCCGGGACACTAAGTGTCAGTGTGTCTCTGTCCCGGGATCGAGACACACTCACCACCACTGTCCCGGGACAGAGACACATTGACCCTCACTGTCTCGGGACAGAGACACACTGACGATCACTGTCCTGGGACAGAGACACACTGACGATCACTGTCCTGGGACAGAGACACACAGACCCTCACTGTCACGGACAGAGACACACTGACCATCACTGCCCCGGGACAGAGACACACTGACCCTCACTGTCACGGACAGAGACACACTGACCATCAATGTCCCGGACAGAGACACACTGACCATCACTGTCCCGGGACAGAGACACACTGACCATCACTGTCCCGGACAGAGACACACTGACCATCACTGTCCTGGGACAGAGACACACTGACCATCACTGTCCCGGACAGAGACACACTGACCATCTCTGTCCCGGGACAGAGAAACGCTGATCATCACTGTCCCGGGACAGAGACACACTGACCCTCACTGTGCCAGGAAGAGGCTCGCTGAGCATCACTGTCCAGGGACAAAGACACACTGACCAACACTGTCCTGGGACAGAGACACACTGACCATCACTGTCCCGGGAGTGAGACAGACTGACCCTCACTGTCCCAGAACAGAGACACAGTGACCATCATTGTCCCGAGTCAGCAACACACTGAACCTCACTGTCCAGGACAGAGACTCATTGACGATCACTGTCCCGGGACAGAGACACACTGACCATCACTGTCCCGGGATTGAGACACACTGACCATCACTGTCCCGGGACAGAAACACACTGACCCTCACTGTCCCGGGACATAGACACACTGACCATCACTGTCACGGGACAGAGACACACTGACCCTCACTGTCCCGGGACAGAGACACACTGACCATCACTGCTCCGGGACAGAGATACACTGACCATCACTGTCCCGGGACAGAGACACACTGACAATCACTGTCCCGGACAGAGACACACTGACCTTCACTGTCCCGGACAGAGACACACTGACCATCAGTGCTCCGGGACAGAGACACACTGACCATCACTGTCCCGGGATAGAGACACACTGGCCACCACTGTCCCGGGACAGAGACACACTGACCCTCACTGTCCCGGGACAGAGACACACTGACCATCACTGTCCCGGACAGAGACACACTGACCACAACTGTCCCGGGGCAGAGACACACTGACCATTACTGTCCCGGACAGAGACACACTGACCATCACTGGCCCGGGACAGAGACACACTGACCATCACTGTCCCGGGACTGAGACACCCTGACCATCACTGTCCTGGGACAGAGACACACTGACGACCACTGACCCGGGACAGAGACACACTGACCCTCACTGTCCCGGGATAGAGACACGCTGAATATCATTGACCCGGGACAGAGACACTCTGACACTCACTGTCGTGGGGCAGTGTCACACTGACCATCACTGTCCCGGGACAGTGACACACTGACCATCACTGTCCCGAACAGAGACACACTGACCATCACTGTCCCGGGATAGAGATACACTGACCATCACTGTCCTGGGACAGAGACACACTGGCCATCAATGTCCCGGACAAAGACACACTGACCATCACTGTCCCGGGATAGAGACACACTGACCACAACTGTCCCGGGACAGAGACACACTGATCATCACTGTGCCGGGACAGAGACACACTGATCATCACTGGCCTGGGACAGAGACACACTGACGATCACTGTCCCTGTACAAAGACACACAGACCGTCACTGTCCCGGGATAGAGACACACTGAGCATCACTGTCCCGGGACAGAGACACACTGACCATCACTGTCCCGGACAGAGACACACTGACCATCACTGCTCCGGGACAGAGATACACTGACCATCACTGTCCCGGGACAGAGACACACTGACCATCACTGTCTCGGACAGAGGCACACTGACCATCACTGTCCAATACAGAGATACACTGACCATCACTGTCCCGGGACAGAGACACACTGACCATCATTGTCCCGGACAAAGACACACTGACTTTCACTGTCCCAGGACAGAGGCACACCGACAATCACTGTCCCGGGACAGAGACCCATTGACCCTCACTGTCTCGGGACAGAGACACACGGACCATCACTGTACTGGGACAGAGACACTCTGACGATCACTGTCCTGGGACAGAGACACACAGACCCTCACTGTCACGGACAGAAACACACTGAATATCACTGCCCCGGGACAGAGACACACTGACCCTCACTGCCCGGGGACAGAGACACACTGACCCTCACTGTCCGGGACAGAGACACACTGACCATCACTGTCTCGGGACAGAGACACACTGACCATCACTGTCCTGGACAGAGACACACTGACCATCACTGTCCCGGACAGAGACACACTGACCATCAGTGCTTCGGGACAGAGACACACTGACCATCACTGTCCCGGACAGAGACACACTGACCATCTCTGTCCCGGGACAGAGAAACGCTGATCATATCTGTCCCGGGACAGAGACACACTGACCCTCACTGTGCCAGGAAGAGGCTCGCTGAGCATCACTGTCCAGGGACAAAGACACACTGACCAACACTGTCCTGGGACAGAGACACACTGACCATCACTGTCCCGGGAGTGAGACAGACTGACCCTCACTGTCCCAGAACAGAGACACAGTGACCATCATTGTCCCGAGTCAGAAACACACTGACCCTCACTGTCCAGGACAGAGACACATTGACGATCACTGTCCCGGGACAGAGACCCACTGACCATCACTGTCCCGGGACAGAAACACACTGACCCTCACTGTCCCGGGACATAGACACACTGACCATCACTGTCCCGGGACAGAGACACACTGACCATCACTGTCTCGGACAGAGACACATAGACCATCACTGTTACGGGACAGAGACACACTGACCATCACTGACCCGGGACAGAGACACACTGACCATCACTGTCCAGGGACAGAGACACACTGACCAACACTGTCCCAGGACAGGTACACACTGACCGTCACTGTCCTGGGACAGAGACACACTGACCATCACTGTCCCGGGACAGAGGCACACTGACCACCACTGTCCCGGGACAGAGACACACTGACCATCATTGTCCAGGAACAGAGACACACTGACCATCACAGTGCCGGGACTGAGACACACTGTCCATCACTGTCTCCGACAGAGGCACACTGACCATCACTGTCCCGGGACAGACACACTGACCCTCACTATCCCGGACAGAGACACACTGACCCTCACTGTCCCGGGACAGACACACACTGCACATCACTTCCCAGGGACAGAGACACACTGTCCATCACTGTCCCGAGTCGGAGTCACACTGAGCATTACTGTCCCGGGCAGAGACACACTGAACCTCACTGTACCGGGACAGAGACACACTGACCATCACTGTCCCGGACAGAGACACACTGACCATCACTGCTCCGGGACAGAGATACAGTGACCATCACTGTCCCGGGACAGAGACACACTGACAATGACTGTCCCGGATAGAGACAGACTGACCTTCACTGTCCGGGACAGAGACACACTGACCATCACTGTCCCGGACAGAGACACACTGACCATCTCTGTCCCGGGACAGAGAAACACTGACCATCTCTGTCCCGGGATAGAGAAACACTGACCATCACTGTCCCGGGACAGAGACACACTAACCCTTACTGTGCCAGGAAGAGGCTCGCTGAGCATCACTGTCCAGGGACAAAGACACACTGACCACCACTGTCCTGGGACAGAGGCACACTGAACATGACTGTCCCGGGAGTGAGACAGACTGACCCTCACTGTCCCAGAAAAGAGACACAGTGACCATCACTGTCCCGAGTCAGAAACACACTGACCCACACTGTCCCGGACAGAGACACATTGACGATCACTGTCCTGGGACAGAGACACACTGACCATCACTGTCCCGGGATAGAGACACACTGACCATCACTGTCCCGGGACAGAAACACACTGACCCTCACTGTCCCGGGACATAGACATACTGACCATCACTGTCCCGGGACAGAGCCACACTGACCATCACTGTCCCGGACAGAGACACGTCGAACATCACTGTTACAGGACAGAGACACACTGGCCCACACTGTCCCGGACAGAGACACATTGACGATCACTGTCCTGGGACAGAGACACACTGACCATCACTGTCCCGGGATAGAGACACACTGACCATCACTGTCCAGGGACAGAGACACACTGACCAACACTGTCCCAGGACAGATACACACTGACCGTCACTGTCCTGGGACAGAGACACACTGACCATCACTGTCCCGGGACAGAGGCACACTGACCACAACTGTCCCGGGACAGAGACACACTGACCATCATTGTCCAGGAACAGAGACACACTGACCATCACAGTGCCGGGAATGAGACATACTGGCCTTCATTGTCTCCGACAGTGGTACACTGATCATCACTGTCCCGGGACAGACACACTGACCCTCACTGTCCCGGACAGAGACACACTGACCCTCACTGTCCCGGGACAGACATACACTGACCATCACTGCCCCGGGACAGAGACACACTGACCATCACTGTCCAGGGACAGAGATACACTGACCATCATTGTCCAGGGACAGAGACACACTGACCATCACTGTCCCGGGACAGAGACACACTGGCCCTCACTGTCTCGGACAGAGGCACACTGACCATCACTGTCCCGGGACAGAGACACACTGACCATCACTGTCCCGAACAGAGACACACTGACCATCACTGTCCCGGGATAGAGATACACTGACCATCACTGTCCTGGGACAGAGACACACTGGCCATCACTGTCCCGGACAAAGACACACTGACCATCACTGTCCCGGGATAGAGACACACTGACCACAACTGTCCCGGGACAGAGACACACTGATCATCACTGTGCCGGGACAGAGACACACTGATCATCACTGGCCTGGGACAGAGACACACTGACGATCACCGTCCCTGTACAAAGACACACAGACCGTCACTGTCCCGGGATAGAGACACACTGACCATCACTGTCCTGGGACAGAGACACACTGACGATCACTGTCCCGGGACAGAGACACACTGACCCTCACTGTCCCGGGATAGAGACACACTGAACATCACTGTCCCGGGACAGAGACACACTGACCCTCACTGTCCTGGGGTAGTGTCACACTGACCATCACAGTCCCGGGACAGACCCACACTGACCATCACTGTCCCGGGACAGAGACACACAGACCATCACTGTCCCAGGTGAGAGACACACTGACCCTCACAATCCCAGACAGAGACACACTGACCATCACTGTCCCAAGTCAGAGACAGACTGATCATCACTGTCCCAGACAGAGACACACTGACCATCAATGTCTCGGGACTTAGACACACTGACCATCACTGTCCCGGAACCGAGACACAGTGACCATCACTGTTCCGGGACAGAGACACACTGATCCTCACTGTCCCGGACAAAGACACACTGACCTTCACTGTCCCAGACAGAGACACACTGACCATCATTGTCCCGGGACATAGACACACTGACCATCACTGTCCCGGAACCGAGACACAGCGACCCTCACTGCCCGGGGACAGAGACCCACTGACACTCACTGTCCCGGACAAAGACACACTGACTTTCACTGTCCCAGGACAGAGGCACACCGACAATCACTGTCCCGGACAGAGACACACTCACCACCACTGTCCCGGGACAGAGACACATTGACCCTCACTGTCTCGGGACAGAGACACACGGACCATCACTGTTCTGGGACAGAGACACACTGACGATCACTGTCCTGGGACAGAGACACACAGACCCTCACTGTCACGGACAGAGACACACTGACCATCACTGCCCAGGGACAGAGACACACTGACCCTCACTGCCCGGGAACAGAGACACACTGACCCTCACTGTCCCGGACAGAGGCACACTGACCATCACTGTCCCGGGACAGAGACACACTGACCATCACTGTCCCGGACAGAGACACACTGACCATCACTGCTCCGGGACAGAGATACACTGACCATCACTGTCCCGGGACAGAGACACACTGACAATCACTGTCCCGGGACAGAGAGACACTGACCACCACTGTCACCGGACCGAGACACACTGACCATCACTGTCCTGGGACAAAGACACTGACCTTCACTGTCCCGGGACAGAGATCCACTGACCATCACTTTCCCGGGACAGAGACACACTTACCATCACTCTCCCGGGACAGAGATACACTGACCATCACTATCCTGAGACAGAGACACACTGACCATCACTGTCCCGGGACAGAGACACACTGACCATCACTGTCCCCGGACCGAGACACACTGACCATCACTGTCCTGGGCCAGAGACACTGACCATCACTGTCCTGGGACAGAGACAAACTGACTATCACTGTCCCGGGTCAGAGACCCACTGACGATAACTGTCCCGGGACAGCGGCACACTGACCATCACTGTCCCAGGACAGAGGCACACTGACCCTCAGTGTGCCGGCAGAGAGGCACACTGACCCTCACTGTCCCGGGACAGAGGCACACTGACCATCACTGTCCCTGGACAGAGGCACACTGACCATCACTGTCCCAGGACAGAGACACACTGACCATCACTGTCCCGGGACAGAGGCACACTGACCATCACTGCCCGGGACAGAGGCACACTGACCATCACTGTCCGGGGACAGAGACACACTGACCATCACTGTCCCGGGACAGAGACACACTGATCATCACTGTCCCGGGACAGAGACACACTGACCATCACTGTCCCGGACAGAGACACACTGACCATCATTGTCCAGGGACAGAGACCAACTGACCATCACTTTCCCGGGACAGAGACACACTGACCATCACTCTCCCGGGACAGAGATACACTGACCACCTCTGTCCCGGGATAGAGACACACTGACCATCACTTTCCTGGGACAGAGACACACTGACCATCACTGTCCCGGGATAGAGACACACTGACCATCACTGTCCCGGACAGAGACACACTGGCGATCACTGTCCCGTGACAGGGACACACTGACCAACATTGTCCTTGGACAGAGACATACAGACCATCACTGTCCCGGGACAGAGACACACTGCCCCTTACTGTCCCGCGACAGAGACACACTGACCATCACTGTCCCGGACAGAGACACACTGACCATCACTGTCCCGGGACACAGAGACACTGACCACCACTGTCCCCGGACCGAGACACACTGACCATCACTGTCCTGGGACAGAGACACTGACCTTCACTGTCCCGGGACAGAGATCCACTGACCATCACTTTCCCGGGACAGAGACACACTGACCATCACTTTCCTGGGACAGAGACACTGACCTTCACTGTCCCGGGACAGAGACACACTTACCATCACTCTCCCGGGACAGAGATACACTGACAACCACTGTCCCGGGATAGAGACACACTGACCATCACTTTCCTGGGACAGAGACACACTGACCATCACTGTCCCGGGATAGAGACACACTGACCATCACTGTCCCGGACAGAGACACACTGGCGATCATTGTCCCGTGAGAGGGATACACTGACCAACATTGTCCTGGGACAGAGACATACAGACCATCACAGTCCCGGGACAGAGACACACTGCCCCTCACTGGCCCGCGACAGAGACACACTGACCATCACTGTCCCGGGACAGAGACACACTCACCATCACTGTTCCGGGACAGAGACACACTGCCCCTCACTGTCCCGGGACAGAGACACACTGACTATCACTGTCCCGGGACAGATACACACTCACCATCACTGTCCCGGAACAGAGGCACACTGACCCTCACTGTCCTGGGACAGAGAAACACTGACCATCACTATCCTGAGACAGAGACACACTGACCATCACTGTCCCGGGACAGAGACACACTGACCATCACTGTCCCCGGACCGAGACACACTGACCATCACTGTCCTGGGACAGAGACACTGACCATCACTGTCCCGGGACAGAGACAAACTGACTATCACTGACCCGGGTCAGAGACCCACTGACGATCACTGTCCCGGGACAGAGGCACACTGACGCTCACTATCCCGGGACAGAGACACACTGACCATCACTGTCCACGGACAGAGGCATACGGACCAGCATTGTCCCGCGACAGGGGCACACTGAACATCACTGTCCCGGGACAGAAACACACTGACCAACACTCTCCCAGGACAAAGACACACAGAACATCACTGCCCCAGACAGAGACACTGACCATCACTGTCCCGGGTCAGAGAGACACTGATCACCACTGTCCCGGGACCGAGACACACGGACCATCACTGTCCTGGGACAGAGACACTGACCATCACTGTCCCGGGACAGAGACAAACTGACCATCACTGTCCCGGGACAGAGAAACACTGACCACCACTGTCCCAGGACAGAGGCACACTGACCAACACAATCCCAGGACAGAGACACACTGACCAACACAGTCCAGGACAGAGACACACTGACAATCACTGTCCCGGGACAGAGGCACACTGACCAACACAGTCCCAGGACCGAGACACACTGACCTTCACAGTCCCAGGACAGAGACACACTGACCATCACTGCCCCAGGACAGAGACACTGACCATCACTGTCCCGGGACAGAGACAAACTGACCATCACTGTCCCGGGACAGAGGCACACTGAACATCACTGTCCCGGGACAGAGGCACACTGACCCTCACTATCCCGGGACAGAGACACACTGACCATCACTGTCCCCGGATAGAGGCATTCTGACCATTACTGTCCCGGCACAGAGGCACACAGAACATCACTGTCCCGGGATAGAGACACACTGACCAACACTGTCCCAGGACAGACCTACACTGACCATTACTGCCCCAGGACAGAGACACTGACCATCACTGTCCGGGGACAGGGGCGCACTGACCCTCACTATCCCGGGACAGAGACACACTGACCATCACTGTCCCCGGACAGAGGCATACTGACCATCACTGTCCCGGGACAGAGGCACACTGACCATCACTGTCCCGGGACAGAGACACACTGACCATCACTGTCCCGGGACAGAGACACACTGACCATCACTGTCCCGGGACAGAGACACACTGACCATCACTGTCCCGCGACAGAGACACACTGACCATCACTGTCCCGGACAGAGACACACTGACCATCACTGTCCCGGGACAGAGAGACACTGACCACCACTGTCCCCGGACCGAGACACACTGACCATCACTGTCCTGGGACAGAGACACTGACCTTCACTGTCCCGGGACAGAGATCCACTGACCATCACTTTTCCGGGACAGAGACACACTGACCATCACTCTCCCGGGACAGAGAAACACTGACCACCACTGTCCCGGGGTAGAGACACACTGACCATCACTTTCCTGGGACAGAGACACTGACCTTCACTGTCCCGGGACAGAGATCCACTGACCATCACTTTCCCGGGACAGAGACACACTTACCATCACTTCCCGGGACAGAGATACACTGACAACCACTGTCCCGGGATAGAGACACACTGACCATCACTTTCCTGGGACAGAGACACACTGACCATCACTGTCCCGGGATAGAGACACACTGACCATCACTGTCCCGGACAGAGACACACTGGCGATCATTGTCCCGTGACAGGGATACACTGACCAACATTGTCCTGGGACAGAGACATACAGACCATCACAGTCCCGGGACAGAGACACACTGCCCCTCACTGGCCCGCGACAGAGACACACTGACCATCACTGTCCCGGGACAGAGACACACTCACCATCACTGTTCCGGGACAGAGACACACTGCCCCTCACTGTCCCGGGACAGAGACACACTGACTATCACTGTCCCGGGACAGATACACACTCACCATCACTGTCCCGGAACAGAGGCACACTGACCCTCACTGTCCTGGGACAGAGAAACACTGACCATCACTATCCTGAGACAGAGACACACTGACCATCACTGTCCCGGGACAGAGACACACTGACCATCACTGTCCCCGGACCAAGACACACTGACCATCACTGTCCTGGGACAGAGACACTGACCATCACTGTCCCGGGACAGAGACAAACTGACTATCACTGACCCGGGTCAGAGACCCACTGACGATCACTGTCCCGGGACAGAGGCACACTGACGCTCACTATCCCGGGACAGAGACACACTGACCATCACTGTCCCCGGACAGAGGCATACGGACCAGCACTGTCCCGCGACAGAGGCACACTGAACATCACTGTGACGGGACAGAAACACACTGACCAACACTCTCCCAGGACAAAGACACACAGAACATCACTGCCCCAGGACAGAGACACTGACCATCACTGTCCCGGGTCAGAGAGACACTGATCACCACTGTCCCGGGACCGAGACACACGGACCATCACTGTCCTGGGACAGAGACACTGACCATCACTGTCCCGGGACAGAGACAAACTGACCATCACTGTCCCGGGACAGAGAAACACTGACCACCACTGTCCCAGGACAGAGGCACACTGACCAACACAATCCCAGGACAGAGACACACTGACCAACACAGTCCAGGACAGAGACACACTGACAATCACTGTCCCGGGACAGAGGCACACTGACCAACACAGTCCCAGGACCCAGACACACTGACCTTCACAGTCCCAGGACAGAGACACACTGACCATCACTGCCCCAGGACAGAGACACTGACCATCACTGTCCCGGGACAGAGACAAACTGACCATCACTGTCCCGGGACAGAGGCACACTGAACATCACTGTCCCGGGACAGAGGCACACTGACCTTCACTATCCCGGGACAGAGACACACTGACCATCACTGTCCCCGGATAGAGGCATTCTGACCATTACTGTCCCGGCACAGAGGCACACAGAACATCACTGTCCCGTGATAGAGACACACTGACCAACACTGTCCCAGGACAGACCTACACTGACCATTACTGCCCCAGGACAGAGACACTGACCATCACTGTCCGGGGACAGGGGCGCACTGACCCTCACTATCCCGGGACAGAGACACACTGACCATCACTGTCCCCGGACAGAGGCATACTGACCATCACTGTCCCGGGACAGAGACACACTGACCATCACTGTCCCGGGACAGAGACACACTGACCATCACTGTCCCGGGACAGAGACACACTGACCATCACTGTCCCGGGACAGAGACACACTGACCATCACTGTCCCGGACAGAGACACACTGACCATCACTGTCCCGGGACAGAGATGCACTGACCATCACTTTCACGGGACAGAGACACACTGACCATCACTATCCCGGACAGAGATACACTGACCACCACTGTCCCGGGATAGAAACACACTGACCATCACTTTCCTGGGACAGAGACACACTGACCATCACCGTCCCGGGACAGAGACACACTGCCCCTCACTGTCCCGGGACAGAGACACACTGACCATCACTGTCCCGGGACAGAGACACACTCACCATCACTGTCCCGGGAGAGAGACACACTGCCCCTCACTGTCCCGGGACAGAGACACACTGACCATCACTGTTCCGGGACAGATACACACTCACCATCACTGTGCCGGAACAGAGGCACACTGACCCTCACTGTACTGGGACAGAGAAACACTGACCATCACTATCCTGAGACAGAGACACACTGACCATCACTGTCCCGGGACAGAGACACACTGACCATCACTGTCCCGGGACAAAGGCACACTGACCATCACTGTGCCGGGACAGAGACACACAGACCAACACTGTCCCAGGACATAGACACACTGAACATCACTGTCCCGGGACAGAGACACACGGGCCATCACTGTCCCAGGACAGAGGCACACTGACCCTCAGTGTGCCGGCAGAGAGGCACACTGACCATCACTGTCCCGGACAGAGACACACTGACCATCACTGTCCTGGGACAGAGACACTGACCTTCACTGTCCCGGGACAGAGATCCACTGACCATCACTTTCCCGGGACAGAGACACACTGACCATCACTCTCCCGGGACAGAGAAACACTGACCACCACTGTCCCGGGGTAGAGACACACTGACCATCACTTTCCTGGGACAGAGACACTGACCTTCACTGTCCCGGGACAGAGATCCACTGACCATCACTTTCCCGGGACAGAGACACACTTACCATCACTCTCCCGGGACAGAGATACACTGACAACCACTGTCCCGGGATAGAGACACACTGACCATCACTTTCCTGGGACAGAGACACACTGACCATCACTGTCCCGGGATAGAGACACACTGACCATCACTGTCCCGGGACAGAGACACACTGACCATCACTTTCCCGGGACAGAGACACACTGACCATCACTCTCCCGGGACAGAGACACACTGGCCATCACTGTCCCGGGATAGAGACACACTGACCATCACTGTCCCGGACAGAGACACACTGGCCATCATTGTCCCGTGACAGGGATACACTGACAACCACTGTCCCGGACAGAGACACACTGACCATCACTGTCCCGGGGCAGAGACACACTGGCGATCATTGTCCCGTGACAGAGACACACAGACCAACATTGTCCTGGGACAGAGACATACAGACCATCACAGTCCCGGGACAGAGACACACTGACCATCACTGTCCCGGACAGAGACACACTGACCATCACTGTCCCGGACAGAGACACACTGACCATCACTGTCCCGGACAGAGACACACTGACCATCACTGTCCCGGACAGAGATACACTGACAACCACTGTCCCGGGATAGAGACACACTGACAATCACTGTCCCGGACAGAGACACACTGACCATCACTTTCCTGGGACAGAGACACACTGACCATCACTGTCCCGGGGCAGAGACACACTGACCATCACTGTCCCGGGACAGAGACACACTGACCATCACTGTCCCGGGACAGAGACACACTGACCATCACTGTCCCGGGACAGAGACACACTTACCATCACTGTCCCGGGACAGACACACACTCACCATCACTGTCCCGGAACAGAGGCACACTGACCCTCACTGTCCTGGGACAGAGAAACACTGACCATCACTATCCTGAGACAGTGGCACACTGACCATCACTGTCCCGGGACAGAGACACACTTAACATCACTGTCCCCGGACCGAGACACACTGACCATCACTGTCCTGGGACAGAGACACTGACCATCACTGTCACGGGACAGAGACAAACTGACTATCACTGTCCCGGGTCAGAGACCCACTGACGATCACTGTCCCTGGACAGAGGCACACTGACCCTCACTGTCCCCGGACAGAGGCATACTGACCAACACAGTCCCAGGACAGAGACACACAGAACATCACTGTCTCGGGACAGAAACACACTGACCAACACTGTCCCAGGACAAAGACACACAGACCATCACTGACCCAGGACAGAGACACTGACCATCACTGTCCCGGGACAGAGAGACACTGATCACCACTGTCCCGGGACCGAGACACACTGACCATCACTGTCCTGGGACAGAGACACTGACCATCACTGTCCCGGGACAGAGACAAACTGACCATCACTGTCACGGGACAGAGACACACTGACCATCACTGTCCCAGGACAGAGACACACTGACCAACACAGTCCCAGGACAGAGACACAGTGACCATCACTGTCACGGGACAGAGGCACACTGACCAACACAGTCCCAGGACCGAGACCCACTGACCATCACAGACCCAGGACAGAGACACACTGACCATCACTGCGCCATGACAGAGACACTGACCATCACTGTCCCGGGTCAGAGACAAACTGACCATCACTGTCCCGTTACGGAGGCACACTGACCATCACTGTCCCGGGACAGAGGCACACTGACCCTCACTATCCCGGGACAGAGACACACTGACCATCACTGTCCCGGGACAGAGGCACACAGAACATCACTGTCCCGGGACAGAGACACACTGACCAACACTGTCCCAGGACAGACCTACACTGACCATTACTGCCCCAGGACAGAGACACTGACCATCACTGTCCGGGGACAGTGGCGCACTGACCCTCACTATCCCGGGACAGAGACACACTGACCATCCCTGTCCCCGGACAGAGGCATACTGACCATCACTGTTCCGGGACAAAGGCACACTGACCATCACTTTCCCGGGACAGAGACACACAGACCATCACTGTCCCGGGACAGAGACCCACGGGCCATCACTGTCCCAGGACAGAGGCACACTGACCATCACTGTCCCGGGGCAGAGACACACTGACCATCACTGTCCCGGGACAGAGACACACTGACCATCACTGTGCCGGGACAGAGACACACTGACCATCACTGTCCCGGGACAGAGACACACTGACCATCACTGTCCCGGACAGAGACACACTGACCATCACTGTCCCGGGACAGAGACCCACTGACCATCACTTTCCCGGGACAGAGACACACTGACCATCACTGTCCCGGACAGAGACACACTGACCATCACTGTCCCGGGACAGAGACCCACTGACCATCACTTTCCCAGGACAGAGACACACTGACCATCACTGTCCCGGACAGAGACACACTGACCATCACTGTCCCGGACAGAGACACACTGACCATCACTTTCCCGGGATAGAGACACACTGACCATCATTCTCCCGGGACAGAGATACACTGACCACATCTGTCCCCGGATAGAGACACACTGACCATCACTTTCCTGGGACAGAGACACATTGACCATCACTGTCCCGGGATAGAGACACACTGACCATCACTGTCCCGGACAGAGACACACTGGCGATCACTGTCCCGTGACAGGGACACACTGACCAACATTGTCCCCGGACCGAGACACACTGACCATCACTGTCCTGGGACAGAGACACTGACCATCACTGTCCCGGGACAGAGATGCACTGACCATCACTTTCCCGGGACAGAGACACACTGACCATCACTCTCCCGAGACAGAGACACACTGACCATCACTGTCCCGGGACAGATACACACTGACCATCACTGTCCCCGGACCCAGACGCACTGACCATCACTGTCCCGGACAGAGACACACTGACCATCACTGTCCCGGGACAGAGACCCACTGACCATCACTGTCCCGGGACAAAGGCACACTGATCATCACTGTCCCGGGACAGAGACACACAGACCAACACTGTCCCAGGACATAGACACACTGACCATCACTGTCCCGGGACAGAGACCCACGGGACTTCACTCTCCCAGGACAGAGGCACACTGACCCTCAGTGTGCCGGCAGAGAGGCACACTGACCCTCACTGTCCCGGGACAGAGACACACTGACCCTCACTGTCCCGGGACAGAGGCACACTGACCATCACTGTCCCAGGACAGAGACACACTGACCATCACTGTCCCGGGACAGAGGCACACTGACCATCACTGTCCGGAACAGAGAGACACTGACCATCACTGTCCCGGGGCAGAGACACACTGGCCATCACTGTCCCGGGACAGAGACACACTGACCATCACTGTCCCGGGACAGAGACACACTGACCATCACTGTCCCGGGACAGAGACAAACTGACCATCACTGTCCCGGACAGAGACACACTGACCATCACTGTCCCGGGACAGAGACACTGACCTTCACTGTCCCGGGACAGAGATCCACTGACGATCACTGTCCCGGGACAGAGGCACACTGACGCTCACTATCCCGGGACAGAGACACACTGACCATCACTGTCCCCGGACAGAGGCATACTGAAAAGCACTGTCCCGGGACAGAGGCACACTGAATATCACTGTCCCGGGACAGAATCACACTGACCAACACTGTCCCAGGACAAAGATACACAGACCATCACTGCCCCAGGACAGAGACACTGACCATCACTGTCCCGGGACAGAGACACACTGACCATCACTGTCACGGGACAGAGACACACTGACCATCACTGTCCAGGGACAGAGACACACTGACCATTACTGTCCCGGACAGAGACACACTGACCATCACTGTCCCGGGACAGAGACCCACTGACCATCCCTTTCCCGGGACAGAGGCACACTGACCATCACTGTCCCAGGACAGAGACTCACTGACCATCACTGTCCCGGGACAGAGGCACACTGACCATCACTGTCCGGGACAGAGACACACTGACCATCACTGTCCCGGGGCAGAGACACACTGACCATCACTGTCCCGGGACAGAGACACACTGACCATCACTGTGCCGGGACAGAGACACACTGACCATCACTGTCCCGGGACAGAGACACACTGACCATCACTGTCCCGGACAGAGACACACTGACCATCACTGTCCCGGGACAGAGACCCACTGACCATCACTTTCCCGGGACAGAGACACACTGACCATCACTGTCCCGGACAGAGACACACTGACCATCACTGTCCCGGGACAGAGACCCACTGACCATCACTTTCCCAGGACAGAGACACACTGACCATCACTGTCCCGGACAGAGACACACTGACCATCACTGTCCCGGACAGAGACACACTGACCATCACTTTCCCGGGATAGAGACACACTGACCATCATTCTCCCGGGACAGAGATACACTGACCACATCTGTCCCCGGATAGAGACACACTGACCATCACTTTCCTGGGACAGAGACACATTGACCATCACTGTCCCGGGATAGAGACACACTGACCATCACTGTCCCGGACAGAGACACACTGGCGATCACTGTCCCGTGACAGGGACACACTGACCAACATTGTCCCCGGACCGAGACACACTGACCATCACTGTCCTGGGACAGAGACACTGACCATCACTGTCCCGGGACAGAGATGCACTGACCATCACTTTCCCGGGACAGAGACACACTGACCATCACTCTCCCGAGACAGAGACACACTGACCATCACTGTCCCGGGACAGATACACACTGACCATCACTGTCCCCGGACCCAGACGCACTGACCATCACTGTCCCGGACAGAGACACACTGACCATCACTGTCCCGGGACAGAGACCCACTGACCATCACTGTCCCGGGACAAAGGCACACTGATCATCACTGTCCCGGGACAGAGACACACAGACCAACACTGTCCCAGGACATAGACACACTGACCATCACTGTCCCGGGACAGAGACCCACGGGACTTCACTCTCCCAGGACAGAGGCACACTGACCCTCAGTGTGCCGGCAGAGAGGCACACTGACCCTCACTGTCCCGGGACAGAGACACACTGACCCTCACTGTCCCGGGACAGAGGCACACTGACCATCACTGTCCCAGGACAGAGACACACTGACCATCACTGTCCCGGGACAGAGGCACACTGACCATCACTGTCCGGAACAGAGAGACACTGACCATCACTGTCCCGGGGCAGAGACACACTGGCCATCACTGTCCCGGGACAGAGACACACTGACCATCACTGTCCCGGGACAGAGACACACTGACCATCACTGTCCCGGGACAGAGACAAACTGACCATCACTGTCCCGGACAGAGACACACTGACCATCACTGTCCCGGGACAGAGACACTGACCTTCACTGTCCCGGGACAGAGATCCACTGACGATCACTGTCCCGGGACAGAGGCACACTGACGCTCACTATCCCGGGACAGAGACACACTGACCATCACTGTCCCCGGACAGAGGCATACTGAAAAGCACTGTCCCGGGACAGAGGCACACTGAATATCACTGTCCCGGGACAGAATCACACTGACCAACACTGTCCCAGGACAAAGATACACAGACCATCACTGCCCCAGGACAGAGACACTGACCATCACTGTCCCGGGACAGAGACACACTGACCATCACTGTCACGGGACAGAGACACACTGACCATCACTGTCCAGGGACAGAGACACACTGACCATTACTGTCCCGGACAGAGACACACTGACCATCACTGTCCCGGGACAGAGACCCACTGACCATCCCTTTCCCGGGACAGAGGCACACTGACCATCACTGTCCCAGGACAGAGACTCACTGACCATCACTGTCCCGGGACAGAGGCACACTGACCATCACTGTCCGGGACAGAGACACACTGACCATCACTGTCCCGGGGCAGAGACACACTGACCATCACTGTCCCGGGACAGAGACACACTGACCATCACTGTCCCGGGACAGAGACACACTGACCATCACTGTCCCGGGACAGAAACACACTGACCATCACTGTCCCGGACAGAGACACACTGACCATCACTGTCCCGGGACAGAGACACTGACCTTCACTGTCGCGGGACAGAGATCCACTGACGATCACTGTCCCGGGACAGAGGCACACTGACGCTCACTATCCCGGGACAGAGACACACTGACCATCACTGTCCCCGGACAGAGGCATACTGAAAAGCACTGTCCCGGGACAGAGGCACACTGAATATCACTGTCCCGGGTCAGAATCACACTGACCAACACTGTCCCTGGACAAAGACACACAAACCATCACTGCCCCAGGACAGAGACACTGACCATCACTGTCCCGGGACAGAGAGACACTGATCACCACTGTCCCGGGACCGAGACACACTGACCATCACTGTCCTGGGACAGAGACACTGACCATCACTGTCCCGGGACAGAGACAAACTGACCATCACTGTCCCGGGACAGAGACAAACTGGCCATCACTGTCCCGGGACAGAGACACACTGACCATCACTGTCCCAGGACAGACGCACACTGACCAACACAGTCCCAGGACAGAGACACACTGACCATCACTGCCCCAGGACAGAGACACTGACCATCACTGTCCCGGGACAGATACAAACTGACCATCACTGTCCCGGGACAGAGGCACACTGACCATCACTGTCCCGGGACAGAGGCACACTGACCCTCACTATCCCGGGACAGAGACACACTGACCATCACTATCCCCGGATAGAGGCATACGGACCATCACTGTCCCGGGACAGAGGCACACAGAACATCACTGTCCCGGGACAGAGACACACTGACCAACACTGTCCCAGGACAGACCTACACTGACCATTACTGCCCCAGGACAGAGACACTGACCATCACTGTCCGGGGACAGTGGCGCACTGACCCTCACTATCCCGGGGCAGAGACACACTGACCATCACTGTCCCCGGACAGAGGAATACTGACCATCACTGTCCCGGGACAGAGGCAACCTGACCATCACTGTCCCGGGACAGAGACACACAGACCAACACTGTCCCAGGACATGGACACACTGACCATCACTGTCCCGGGCCAGAGACCCACGGGCCATCACTGTCCCAGGACAGAGGCACACTGACCCTCAGTGTGCCGGCAGAGAGGCACACTGACCCTCACTGTCCCGGGACAGAGGCACACTGACCATCACTGTCCCTGGACAGAGGCACACTGACCATCACTGTCCCAGGACAGAGACACACTGACCATCACTGTCCCCGGTCAGAGACACACTGACCATTACTGTCCCGGACAGAGACACACTGACCATCACTGCTCCGGGACAGGGACCCACTGACCATCAATTTCCCGGGACAGAGACACACTGACCATCACTTTCCCAGGACAGAGATACACTGACCACCTCTGTCCCGGGATGGAGACACACTGACCATCACTTTCCTGGGACAGAGACACACGGGCCATCACTGTCCCGGGATAGAGACACACTGACCCTCACTGTCCCGGACAGAGACACACTGGCGATCACTGTCCCGTGACAGGGACACACTGACCAACATTTTCCTGGGACAGAGACATACAGACCATCACTGTCCCGGGACAGAGACACACTGCCCCTCACTGTCCCGCGACAGAGACACACTGACCATCACTGTCCCGGACAGAGACACACTGCCCCTCACTGTCCCGCGACAGAGACACACTGACCACCACTGTCCCCGGACCGAGACACACTGACCATCACTGTCCTGGGACAGAGACACTGACCATCACTGTCCCGGGACAGAGGCACACTGACGCTCACTATCCCGGGACAGAGACACACTGACCATCACTGTCCACGGACAGAGGCATACGGACCAGCATTGTCCCGCGACAGGGGCACACTGACCATCACTGTCCCGGGACAGAAACACACTGACCAACACTCTCCCAGGACAAAGACACACAGAACATCACTGCCCCAGACAGAGACACTGACCATCACTGTCCCGGGTCAGAGAGACACTGATCACCACTGTCCCGGGACCGAGACACACGGACCATCACTGTCCTGGGACAGAGACACTGACCATCACTGTCCCGGGACAGAGACAAACTGACCATCACTGTCCCGGGACAGAGAAACACTGACCACCACTGTCCCAGGACAGAGGCACACTGACCAACACAATCCCAGGACAGAGACACACTGACCAACACAGTCCAGGACAGAGACACACTGACAATCACTGTCCCGGGACAGAGGCACACTGACCAACACAGTCCCAGGACCGAGACACACTGACCTTCACAGTCCCAGGACAGAGACACACTGACCATCACTGCCCCAGGACAGAGACACTGACCATCACTGTCCCGGGACAGAGACAAACTGACCATCACTGTCCCGGGACAGAGGCACACTGAACATCACTGTCCCGGGACAGAGGCACACTGACCCTCACTATCCCGGGACAGAGACACACTGACCATCACTGTCCCCGGATAGAGGCATTCTGACCATTACTGTCCCGGCACAGAGGCACACAGAACATCACTGTCCCGGGATAGAGACACACTGACCAACACTGTCCCAGGACAGACCTACACTGACCATTACTGCCCCAGGACAGAGACACTGACCATCACTGTCCGGGGACAGGGGCGCACTGACCCTCACTATCCCGGGACAGAGACACACTGACCATCACTGTCCCCGGACAGAGGCATACTGACCATCACTGTCCCGGGACAGAGGCACACTGACCATCACTGTCCCGGGACAGAGACACACTGACCATCACTGTCCCGGGACAGAGACACACTGACCATCACTGTCCCGGGACAGAGACACACTGACCATCACTGTCCCGCGACAGAGACACACTGACCATCACTGTCCCGGACAGAGACACACTGACCATCACTGTCCCGGGACAGAGAGACACTGACCACCACTGTCCCCGGACCGAGACACACTGACCATCACTGTCCTGGGACAGAGACACTGACCTTCACTGTCCCGGGACAGAGATCCACTGACCATCACTTTTCCGGGACAGAGACACACTGACCATCACTCTCCCGGGACAGAGAAACACTGACCACCACTGTCCCGGGGTAGAGACACACTGACCATCACTTTCCTGGGACAGAGACACTGACCTTCACTGTCCCGGGACAGAGATCCACTGACCATCACTTTCCCGGGACAGAGACACACTTACCATCACTTCCCGGGACAGAGATACACTGACAACCACTGTCCCGGGATAGAGACACACTGACCATCACTTCCCGGGACAGAGATACACTGACCATCACTTTCCTGGGACAGAGACACACTGACCATCACTGTCCCGGGATAGAGACACACTGACCATCACTGTCCCGGGACAGAGACACACTGACCCTCACTGTCCCGGACAGAGACACACTGACCATCACTGTCCCGGGATAGAGACACACTGACCATCACTGTCCCGGGATAGAGACACACTGACCATCACTGTCCCGGACAGAGACACACTGGCGATCATTGTCCCGTGACAGGGATACACTGACCAACATTGTCCTGGGACAGAGACATACAGACCATCACAGTCCCGGGACAGAGACACACTGCCCCTCACTGGCCCGCGACAGAGACACACTGACCATCACTGTCCCGGGACAGAGACACACTCACCATCACTGTTCCGGGACAGAGACACACTGCCCCTCACTGTCCCGGGACAGAGACACACTGACTATCACTGTCCCGGGACAGATACACACTCACCATCACTGTCCCGGAACAGAGGCACACTGACCCTCACTGTCCTGGGACAGAGAAACACTGACCATCACTATCCTGAGACAGAGACACACTGACCATCACTGTCCCGGGACAGAGACACACTGACCATCACTGTCCCCGGACCAAGACACACTGACCATCACTGTCCTGGGACAGAGACACTGACCATCACTGTCCCGGGACAGAGACAAACTGACTATCACTGACCCGGGTCAGAGACCCACTGACGATCACTGTCCCGGGACAGAGGCACACTGACGCTCACTATCCCGGGACAGAGACACACTGACCATCACTGTCCCCGGACAGAGGCATACGGACCAGCACTGTCCCGCGACAGAGGCACACTGAACATCACTGTGACGGGACAGAAACACACTGACCAACACTCTCCCAGGACAAAGACACACAGAACATCACTGCCCCAGGACAGAGACACTGACCATCACTGTCCCGGGTCAGAGAGACACTGATCACCACTGTCCCGGGACCGAGACACACGGACCATCACTGTCCTGGGACAGAGACACTGACCATCACTGTCCCGGGACAGAGACAAACTGACCATCACTGTCCCGGGACAGAGAAACACTGACCACCACTGTCCCAGGACAGAGGCACACTGACCAACACAATCCCAGGACAGAGACACACTGACCAACACAGTCCAGGACAGAGACACACTGACAATCACTGTCCCGGGACAGAGGCACACTGACCAACACAGTCCCAGGACCCAGACACACTGACCTTCACAGTCCCAGGACAGAGACACACTGACCATCACTGCCCCAGGACAGAGACACTGACCATCACTGTCCCGGGACAGAGACAAACTGACCATCACTGTCCCGGGACAGAGGCACACTGAACATCACTGTCCCGGGACAGAGGCACACTGACCTTCACTATCCCGGGACAGAGACACACTGACCATCACTGTCCCCGGATAGAGGCATTCTGACCATTACTGTCCCGGCACAGAGGCACACAGAACATCACTGTCCCGTGATAGAGACACACTGACCAACACTGTCCCAGGACAGACCTACACTGACCATTACTGCCCCAGGACAGAGACACTGACCATCACTGTCCGGGGACAGGGGCGCACTGACCCTCACTATCCCGGGACAGAGACACACTGACCATCACTGTCCCCGGACAGAGGCATACTGACCATCACTGTCCCGGGACAGAGACACACTGACCATCACTGTCCCGGGACAGAGACACACTGACCATCACTGTCCCGGGACAGAGACACACTGACCATCACTGTCCCGGGACAGAGACACACTGACCATCACTGTCCCGGACAGAGACACACTGACCATCACTGTCCCGGGACAGAGATGCACTGACCATCACTTTCACGGGACAGAGACACACTGACCATCACTATCCCGGACAGAGATACACTGACCACCACTGTCCCGGGATAGAAACACACTGACCATCACTTTCCTGGGACAGAGACACACTGACCATCACCGTCCCGGGACAGAGACACACTGCCCCTCACTGTCCCGGGACAGAGACACACTGACCATCACTGTCCCGGGACAGAGACACACTCACCATCACTGTCCCGGGAGAGAGACACACTGCCCCTCACTGTCCCGGGACAGAGACACACTGACCATCACTGTTCCGGGACAGATACACACTCACCATCACTGTGCCGGAACAGAGGCACACTGACCCTCACTGTACTGGGACAGAGAAACACTGACCATCACTATCCTGAGACAGAGACACACTGACCATCACTGTCCCGGGACAGAGACACACTGACCATCACTGTCCCGGGACAAAGGCACACTGACCATCACTGTGCCGGGACAGAGACACACAGACCAACACTGTCCCAGGACATAGACACACTGAACATCACTGTCCCGGGACAGAGACACACGGGCCATCACTGTCCCAGGACAGAGGCACACTGACCCTCAGTGTGCCGGCAGAGAGGCACACTGACCATCACTGTCCCGGACAGAGACACACTGACCATCACTGTCCTGGGACAGAGACACTGACCTTCACTGTCCCGGGACAGAGATCCACTGACCATCACTTTCCCGGGACAGAGACACACTGACCATCACTCTCCCGGGACAGAGAAACACTGACCACCACTGTCCCGGGGTAGAGACACACTGACCATCACTTTCCTGGGACAGAGACACTGACCTTCACTGTCCCGGGACAGAGATCCACTGACCATCACTTTCCCGGGACAGAGACACACTTACCATCACTCTCCCGGGACAGAGATACACTGACAACCACTGTCCCGGGATAGAGACACACTGACCATCACTTTCCTGGGACAGAGACACACTGACCATCACTGTCCCGGGATAGAGACACACTGACCATCACTGTCCCGGACAGAGACACACTGACCATCACTGTCCCGGGACAGAGACACACTGACCATCACTTTCCCGGGACAGAGACACACTGACCATCACTCTCCCGGGACAGAGACACACTGGCCATCACTGTCCCGGGATAGAGACACACTGACCATCACTGTCCCGGACAGAGACACACTGGCCATCATTGTCCCGTGACAGGGATACACTGACAACCACTGTCCCGGACAGAGACACACTGACCATCACTGTCCCGGGACAGAGACACACTGACCATCACTGTCCCGGACAGAGACACACTGGCGATCATTGTCCCGTGACAGAGACACACTGACCCTCACTGTCCCGGGATAGAGACACACTGACCATCACTGTCCCGGACAGAGACACACTGACCATCACTGTCCCGGACAGAGACACACTGACCATCACTGTCCCGGACAGAGACACACTGACCATCACTGTCCCGTGACAGAGACACACTGACCATCACTGTCCCGGACAGAGACACACTGACCATCATTGTCCTGGGACAGAGACACACTGACCATCACTGTCCCGGGACAGAGACACACTGGCGATCATTGTCCCGTGACAGAGACACACTGACCATCATTGTCCTGGGACAGAGACACACTGACCATCACTGTCCCGGACAGAGACACACTGACCATCACTCTCCCGGGACAGAGACACACTGACCCTCACTGTCCCGGGATAGAGACACACTGACCATCACTGTCCCGGACAGAGACACACTGACCATCACTCTCCCGGGATAGAGACACACTGACAACCACTGTCCCGGACAGAGACACACTGACCATCACTGTCCCGGACAGAGACACACTGACCATCACTGTCCCGGACAGAGATACACTGACAACCACTGTCCCGGGATAGAGACACACTGACCATCACTTTCCTGGGACAGAGACACACTGACCATCACTGTCCCGGGGCAGAGACACACTGACCATCACTGTCCCGGGACAGAGACACACTGACCATCACTGTCCCGGGACAGAGACACACTGACCATCACTGTCCCGGGACAGAGACACACTTACCATCACTGTCCCGGGACAGACACACACTCACCATCACTGTCCCGGAACAGAGGCACACTGACCCTCACTGTCCTGGGACAGAGAAACACTGACCATCACTATCCTGAGACAGTGGCACACTGACCATCACTGTCCCGGGACAGAGACACACTTAACATCACTGTCCCCGGACCGAGACACACTGACCATCACTGTCCTGGGACAGAGACACTGACCATCACTGTCACGGGACAGAGACAAACTGACTATCACTGTCCCGGGTCAGAGACCCACTGACGATCACTGTCCCTGGACAGAGGCACACTGACCCTCACTGTCCCCGGACAGAGGCATACTGACCAACACAGTCCCAGGACAGAGACACACAGAACATCACTGTCTCGGGACAGAAACACACTGACCAACACTGTCCCAGGACAAAGACACACAGACCATCACTGACCCAGGACAGAGACACTGACCATCACTGTCCCGGGACAGAGAGACACTGATCACCACTGTCCCGGGACCGAGACACACTGACCATCACTGTCCTGGGACAGAGACACTGACCATCACTGTCCCGGGACAGAGACAAACTGACCATCACTGTCACGGGACAGAGACACACTGACCATCACTGTCCCAGGACAGAGACACACTGACCAACACAGTCCCAGGACAGAGACACAGTGACCATCACTGTCACGGGACAGAGGCACACTGACCAACACAGTCCCAGGACCGAGACCCACTGACCATCACAGACCCAGGACAGAGACACACTGACCATCACTGCGCCATGACAGAGACACTGACCATCACTGTCCCGGGTCAGAGACAAACTGACCATCACTGTCCCGTTACGGAGGCACACTGACCATCACTGTCCCGGGACAGAGGCACACTGACCCTCACTATCCCGGGACAGAGACACACTGACCATCACTGTCCCGGGACAGAGGCACACAGAACATCACTGTCCCGGGACAGAGACACACTGACCAACACTGTCCCAGGACAGACCTACACTGACCATTACTGCCCCAGGACAGAGACACTGACCATCACTGTCCGGGGACAGTGGCGCACTGACCCTCACTATCCCGGGACAGAGACACACTGACCATCCCTGTCCCCGGACAGAGGCATACTGACCATCACTGTTCCGGGACAAAGGCACACTGACCATCACTTTCCCGGGACAGAGACACACAGACCATCACTGTCCCGGGACAGAGACCCACGGGCCATCACTGTCCCAGGACAGAGGCACACTGACCATCACTGTCCCGGGGCAGAGACACACTGACCATCACTGTCCCGGGACAGAGACACACTGACCATCACTGTGCCGGGACAGAGACACACTGACCATCACTGTCCCGGGACAGAGACACACTGACCATCACTGTCCCGGACAGAGACACACTGACCATCACTGTCCCGGGACAGAGACCCACTGACCATCACTTTCCCGGGACAGAGACACACTGACCATCACTGTCCCGGACAGAGACACACTGACCATCACTGTCCCGGGACAGAGACACACTGACCATCACTTTCCCGGGACAGAGACACACTGACCATCACTGTCCCGGACAGAGACACACTGACCATCACTTTCCCGGGATAGAGACACACTGACCATCATTCTCCCGGGACAGAGATACACTGACCACATCTGTCCCCGGATAGAGACACACTGACCATCACTTTCCTGGGACAGAGACACATTGACCATCACTGTCCCGGGATAGAGACACACTGACCATCACTGTCCCGGACAGAGACACACTGGCGATCATTGTCCCGTGACAGAGGCACACTGACGCTCACTATCCCGGGACAGAGACACACTGACCATCACTGTCCCCGGACAGAGGCATACTGAAAAGCACTGTCCCGGGACAGAGGCACACTGAATATCACTGTCCCGGGTCAGAATCACACTGACCAACACTGTCCCTGGACAAAGACACACAAACCATCACTGCCCCAGGACAGAGACACTGACCATCACTGTCCCGGGACAGAGAGACACTGATCACCACTGTCCCGGGACCGAGACACACTGACCATCACTGTCCTGGGACAGAGACACTGACCATCACTGTCCCGGGACAGAGACAAACTGACCATCACTGTCCCGGGACAGAGACAAACTGGCCATCACTGTCCCGGGACAGAGACACACTGACCATCACTGTCCCAGGACAGACGCACACTGACCAACACAGTCCCAGGACAGAGACACACTGACCATCACTGCCCCAGGACAGAGACACTGACCATCACTGTCCCGGGACAGATACAAACTGACCATCACTGTCCCGGGACAGAGGCACACTGACCATCACTGTCCCGGGACAGAGGCACACTGACCCTCACTATCCCGGGACAGAGACACACTGACCATCACTATCCCCGGATAGAGGCATACGGACCATCACTGTCCCGGGACAGAGGCACACAGAACATCACTGTCCCGGGACAGAGACACACTGACCAACACTGTCCCAGGACAGACCTACACTGACCATTACTGCCCCAGGACAGAGACACTGACCATCACTGTCCGGGGACAGTGGCGCACTGACCCTCACTATCCCGGGGCAGAGACACACTGACCATCACTGTCCCCGGACAGAGGAATACTGACCATCACTGTCCCGGGACAGAGGCAACCTGACCATCACTGTCCCGGGACAGAGACACACAGACCAACACTGTCCCAGGACATGGACACACTGACCATCACTGTCCCGGGCCAGAGACCCACGGGCCATCACTGTCCCAGGACAGAGGCACACTGACCCTCAGTGTGCCGGCAGAGAGGCACACTGACCCTCACTGTCCCGGGACAGAGGCACACTGACCATCACTGTCCCTGGACAGAGGCACACTGACCATCACTGTCCCAGGACAGAGACACACTGACCATCACTGTCCCCGGTCAGAGACACACTGACCATTACTGTCCCGGACAGAGACACACTGACCATCACTGTCCCGGGACAGGGACCCACTGACCATCAATTTCCCGGGACAGAGACACACTGACCATCACTTTCCCAGGACAGAGATACACTGACCACCTCTGTCCCGGGATGGAGACACACTGACCATCACTTTCCTGGGACAGAGACACACGGGCCATCACTGTCCCGTGACAGGGACACACTGACCAACATTTTCCTGGGACAGAGACATACAGACCATCACTGTCCCGCGACAGAGACACACTGACCATCACTGTCCCGGACAGAGACACACTGACCATCACTGTCCCGGGACAGAGACACACTGACCATCACTGTCCTGGGACAGAGACATACAGACCATCACTGTCCCGGGACAGAGACACACTGACCATCACTGTCCTGGGACAGAGACATACAGACCATCACTGTCCCGGGACAGAGACACACTGCCCCTCACTGTCCCGCGACAGAGACACACTGACCACCACTGTCCCCGGACCGAGACACACTGACCACCACTGTCCCCGGACCGAGACACACTGACCATCACTGTCCTGGGACAGAGACACTGACCATCCCTGTCCCGGGACAGAGACACACTGACCACCACTGTCCCGGGATAGAGACACACTGACCATCACTGTCCCGGACAGAGACACACTGACCATCACTGTCCCGGGACAGATACACACTCACCATCACTGTCCCGGAACAGAGGCATACTGACCCTCACTGTCCTGGGACAGAGAAACACTGACCATCACTATGCTGAGACAGAGACACTCTGACCATCACTGACCCGGGACAGAGACACACTGACCATCACTGTCCCCGGACCGAGACACACTGACCATCACTGTCCCGGGACAGAGACACACTGACCATCACTGTCCCGGGACAGAGACACACTGACCATCACTGTCCCGGGAGAGAGACACACTGCCCCTCACTGTCCCGGGACAGATACACACTCACCATCACTGTCCCGGAACAGAGGCATACTGACCCTCACTGTCCTGGGACAGAGAAACACTGACCATCACTATGCTGAGACAGAGACACTCTGACCATCACTGACCCGGGACAGAGACACACTGACCATCACTGTCCCCGGACCGAGACACACTGACCATCACTGTCCCGGACAGAGACACACTGACCATCACTGTCCCGGGATAGAGACCCACTGACCATCACTTTCCCGGGACAGAGACACACTGACCATCACTCTCCCGGGACATAGATACACTGACCACCTCTGTCCCGGGATAGAGACACACTGACCATCACTTTCCTGGGACAGAGACACACTGACCATCACTCTCCCGGGACATAGATACACTGACCACCTCTGTCCCGGGATAGAGACACACTGACCATCACTGTCGCGGACAGAGACACACTGACCAACAAATTTCCTGGGACAGAGACATACAGACCATCACTGTCCCGGGACAGAGACACACTGCCCCTTACTGTCCCGCGACAGAGACACACTGACCATCACTGTCCCGGAATGAGACACACTGACCATCACTGTCCCGGGACAGAGGCACACTGACCACCACTGTCCCCGGACAGAGACACACTGACCATCACTGTCCTGGGACAGAGACACTGACCTTCACTGTCCCGGGACAGAGATCCACTGACCATCACTTTCCCGGGACAGAGACACACTGACCATCACTCTCCCGGGACAGAGATACACTGACCATCACTGTCCCGGGATAGAGACACACTGACCATCACTGTCCCGGACAGAGACACACTGACCATCACTGTCCAGGGACAGAGATACAGTGACCATCACTGTCCGGGGACAGAGACACACTGACCATCACTGCTCCGGGACAGAGACACACTGGCGATCACTGTCCCGTGACAGAGACACACTGACCAACATTGTCCTGGGACAGAGACATACAGACCATCACTGTCCCGGGACAGAGACACACTGCCCCTCACTGTCCCGCGACAGAGACACACTGACCATCACTGTCCCGGGACAGAGACACACTCACCATCACAGTTCCGGGACAGAGACACACTGCCCCTCCCTGTCCCGGGACAGAGACACACTGACCATCACTGTCCCGGGACAGATACACACTCACCATCACTGTCCCGGAACAGAGGCACACTGACCCTCACTGTCCTGGGACAGAGAAACACTGACCACCACTATCGTGAGACAGAGACACACTGACCATCACTGTCCCGGGACAGAGACACACTGACCATCACTGTCCCCGGACCGAGACACACTGACCATCACTGTCCTGGGACAGAGACACTGACCATCACTGTCCCGGGACAGAGACAAACTGACTATCACTGTCCCGGGTCAGAGACCCACTGACGATCACTATCCCGGGACAAAGACACACTGACCATCACTGTCCCCGGACAGAGGCATACTGACCAGCACTGTCCCGGGACAGAGGCACACTGAACATCACTGTCCCGGGACAGAAACACACTGACCAACACTGTCCCAGGCCAAAGACACACAGACCATCACTGCCCCAGGACAGAGACACTGACCATCACTGTCCCGGGACAGAGAGACACTGATCACCACTGTCCCGGGACCGAGACACACTGACCATCACTGTCCTGGGACAGAGACACTGACCATCACTGTCCCGGGACAGAGACAAACTGACCATCACTGTCCCGGGACAGAGACACACTGACCATCACTGTCCCAGGACAGAGGCACACTGAGCAACACAGTCCCAGGACAGAGACACACTGACCAACACAGTCCAGGACAGAGACACACTGACCCTCACTGTCCCAGGACAGAGGCACACTGACCAACACAGTCCCAGGACCGAGACACACTGACCATCACAGTCCCAGGACAGAGACAAACTGACCATCACTGCCCCAGGACAGAGACACTGGCCATCACTGTCCCGGGACAGAGACAAACTGACCATCACTGTCCCGGGACAGAGGCACACTGACCATCACTGTCCCGGGACAGAGGCACACTGACCCTCACTATCCCGGGACAGAGACACACTGACCATCACTGTCCCCGGATAGAGGCATACTGACCATCACTGTCCCGGGACAGAGGCACACAGAACATCACTGTCCCGGGACAGAGACACACTGACCAACACTGTCCCAGGACAGACCTACACTGACCATTACTGCCCCAGGACAGAGACACTGACCATCACTGTCCGGGGACAGTGGCGCACTGACCCTCACTATCCCGGGACAGAGACACACTGACCATCACTGTCCCGGGACAGAGGCACACTGACCATCACTGTCCCGGGGCAGAGACACACTGACCATCACTGTCCCGTGACAGGGACACACTGACCATCACTCTCCCTTGACAGAGATACACTGACCACCTCTGTTCCGGGATAGAGACACACTAACCGTCACTTTCCTGGGACAGAGACACACTGACCATCACTGTCCCGGGATAGAGACACACTGACCATCACTGTCCCGGACAGAGACACACTGGCAATCACTGTCCCGTGACAGGGACACACTGACCAACATTGTCCTGGGACAGAGACATACAGACCATCACTGTCCCGGGACAGAGACACACTGCCCCTCACTGTCCCGCGACAGAGACACACTGACCATCACTGTCCCGGGACAGAGAGACACTGACCACCACTGTCCCCGGACCGAGACACACTGACCATCACTGTCCTGGGACAGAGACACTGACCATCACTGTCCCGGGACAGAGACACACTGACCATCACTTTCCTGGGACAGAGACACACTGACCATCACTGTCCCGGGATAGAGACACACTGACCATCACAGTCCCGTGACAGGGACACACTGACCAACATTGTCCTGGGACAGAGACATACAGACCATCGCTGTCCCGGGACAGAGACACACTGCCCCTCACTGTCCCGCAACAGGGACACACTGACCATCACTGTCCCGGGACAGAGACACACTCACCATCACTGTCCCGGGAGAGAGACACACTGCCCCTCACTGTCCTGGGACAGAGACACACTGACCATCACTGTCCCGGGACAGATACACACTCACCATCACTGTCCCTGAACAGAGGCACACTGACCCTCACTGTCCTGGGACAGAGAAACACTGACCATCACTATCCTGAGACAGAGACACACTGACCATCACTGTCCCGGGACAGAGACACACTGACCATCACTGTCCCCGGACCGAGACACACTGACCATCACTGTCCTGGGACAGAGACACTGACCATCACTGTCCCGGGACAGAGACAAACTGACTATCACTGTCCCGGGTCAGAGACCCACTGACGATCACTGTCCCGGGACAGAGACACACTGACGCTCACTATCCCGGGACAGAGACACACTGACCATCACTGTCCCCGGACAGAGGCATACTGACCATCACTGTCCCGGGACAGAGGCACACTAAACATAACTGTCCCGGGACAGAAACACACTGACCATCAGTGCCCCAGGACAGAGACACTGACCACCACTGTCCCCTGACCGAGACACACAGACCATCACTGTCCTGGGACAGAGACACTGACCATCACTGTCCCAGGACAGAGACACACTGACCCTCACTGTCCCAGCACAGAGACACACTGACCATCACTGTCCCAGGACAGAGACACACTGACCATCACTGTCCCGGGAGAGAGACACACTGACCATCACTGTCCCGAAATAGAAACACACTGACCCTCACTGTCCCTGGGCAGAATCACACTGACCATCACTGTCCCGGGTCAGAGACCCACTGACGATCACTGTCCCGGGACAGAGGCACACTGACCCTCACTATCCCGGGACAGAGACACACTGACCATCACTGTCCCCGGACAGAGGCACACTGAACATCACTGTCCCTGTACAGAAACACACTGGCCAACACTGACCCAGGACAGAGACACACTGACCATCACTGACCCAGGACAGAGACACTGACCATCACTGTCCCGGGACAGAGACAAACTGACCATCACTGTCCCGGGACAGAGACACACTGACCATCACTGTCCCGGGACAGAGACACACTGACCATCACTGTCCAGGGACAGAGACACACTGAGCATCACTGTCCCGGGACAGAGACACACTGACCATCACTGTCCAGGGACAGAGACACACTGACCATCACTGTCCAGGGACAGAGACACACTGACCATCACTGTCCCGGGACAGAGACACACTGACCATCACTGTCCCGGGACAGACAGACACTGACCACCACTGTCCTGGAATAGAGACACACTGGCCATCACTGTCCTGGGACAGAGACACACTGACCATCACTGTCCCGGTACAGAGGCACACTGACCATTACTGTCCCGGACAGAGACACACTGACCATCACTGTCCCGGGACAGTGACTCACTGACTCTCACTGTCCCGGGACAGAGACACACTGACCCTCACTGTCCCAGGACAGAGACACACTGACCATCACTGTCCCGGGACAGTGACTCACTGACTATCACTATCCCGGGTCAGAGACACACTGACCATTCCTGTCCTGAGACAAACATACTGACCATCACTGTTCGGGACAGAGACACACTGACTATGACTGACCTGGAACAAAATCATTCTGACCATCAATGTCCCAGGATAGCGCCAGTCTGACCGTCATATGATGAATATAGGAAATCGTTATATATAATATGTTTTATTTGTTGCAGTAATGATATTTAAAACCCTGGTTTAAGATACATATAGGCAGTATGTCTGCTGAAGGTGCCATTAAAGAATCATAAAGGTGTGATAATCATTCACTCCAATCCCTTATGTAGTTACAGGTAAATGGCTAATTGAATCATGTTTTGATCGCTGCCGCTTTCTTGGACTGTAGATAATGTATGAACGATTCCATTTCATC
Organism: Scyliorhinus torazame; assembly: GCF_047496885.1. Lineage (NCBI taxonomy): Eukaryota > Metazoa > Chordata > Chondrichthyes > Carcharhiniformes > Scyliorhinidae > Scyliorhinus > Scyliorhinus torazame. The sequence goes on along the minus strand of NC_092734.1, from coordinate 39,108,999 downwards.
CTCGCTAAGTGAATCATGGAACTTAATGGGATAGAGATGATGTAATAAATGGGAGGAGCCAGGTCTGTCGGTAGTTTTGCAATTTGTCACATGAATTGCGTCTGTCTAGACAGAAATGTACTGAATCTGCTCTTGAAATAACGCTCTCCAAAAATCTCAACGCAAGCTAAGCAAGTAACCCTGTTTTCATAGATTATCATAGAATTTACAGTGCAGAAGGAGGCCATTCGGTCCATCGGTTTTCGAAAGAGCACCCTACCCAAGGTCAACACCTCCACCCTATCCCCATAACCCAGCAACCCCACCCAACACTAATGGCAAATTTTGACACTAAGGGCAATTTATCATGGCCAATCCACCTAACCTGCACATCTTTGGACTGTGGGAGGAAACCGGAGCACCCGGAGGAAACCCACGCACACACAGGGAGGATGTGCAGACTCCGCACAGACAGTGACCCAAGCCGGAATTGAACCTGGGACCCTGGAGCTGTGAAGCAATTGTGCTAACCACCATGCTACCGTGCTGCCCAAAGGAGAACCAGTGGAGGTGATTTACTAATTTATTTTAAAAAAACGATTTAGAGTAGCCAGTTATTTTTTTTTCCAATTCAAGGGCAATATATTGTGACCACTCCACCTAACCTGCACATCTTTGGGCTGTGGGGGTGAAACCCACGCAGACAGTGTGCAAACGCCACACGGACAGTGACCCAGGGCCAGGATTCGAACCCAGGTCCTCAGCGCCGCAGTCCCAGTGCTATCCACTGCGCCACATGCTCTCTGTAGTTTAACTCTCTGGTTAAATTAAAGTTTGTTTTAATGTTAAAGATACCTACTCGTCAGACCCATCACTCCTGGGTTGAAATATCCTTTCCTCACAGTTTTACAAGTTAAATAAAACATTTTTTTTGAGTTATCGTCCATGATCCTAACAAATGTTGACATCTTGTTCGGTATCCTAACAATTTTGGGGGCTCCTTTCCGGGATTACAGATATAATTTCTCGGTTGGTTTGGGATTATTGAATTTATAGGCAGTGAGTGTGAGGAATTGTTGCCTTCTTATAATAATAACCTTTACTAGTGTCAAAAGTAGGCTTACATTAACACTGCAATGAAGTTACTGTGAAAATTCCCTTGTCCCCACATTCCGGAGCCTCTTTGGGTGCACAGAGGGAGAATTCAGGATGTCTAATTCACCTAACAAGCACTTCTTATTATCCCAGATGAGACCCTAACAGTGACTAGGATACTGCACAGAAACACCAATATTTTATTTAGATTTTGTAAGACTATCTCTCTCCAGGAGTCATTTCATGCCAAATATCGATATGATATTGTTACAACACCCTGGGCTAGCGTGAGGTCAATTCCAGCCCATTGTGACCCGAGTCACAATACAAGTGAATTAACCAATTATTCTTCGAAAAGTTCCCAAAGACTTTGGTCCTTGGCTGCCTCATAATTACAGTCACAAGGTTTGAAACTTTAAACACAATTATTTTTTATTAATTATAAGAACGGTCATGAAATCTGCAGTAAATACAACCGGTATATTATTATCTAATTCCTAATTCCCTGCTTTAACTTGCCCTCCGCCCACTCTCTACACACACAAGACAGACAAACACAGAGGGGAGGAAAGGGATAACAAAAAACATAAACAAAATAGGAGGGAGAGAGAGAAGAGCGAAGAGAGAAGAGAGAGAGACTGCAGATTCATACATTCAAGTTCCCATTCTGACAATTGAGGGGCGACCTGATCGAGGTGGACAAGATTCTGAGGGGCACGGACAGGGTGGATAGGGAGCAGCTGTTCCCCTTAGTTTAAGGGTCAGTTACGAGGGGGACCTGGGTGAGCACTTGGCACATTTTAACATTCAAGGCTGTGGGCCCAGTGCTGGAAAATGGGTTCGGTGGGCAGGTCAGGTGCTTTTCATGCGTCGGTGATTCTGTGTTTCTCTGCAGTTCAGAAATACAGCATTCCCAGCCTTCCGGAGGAAATACGGGGGAGAGAGTGTAGGTCCTGTTCATTTTGTGCCTGGGACTCAAACTGAGCTCCTTGAGACTCTGAAAATCATTCCACTGGGACATGATCCAATCACCGCCTGTTACCGGGCAGAGTGCGGCCTTTTGGGTCAATTCATCAAACTGATTCCCGCCCCATCTCTCTCTCTCTCTGGTGCTGAAAAGTCTAGGGTTTCCTATTCAAACTAGCAGAAACTAGTAGAGTGTTCTCTCCTGTGACATCTGAATTCCTCTTTCTCTCTGCTGCTTGATTAAGATACATATCCTACTGGGACTATCATCCATGGATCAAAAATAATAAGGGCAAAATAAAAGAAAAGGGAAATAGAGGAATAAACAGGGAGGTCCTGAACAGTGTATTAAAATGGGCGGCACGGTAGCACAGTGGTTAGCACAGTTGCTTCACAGCTCCCGGGTCCAAGGTTCGATTCCCGACTCGGGTCACTGTCTGTGCGGAGTTTGCACGTCCTCCCCGTGGGTGCGTGGGTTTCCTCCGGGTGCTCCGGTTTCCTCCCACAGTCCAAAGATGTCCAGGTTAGGTGGATTGGCCATGATCAATTGCCCCTTAGTGTCCAAAAAAGGATTAGGTGGGGTTACTGGGTTACAGGGACAGGGTGGAGGTGTGGGCTCTTTCCAAGAGCCGGTGCAGACTCGATGGGCTAAATGGCCTCTTTCTGCTCTGTAACATCTGTGATTCTATGACAAAACAAACTTTATTACTCACACAATGTTAAAAATCTTTAACATTACTAAGAAAATAGCTTACATTTACCCCTCAAACAATGCTAATCAATACAGCGACACAGTAACCCTTAACTGCTATCTTTACTTCCACTCAAACTACAAATCCATCTCTGGCCCCAATCCACTTTTAAATACAGTTAGCACTCAGGAATACTTGATGCATAGAGATGTCTTGAATAATCCACTTTGAGAAAGAGAGATCTTTTGAGACTGCTTGAAAGAAAGAGACCCGACACCCAGTCAGAATAACGCAGAACTTCTTCGATAACTTCTCGGCTTAATTTCCAACCAAAAACTCCAACGCCTGACTGCTTCAGCCCCGGCGCCTCCCATTATCTACTAAGTTACATCTTGCTAAACTGAACACACGGTCTCTAATTAACGACACCACAGGGAGCCCTATGAATCTGAATAACAGTCTATTAGCTCAAACTTTTACGATGCTTTAATTACACCTCCGGCCCCAAAAGCAACGCTGTCTTGCAAACCAGGATTTCTAAAAACGTGACTGCAGCAGTTATACACACACCCTGGGGCTGGTTTAGCATAGTGGGCTAAACAGCTGGCTTGTAATGCAGAACAATGCCAGCAGCGCGGGTTCAATTCCCGTACCGGCCTCCCTGAACAGGTGCCGGAATGTGGCAACTAGGGGCTTCTCACAGTAACTTAATTGAAGCCTACTTGTGACAATAAGTGATTATTATAATATTATTATTATTATTAACCCAGGCTTTTAACCCTTACTGCACCAAACATATATAATGCAATGTATCTGAAATTCCTACATTCATCACAGATTCCTGTCAGTTTAAAAAGGGAATGATTTGTGAAATGGCTCTTTTAGTGGCTGAGAGTTTCCTGGGTGTGGAAAAACTCACACTGACGGCTTGAAAAGGGTGATTAAAACAAAGCTAGGTGGATTGGCCATGATAAATTGCCCTTAGTGTCCAAAATTGCCCTTAGTGTTGGGTGGGGTTACTGGGTTATGGGGATAGGGTGGAGGTGTTGGCCTTGGGTAGGGTGCTCTTTCCAAGAGCCAGTGCAGACTCGATGGGCTGAATGGCCTCCTTCTGCACTGTAAATTCTATGAAAGCTTTTGGGTTTGGCAGACAAGCTGCAGCTGACTTTACCTGTAGGGGCGAGGAAGGCAAAGATAATTAAAGCAACAGCTCAGTATTTAAATTCGCCAGAGACACAGTCTGAATCATTGGAATTAGCTAAAATTTTAAATGCAGGAAAAGTAAAAGAGATGGAGTTAATGGCAGAAGCATAAGAAAGGGGTCTGAGAAAGAAAAAGAGCGAGAGGCAATGGCAAGAGGGAAAAGTAAAAAAAGAGAATTAGAAATTCACAAAATGGAGCTGAAGGAGAGAGAGATGAAAAAGCAAAGAGAATATCAACTTAAAATATTGGAGTTAAAGGAAGTTATTGAGGAAAGTTCAGAGGAGGGATTATCATTTCCTAGTCAAAAGTATTGGTTCAAACAAAGTTAAGAGGTAGAGCTAGTTTGCATCATTATCAGAGGAGGTATCTAGGGATTACAAAGAGGTTAGAAAAGCCAGTTTAAGTACATATGAACTAGTGTCAGAAGCCTACAGACAGAGTTTAGAAATCTAAGGAAAGAGCAAGGTCAGTCGTATATAGAATTTGAAAGAATCAAACAAAATATTTTTGATAGGTTGTGATGAATGTACACAATTTTTAATATTTTTGTATTTTGTGTCTGTTGCAGCCCTGCTATTAAAAGAACTTAGGTTAAGGTATCCAGATTGCATGTCTGCTAAAGCTGTGATTAAGGGGTTAACAGATAGGTAGCATGTGATGTCACTCATTGGAGGGACTGGTTCTGTTTTCTAGTTTCATTTTCAGCCTTGCCCTATTGTTTTAAGTTTCATTTTTAGAGTTCTGGTCTGGTTTCTGAGGAAAGGAGTTGTGTTTCTCAGACTGAGTTCTGAAAGCTTCTCTCCCAAGGACATTGTGAATAAATCTGTATCTTAACACAAAAGATCCCTAGTTGTCAGTGGAATCATTCCTGGGGGTGAAATATCCTTTCCTCACAGTTTACCAAGTTAAAAGTTAGAGTCTGCTGTAACAAGGTAGATTACGGCATTAAAAATAAATATGACGCTCTGAGGGAAATGGTTATTTTGGAGGAATGTAACGATTCACAGTAGTGAGAACCCATCTGGAAGAGCCAAGGGTTAAACCCGCTATACAGGCAGCAGAAATGGCAGATGATTCTGAATTAGTTCATAAATGAAAGATTGGTTTTCAACATCAATTTCAATCAATGAAGGACAGAAGCTGTGGAAATGACAAATCTACCAGTGGTCGAGGCAAAGGAGCTCTAGTTGGAGATAGTAAAGAGATTTTGCCTCAGGTTCAAAAGAAAACTTATCAGGGTGGAAGAAAGATGAGAAAACTTAAATGTTTTCATTGTAATAAAGTTGGGCATACAAAGTCGTAGTTACGGCTGCATAAGAAAAGTACTGGAAAGACAGACTCTTTAAAACAGGACAAGCCAGTGGGGTTTATTAAAGTGGCAAAAGAAACTATGATTGCAGCTGCAAAAGAGTGGACTGCCTGTTCAGGGATTGGTTGATAAGGTGTCAGGTCTTCTTGCTGAATTTATTTGTGAGGGTATGGATAAATCATGTGTGCAAGCTGGAGTACGGAAGGAGGTTAAGATCTTAATGGATACAGGAGCAAGTCAATCTTCAATAGTGTGAGACAAGGAGATACGTAATTGGAAGGAGTATTGCCAGAAAAGGTGGCAATATGTGGGATTAATGGTGAAGTGAGTAGTATTCCATTATGCAAGGTAAGGTTAGAGAGTCTGGTGAGAAGTGGTCGGAATAACAGAGAAATTACCATTTTTGAGGTCCTGTTTATCCTGAGTAATGATATAGCTGGATCACATGTGGGAGTGATGCCTACTGTGGTTGAAAACTGGTGGAAAGTCAAACCACTGAGATTTTGCCGGAAGCATATCTAGGGTGTTGCCAGATTGCGTGGTGACAATGGGTCACAAAGCCACAGGTCGAGACAGGAAGATGAAATATTAAAGAGTAAAGATAGAGACGCTGAGGTTCAATTATCAGAAACAATCTTTGACCAGACGGTTGGTAAAGAACAAGAGCAGCTGAAGGACGAAGCAGATATTTTTATTTCAGTAAAATTGCTCAAATTACAACAGGAGGATTCAGAGATAGTGGGAAATTTGGCCAGTTGGATAACGAACTGGCTAACCGATAGAAGTCAGAGAGTGGTGGTGGATGGCAAATATTCAGCCTGGATCCCAGTTACCAGTGGCGTACCGCAGGGATCAGTTCTGGGTCCTCTGCTGTTTGTGATTTTCATTAATGACTTGGATGAGGGAGTTGAAGGGTGGGTCAGTAAATTTGCAGACGATACGAAGATTGGTGGAGTTGTGGATAGTAAGGAGGGCTGTTGTCGGCTGCAAAGAGACATAGATAGGATGCAGAGCTGGGCTGAGAAGTGGCAGATGGAGTTTAACCCTGAAAAGTGTGAGGTTGTCCATTTTGGAAGGACAAATATGAATGCGGAATACAGGGTTAACGGTAGAGTTCTTGGCAATGTGGAGGAGCAGAGAGATCTTGGGGTCTATGTTCATACATCTTTGAAAGTTGCCACTCAAGTGGATAGAGTTGTGAAGAAGGCCTATGGTGTGATCGCGTTCATTAACAGAGGGATTGAATTTAAGAGCCGTGAGGTGATGATGCAGCTGTACAAAACTTTGGTAAGGCCACATTTGGAGTACTGTGTACAGTTCTGGTCGCCTCATTTTAGGAAGGATGTGGAAGCTTTGGAAAAGGTGCAAAGGAGATTTACCAGGATGTTGCCTGGAATGGAGAGTAGGTCTTACGAGGAAAGGTTGAGGGTGCTAGGCCTTTTCTCATTAGAACGGAGAAGGATGAGGGGCGACTTGATAGAGGTTTATAAGATGATCAGGGGAATAGATAGAGTAGACAGTCAGAGACTTTTTCCCCGGGTGGAACAAACCATTACAAGGGGACATAAATTTAAGGTGAAAGGTGGAAGATATAGGAGGGATATCAGAGGTAGGTTCTTTACCCAGAGAGTAGTGGGGGCATGGAATGCACTGCCTGTGGAAGTAGTTGAGTCGGAAACATTAGGGACCTTCAAGCAGCTATTGGATAGGTACATGGATTACGGTAAAATGATATACTGTAGATTTATTTGTTCTTAAGGGCAGCACGGTAGCATTGTGGATAGCACAATTGCTTCACAGCTCCAGGGTCCCAGGTTCGATTCCGGCTTGGGTCACTGTCTGTGCGGAGTCTGCACATCCTCCCCGTGTCTGCGTGGGTTTCCTTTGGGTGCTCTGGTTTCCTCCCACAGTCCAAAGATGTGTGGGTTAGGTGAATTGGCCAATGATAAATTGCCCTTAATGTCCAAATTGCCCTTGGTGTTGGGTGGAGGTGTTGAGTTTGGGTAGGGTGCTCTTTCCAAGAGCCGGTGCAGACTCAAAGGGCCGAATGGCCTCCTTCTGCACTGTAAATTCAATGATAATCTATGATTAATCTAGGACAAAGGTTCGGCACAACATTGTGGGCCGAAGGGCCTGTTCTGTACTGTATTTTCTATGTTCTATGTTCTATGTTCACTTGAACCGCATGGTAGATCTCTACACAGGTAATAGGGAAACCTCAAGCAGTAATCAAACCAGCACCCTTAATACCTGTTCCAGCATTGGAGGACCCTTTTACTAGGATCCTAATTAATTGTGTGGGGCCCCTTCCGAAGATGCGAAGTGGGAAATAGTATTTGTTGACCATTATGGATGCGTCTACTAGATTTCCGGAGGCCATTACATTGCCAAATATTAAAGATAAGATTGTTGTAGAGGAGTTAACTAAAATTTTACTAGATATGGACTACTAAATGAAATTCAATCAGATCAGGTGACTAGTTTTATGTTGAAGTGATTCAGGGAAGTAAAGAATGGCTTCAGAATAATGCAATTTAACTCACTGCATATTATCCAGAATCTCAGAAAGGTGGTGTCAAACTTTAAAGGTCAGGATGTAGAGATGCCAGCATGGACTGGGGTGGGCATAGTAAGAAGTTTTACAATATCAGGTTAAAGTCCAATTGCTTTGTTTCGGATCACTAGCTTTCGGGGCGCTGCTCCTTCCTCAGGTGAATGCGCTTCGAAAGCTAGTGATTCGAAACAAATCTGTTGGACTTTAACCTGGTGTTGCAAGACTTTTTAAAGATCAAAGAATGAAGAACAAAGAAAATGACAGCACAGGAACAGGCCCTTCGGCCCTCCCAGCCTGCGCCGATCCAGATCCTTTATCTAAACCTGTCGCCTATTTTCCAAGGATCTTCTTCCCTCTGTTCCCCGCCCGTTCATATATCTGTCTAGATGCATCTTAAATGATGCTATCGTGCCCGCCTCTACCACCTCCGCTGGCAAAGCGTTCCAGGCACCCACCACCCTCTGCGTAAAAAACTTTCCACGCACATCTCCCTTCAACTTTCCCCCTCTCACCTTGAAATCGTGACCCCTTGTAATTGACACCCCCACTCTTGGAAAAAGCTTGTTGCTATCCACCCTGTCCATACCTCTCATAATTTTGTAGACCTCAATCAGGTCCGCCCTCAACCTCCGTCTTTCCAACGAACACAATCCTAATCTACTTAACCTTTCTTCAGAGCTAGCACCCTCCATACCAGGCAACATCCTGGTGAACCTCCTCTGCACCCTCTCTAAAGCATCCACATCCTTCTGGTAATGTGGCGACCAGAACTGCACGCAGTATTCCAAATGTGGCCTAACCAACTGTAACATGACCTGCCGACTCTTGTACTCAATACCCCGTCCGATGAAGGCAAGCATGCTGTATGCCTTCTTGACCACTCTATCGACCTGCGTTGCCACCTTCAGGGTACAATGGACCTGTACTCCCAGATCTCTCTGTACATCAATTTTCCCCAGGACTCTTCCATTGACCGTATAGTCCGCTCTTGAACTAGATCTTCCAAAATGCATCACCTCGCATTTGCCTGGATTGAACTCCATCTGCCATTTCTCTGCCCAACTCTCCAATCTATCTATATTTTGCTGTATTCTCTGACAGTCCCCCTCGCTATCTGCAACTCCACCAATCTTAGTATCATCTGCAAGGAGTAAGCCAGGGAAAAAAAAAAGATGAAGAACCAAAGGACTGCGCAACCCGGGGGGGAAGAAAAATGGGGAAAGCTCAAGAGAAGAAGGTTCATCTAAGTATCATCAGGTTGAGGGCCTACAGTCAGCATTATCCAGAGGATTAGGATAAAGTAATTCCATTTGTACTATATGTAATTAGGGATGCGCCTAATGAATCAACTAAATTCAGTCTGTTCAAATTGATATTTGGTCAAGAGATAATAGGAAAGCTTAAATTGATGAAGGAGAAATTGGTAATTTAGCATTCTGAGACTACCTTGTTGGACTATGTGTCAGAGATTAAATAGGTCTGGTGAATTGGCTCGGAATCCTTTAAAATTGTCACAGCACATGATGAAAAATGGTGGATAAGAAATCAAAAATACATAGTATTAGAGTTGTTACCAATAAAACCAACCAAAAAAGTAGGTGAACCAATAAAAGGAACAGGTGAGCCTTATTAAATTGAAAGGAAATTTTTTGCTGCCCTCTGGATCGGTCTATGATATCCCCCCCTTCCTCTTCCCCTTCCTCTTCTCTTGCGGTCCCCCCCCCCCCCCCGCCCCCGGTTGCACAGTCGTTTGGTTCTTCATCTTTTTTTCTTCCCTGGCTTAGTCCTCGTTGCTGGCCTCTAACAGGTTTTGGAACAGGCCGACAAACTGCCCCCAAGTATCCAGGAAGCTTCCTCTGACCCTCGGGTGGCGTACTTAATCTCCTCCAGGTGGAGAAATTCCGAGAGGTCAGCGAGCCAGTCTGCAGCTGTGGGCGGTGCTGCCGATCGCCAGCCGAGCAGGATTCTCCGGCGGGCGATTAGGGAAGCGAAAGCGAGGGCGTCGGCCCCCTTCCCCATGTGTAGCTCTGGCTGCTCTGATACCCCGAAGATTGCCACTATTGGGCATGGCTTCACCCTCACCCCCACAACCTTGGACATTGCCTCGGAGAAGGCTGTCCAGAACCCAGCAAGCTTGGGACAAGCCCAAAACATGTGGGTGTGGAAGGCCGGGCCCCTCTGGCACCGCTCACATTTGTCCTCCACCTCCGGGAAGAACCTGCTCATCCGGGTTCTGGCCAGGTGCGCTCTGTGCACCACTTTGAGCTGCATTAGGCTTAGCCTTGCGCAGGAGGAGGTGGAGCTCACCCTGCTCAGTGCTTCGCTCCAGAGTCCCCATCCCACCTCTGTGATTGCCGCAGAGGGGGGCAATGGGGGACATTTTGGTTATCCCAAAGTGCTGTCTCAGCTGGGTCCACCTTCTCAGCGTGGCCGCTACCACTGGGCTCGTTGTGTACCCTGTTGAGGAGGATGGGAGAGCTGCTGTGGCCAGGGCCCGGAGGGTCGTTCCTTTACAGGATGCCTCCTCCAGTTGTACCCAATCTGTGTCGGGTTCTTGTACCCATCCCCTCACTCTTTCTGCCGTTGCTGCCCAGTGGTAGTATTACATGGAACATAGAACAATACAGCGCAGTACAGGCCCTTCGGCCCACGATGTTGCACCGAAACAAAAGCCATCTAACCTACACTATGCCATTATCATCCATATGTTTATCCAATAAACCTTTAAATGCCCTCAATGTTGGCGAGTTCACTACTGTAGCAGGTAGGGCATTCCACGGCCTCACTACTCTTTGCGTAAAGAACCTACCTCTGACCTCTGTCCTATATCTATTACCCCTCAGTTTAAAGTTATGTCCCCTCGTGCCAGCCATATCCATCCGCGGGAGAAGGCTCTCACTGTCCACCCTATCCAACCCCCTGATCATTTTGTATGCCTCTATTAAGTCTCCTCTTAACCTTCTTCTCTCCAACGAAAACAACCTCAAGTCCATCAGCCTTTCCTCATAAGATTTTCCCTCCATACCAGGCAACATCCTGGTGAATCTCCTCTGCACCCGCTCCAAAGCCTCCACGTCCTTCCTATAATGCGGTGACCAGAACTGTACGCAATACTCCAAATGCGGCCGTACCAGAGTTCTGTACAGCTGCAACATGACCTCCCGACTCCGGAACTCAATCCCTCTACCAATAAAGGCCAACACTCCATAGGCCTTCTTCACAACCCTATCAACCTGGGTGGCAACTTTCAGGGATCTATGTACATGGACACCTAGATCCCTCTGCCCATCCACACTTTCAAGAACTTTACCATTAGCCAAATATTCCGCATTCCTGTTACTCCTTCCAAAGTGAATCACCTCACACTTCTCTACATTAAACTCCATTTGCCACCTCTCAGCCCAGCTCTGCAGCTTATCTATATCCCTCTGTAACCTGCTACATCCTTCCACACTATCGACAACACCACCGACTTTAGTATCGTCTGCAAATTTACTCACCCACCCTTCTGCGCCTTCCTCTAGGTCATTGATAAAAATGACAAACAGCAACGGCCCCAGAACAGATCCTTGTGATACTCCACTTGTGACTGTACTCCATTCTGAACATTTCCCATCAACCACCACCCTCTGTCTTCTTTCAGCTAGCCAATTTCTGATCCACATCTCTAAATCACCCTCAATCCCCAGCCTCCGTATTTTCTGCAATAGCCTACCGTGGGGAACCTTATCAAACGCTTTGCTGAAATCCATATACACCACATCAACTGCTCTACCCTCATCTACCTGTTCAGTCACCTTCTCAAAGAACTTAATAAGGTTTGTGAGGCATGAACTACCCTTCACAAAGCCATGCTGACTATCCCTGATCATATTATTCCTATCTAGATGATTATAAATCTTGTCTCTTATAATCCCCTCCAAGACTTTACCCACTACAGACGTGAGGCTCACCGGTCTATAGTTGCCGGGGTTGTCTCTGCTCCCCTTTTTGAACAAAGGGACCACATTTGCTGTCCTCCAGTCCTCTGGCACTATTCCTGTAGCCAATGACATAAAAATCAAAGCCAAAGGTCCAGCAATCTCTTCCCTGGCCTCCCAGAGATTCGGTGGAGCCAGACCCCCCCTCTGACTTTCCCTCTTTGCAGTGTCGGTTTGGGAATTCTCGGGATCTTACCCCCCCCACACAAACGCCATGATTAGACTGTCTATGTTTTGGAAAATGGCCTTGGAGATGAAGATCGGGATGGATCTAAACAGGAAGAGGAACCTTGGCAGTACTTCATCTGCCAGGGTGAGTGGGAGTGAGCCCCACCTTTGAAGGTCTCTTCTTACTTCCTCCACCCGGCTGGTCAGGTTCCACTTGTGGATCTGTGTCCAGTCTCTGGCTATCTGGATCCCCAGGTAGCGGAATCTGTTCTGGGCTGTTTTGAACGGGAGCCCCTCCAGCCCTCTCCCTCCCCCGTTTGGATTCACTGGGAATGCCTCGCTTTTGCCCAGGTTAAGTTTGTAGCCCGAGAAGGTTCCAAACTCTTTTCAGCATTTGCAGTATTGCCGTCAGTCCCTCCTGTGGCTTTGAGACAAAGAGGAGCAGGTCATCTGCATAGAGTGAGACTCTGTGCCCTCTGTCTCCTCTCCGGATTCCCTTCCAGCTTTTCACGTCCCGCAGGGCTATCGCCAGGGGTTCGATCGCTAGCGCGAACAAGAGTGGGGACAGGGGGCAGCCCTGTCTTGTTCCTCTCTGCAGCTGGAAGTATTTAGAGCTGGTGGTGTTAGTTCGGACACTCGCTTTGGGAGCGTTGTACAGGAGCCTCACCCAGGCGGTGAACCCCGCTCCTAGCCCAAACCGTTCCAGTACCTCGAGGAGGTAGCTCCATTCGACTCTGTCAAAGGCCTTTTCTGCGTCCAGAGAGACGATCACCTCTGGTGTTCTCTCCCCGGGGGGTCATTATTATGTTCAGCAGCCGCCTGATGTTCGCTGTGAGTTGCCTACCCTTGACAAAGCCGGTTTGGTCCTCTGTGACCACCTCTGGTACACAGCCCCCCTCCAGCCTTTTGGCCAGGACCTTTTGCGAGTATTTTCGCGCCACGTTCAGCAGTGAAATGGGTCTGTATGATCCACATTCCGTCAGGTCTTTATCTTTTTTGGGTATTAGTGAGATTGTGGCCTGCGCTAGCATTGGGGGCAGGGTGCCCCTTGCCAGTGAGTCCGCGAACATGTCCCCTAAGTGTGGGGTCAGGACTGGTGCAAATGTTTTCTAGAAGTCCGCCGGGTACCCATCGGGTCCCGGTGCCTTCCCGCCTGCATGGAGCTGATGCTCTCCGTGATTTCTCCCAGGTCGATTGGTGCTTCCAGCTCCGCCCATCTGTCTTCCCCCACAACTGGTAGTTCCAGTCCGTCTAGGAACAGTTTTATCCCCGCGTCCCCGTCGGGGCGCTCAGAGATGTACAGTCCCCGGTAGAAGGTCTCGAATGCCCGACTGACCTCCTTTGGTTCTGTTACCAGTCTGCCTCTGCTAACCTTTACCCGCGCTATTTCCCTCGTGGCTGCCTTCTCAGCTGGTGAGCCAATAGGCGGCCAGCCTGGTCTCCGTGTTCGTAGACGGTCCCCCGTGTCTGGCAGAGTTGGGACACTGCTTTCCTAGTGGACAGCAGGTTAAAGTCCATTTGCAGCTTTTTTCTCTCTGTCAGCAGCTCTACGGTCGGGCCCTCGGAGTTCGGTCTGTCGACCTCCAGAATGGAGTCCACCAGTTGCTGTCTGGCCACCCTCTCTTCCCTATCTCTGCTTGCCTTGTAGGCTATGATCTCTCCTCTAATCACGGCCTTCAGTGCCTCCCAGAACATGGAGGGTGAGACCTCCCCGTTTTGGTTGTTACTCACGTAGTCGCCTATGGCCCGCGATGATTTTTGACAGAAGGCCTTGTCGGCCAGGAGGTCCTTGTCCAGCCGCCATGTGGGGTGCTGGGCACGGCCTGTCTCCAACCTCACATCCATGTAGCGTGGAGCGTGGTCGGAGATAACGATCGTGATCCCTGGAAGCACCGATTTCCCCACCGCAAAGAAGTCGCTACGGGTGTAAACCTTGTGCACCTGCGAAAGGAATGAGAACTCCTTTTCACCCGGGTGCAGAAACCTCCCTGGGTCCCCCGCCCCCATCTGTTCCATGAAGGCCCCTATTTCCCTCGCCATGCCAGTCTTTCTCCCCGTTCTGGGGTTTGATCGGTCGGTCAGTGGGTCCAGCACGCAGTTAAAGTCACCCCCTATGATCAGTCGGTGTGTGTCAAGGTCGGAGATTTCCGCCATGGTCTTCTTTATGAATTCTGTGTCGTCCCAGTTGGGAGTGAACACATTTACCAGTACGACCAGTGCCCCTTCCAGGACACCGCTGACCATGACGTACCGCCCCCCTGGGTCCGTAACTGTCTTGGTTTCCGTAAACCTTGTCCTCTTGCTAATTAATATTGCTACCCCCCTAGTCCTCGTCCCGTAGCATGAGTGGTACGTCTGTCCCACCCAGCCCTTCCTTACCAGCCGTCGGTCCTTCTCCCTCAGGTGTGTCTCTTGCAGGTAGATGATGTCTGCTTTTAGGCTTCTTCGGTGGGCAAACACTCTGGCTCTTTTCACTGGGCCGTTAGTCCCCTAACATTCCAGGTAACAATCCTGGGGGGGGGCTTTCTGACCCTCCGGTCCTGTGGGACCACCAATACTTACCTGGTGGACGCGCCCCTGCTCTGCACTCCGGGGTTTCCCTTTGCTAGGGGGCCGTCCAAAATGGCCACGGTCGCCGCTCTCACCATGGGGTCGGTCCCCAGCGCTCAGGGGTGCCCAGGGGGCACCCAATGTGGCCACCAGCTGTGTGTACGCTACACGGGTGCGCCCCTGCGCTCTAGGGTCTCCCTCCGCCCTGATGCCCTCTCGAGTAGCTGTTTGCAGCGCCCTCTTGGTTCCTCGCCCTGCTCCAAGCTCGCCGAGGCCTATGTCTGTACTGCTTCACTATCTCACCCTTCTCTTTTGTTCTGCATTCTCCCCCAGACTCCTCTCCCCCCCCTCCTCAGCCCCTGTCCCTCTGTCCCCCCCCTGCGTTCCCTCCCCTCCTTGTGCCAGATGCTCCCTCTCCCCTGAGAGGGGCGCCGCGGCCCTCCTTCCTTCCTGCCCTCCCGTGCTGGCCCTCCTCGGAGTACGGTGGCCCTCCTCCTCCCAGTATTCACAGAGTTCTGGCCCTGCTTAACCTTCCTCCTCCTGGCCCTTGCCTCGCCCTCCTGTTTGCTTTCCTCCTCCTCATTTCCCTCGCTCCACTCCCTGTCATGATATTCAAACACACACATCATGATGGACACACTAACAGGCAAATCAGAGTACACAACACCACAACCAATCACAGACAAGAACACCAACCACATAAAAAGCACGAGCACGACACCTGGAGGTCAGTAGGTCTGGGGAGAAGGAAGCATGAAAGAGCTGTTGAAACACCACAAGCAGGGAGCCCCCCACGTGCAGAGTGCAAAGACCAAGTTGTAAATAGTGAGTTTAAATAAACAAGCGTTGTACCATATGCAACTGTGTTGGCTCTTCTGTGTGTTAGAACACCCAACACCACATGGTACAGGAGTGGATCGATACCTGCCTACCAACCTGCCATTCTGGACATGGACCACACCGGCAAACCGCAGCCGATGCAAGTCACGGGGAACCTAGGCACCAACTGGAAGCTCTACAGGCAGCGATTTGACCTGTACATCCGTGCCACCGAAAAACAGAATGTCTCGGATGATTCGAAGATTGCAATGCTCCTCTTCTACGCAGGCCCCCACCCAAATGATGTCTTTAATTCACTGGTGTTCGAGGAAGGCGAAAACCAGGCCAAATATGACACGGTCATCCTCAAAATGGACCAGCACTTTCAAACTGAAGTAAACGAAACTTTCGAAAGATACATCTTTCAGCAACGCCTGCAAGGTAAGGAGGAGCTTTTTCAACCCTTTTTGACGCACCTCCGGATTCTAGCGCAGTCCTGCGGTTACGGCACCACCACAGAGTCCATGATCAGGGACCAGATTGTTTTTGGCGTTGCCTCCAGTGGCCTACGCCAGCAGCTTCTTAAAATAAAGAGCCTCACCTTAGCGTCTGCTGTGGAAGCCTGTGTCCTCCATGAAAATGCGACCTGCCGTTTTGCCCGATTTCAGGCGTCCGAGTTGGCACGGAGGGGGTCCCCAGCCGTCGAATCGGCAAGCCAGGCCGCCCACGACGTTGAACGCATCCAGGCCGTCGATTTCTTCCCGCCCCACGGCCCGGACGACAGCGGCCGCTTCCCGCGCTTTTCGCGGTCTCCCGCGCAGGTGCGCGCCAAGAATAACGGCCACAACGAGGGACGCACTGCGCAGGCGCGCCCACCGCAAGATCGCACTGCGCATGCGCAGTGGCGCAACGAACGCCGTGACGTCATGACGTGCAGCAAGTGTGGAGGTCTACACTTAAAAGGGCAATGTCCTGCAAAATACCAACAGTGCAACAGATGTGCCATGATAGGCCACTACGCAGCCCGCTGTCGTGCGGCTCAACCCATGGATCCGGCGCATCCTCGACAACCTCGCACACGAGTCAGGACCGTCCAGCCCACGCATCAAGACTTCCAGTTAAGTGATGCAGATGACCAGGATGACTTCAGAGTTGCCGTCATTGATGTCAACAAGGTCAATGCCATCAATCCAGACGATGAGTGGTGTGCCACCCTGACGGTCAACCGATCGCGCGTCGCCTTCCGTCTGGACACCGGCGCATCCGCCAACCTGATTGCTTACTCTGCAGTCCAGGCCATGAAGGTCAAACCACTCATCACACCATCCCGGCTTAAGATGGTTGACTATAACGGGAACGTTATCCCGTCCGTAGGATCTTGCCAGCTACAGGTGACTCACAAGGGGTACACGGCCACACTCCCCTTCGAAGTTGTGGGCTCATCAAAGGACTCGTTACTGGGCGCACAAGCGTGTAAGGTCCTTCACCTGGTACAGCGCATCATGTCTCTCTCTCCAGATGAGATATCCGACTTCCCGGATGCTGAGTTCCACGCGAATCTCCATTCCCTCCTCGCTCACAACCAGGAGGTTTTTGAAGGCATGGGGACATTGCCACACACGTACAAGATTCGACTCAGACCGGACGCCATCCCTGTCGTTCACGCACCTCGCAGGGTTCCTGCGCCTCTCAAAGACCGCCTCAAGGCACAACTGCAGATTCTTCAGGACCAAGGGGTCCTATCCAAGGTCACGGAGCCCACGCCATGGGTCAGCTCCATGGTCTGTGTAAAGAAGCCCTCTGGCGAGCTCCGTATATGTATAGATCCAAAAGATCTGAACAACAACATCATGCGGGAACACTATCCCATCCCAAAACGAGAAGACCTCACCAGCGAGATGGCGCGAGCCAACATATTCACTAAATTGGATGCGTCCAAAGGATTCTGGCAGATCCAACTGGACCCGGCCAGCCGAAGACTATGCACATTCAACACCCCTTTTGGCAGATTCTGCTACAACCGGATGCCATTCGGCATCATTTCGGCATCTGAAGTATTCCACCGCATTATGGAGCAGATGATGGAAGGCATCGAAGGGGTACGTGTATATGTGGACGATATCATCATTTGGTCCACCACTCCGCAGGAACACATGCATCGTCTTCGACGTGTCTTCACCCGCATACGGCAAAATGGCCTGCGTCTCAACCGTGCGAAGTGTGCTTTCGGCCAGACGGAGCTGAAATTCCTCGGGGACCACATCTCAAGGTCCGGGGTCCGTCCCGATGCAGACAAGGTTAGCGCCATCACAGCCATGCCACGACCGGCTGACAAGAAGGCTGTCTTAAGATTCCTGGGCATGGTCAACTTCCTTGGGAAGTTCATTCCCAACCTGGCTTCTCATACAACAAACATGCGCCATCTCGTAAAAAAATCGACGGAATTCAACTGGCACCAGTCGCATCAGCAGGAATGGGAGGAGCTCAAGCACAAACTGGTCACGGCACCAGTGCTGGCCTTCTTTGACGCGACTCGCCCTACAAAGATCTCAACAGACGCCAGCCAATCTGGTATTGGAGCGGTACTCCTGCAAAAAGACAGCACGTCATCATGGGCCCCGGTTGCGTATGCCTCACGAGCCATGACCCCTACCGAACAGCGCTACGCGCAAATCGAAAAAGAATGCCTGGGCTTGTTAACTGGACTGGACAAGTTCCACGACTATGTGTATGGCCTGCCACGATTCACGGTCGAAACTGACCACCGCCCCCTGGTCAACATCATTAACAAAGACCTGAACGACATGACTCCTCGCCTCCAGCGCATCTTACTCAAACTCAGGAGGTACGATTTTGAACTGATCTACACTCCGGGGAAGGAACTCATAGTGGCGGACACTCTTTCCCGAGCAGTGAGCACACCACCAGATGCGGAGGGGTTCGTGCGTCAAATTGAGGCACACGTGACTCTGACAGCAGCAAATATGCCAGCTGATGATCCTTGTCTGGCCCACATACGCGCAGAGACGGCGACTGACCCTCTGCTGCAGCGAGTGATGCGCCACATGACGGAAGGGTGGCTAAAAGGGCAGTGCCCCCAGTTTTACAATGTGCGAGATGATCTCACCAATATAGACGGGGTCCTTATGAAATCGCATAGGATCGTCATTCCACACAGTGTGCGCCAGATGATTCTTCGTCAACTACACGAAGGCCACCTGGGTGTCGAAAAATGCAGACGAAGGGCCCGGGCGGCGGTATATTGGCCGGGTATTAATGAAGACATAGCCAACATGGTGCTCAACTGCACAACCTGTCAGAGGTTTCAGCCGGCGCAACCTCCGGAAACACTTCTACCACACGAGATGGTGACGTCCCCCTGGGCGAAGGTGGGTGTTGACCTATTTCACGCGCTCGGCAGAGATTACATTGTTATTATAGACTACTTCTCAAACTACCCGGAAGTCATGCCTCTCCATGATCTGACGTCGTCCGCAGTCATTGGGGCCTGCAAGGAAACGTTTGCTCGCCATGGCATTCCAAGGACTGTCATGTCAGACAATGGACCTTGTTTTGCCAGCCGTGAATGGTCGTCCTTTGCCGCAGCATATGGTTTCACTCATGTGACATCCAGCCCTCTGCATCCACAATCGAACGGGAAGGCTGAAAAGGGTGTCCACATCGCAAAGCGGCTCCTGTGCAAGGCGGCTGATGCCGGATCGGACTTTAACCTTGCCTTGCTGGCCTATCGATCGGCCCCGTTATCCACGGGCCTCTCGCCAGCGCAGCTACTAATGGGTCGCTCCCTCAGGACGACGGTACCTTCCGTCCTGGCACCGACAACAGACCATGAGGCGGTTCTTCGGGACATGCAACTGCAGCGTGATCGCCAGAAAGGTCGGTACGACACACGAGCGACGGACCTGCCCCCCCTGTCCTCCGGAGACAAAGTACGCGTCCATCAACCGTATGGTGGCTGGTCAGCACCGGCCGAAGTCCTCCGACAAGTGGCTCCCCGCTCGTTCCTGGTTCGCATGCCGGATGGTTCCGTGCGTCGCCGCAATCGGCGCGCCCTTCGCCGACTTCCACGTTCACAGCCACACAACACGCCAGATCCTCAACAGGCTTCCGAGGATGACTTTGTGGAGCTGCCGCACATCACGCCCTTTCCATCGCCACCCATGGCCATGCCTGCACAGCAGCCGGTGGTTCTTGATCCACCCTTAAGGCGGTCAACCCGAATTCGTCGCAAACCCATTAGAATGGACTTATAATACAGTTCATATGTTTAATAAGTTGGACAATTTTACATGATAACCTGTTGTTGTTTATCGTTCCAGATGTCGTCTGACTGGACAACTGTTCAAAATTTTTTTTCTTCTTCTCTCGTTCGAATTTCTGTTATGTTATGGTACAACTGGATTCATGTGACGCACTCGACATCGCCCCATGTACATAGTTCCGTCATAGACACATGCTGCACACGACACACACACACTCTTAGATGCACTCACGTCACGATCATATTTATTACCACGTAGGCACATATCTTTGTAAAAAGGGGGGATGTCATGATATTCAAACACACACATCATGATGGACACACTAACAGGCAAATCAGAGTACACAACACCACAACCAATCACAGACAAGAACACCAACCACATAAAAAGCACGAGCACGACACCTGGAGGTCAGTAGGTCTGGGGAGAAGGAAGCATGAAAGAGCTGTTGAAACACCACAAGCAGGGAGCCCCCCACGTGCAGAGTGCAAAGACCAAGTTGTAAATAGTGAGTTTAAATAAACAAGCGTTGTACCATATGCAACTGTGTTGGCTCTTCTGTGTGTTAGAACACCCAACACCACACTCCCCTCCATTGCATTGAGAGAGAGGAGACAAGCTCTGGGACAAGACAGCACAGTCCCGCGCAAGGCATAACACACATGTGCACAGTTCATGAGTCCATTGTCCTGGTTTGTGGTCTGTTCTGGTTTTCCCTCCCTTTTCCGTCCCCGTGTCTTTCATTGCGGTCGCGTGAGCTCCTCCCCCAGCTTGTTCGCTCTAACAAACTCCTCAGCCGCCGCTGGGGTGTTAATACACAGCTCTTTCCCCTCAAATGTTACCCAGAGTTTGGCCGGGAATAACATAAATTGAAAGGAAATTGAGCAAGGTGAATCTTTTGATAAGAACACTAGACAGAAGGATGGCAGAGTGTGTCATGTTAATCTGCTGAAAAGGTGGTTTGATAGGGACGGGAAGGAGGAGGATGAGTTAGTCGTTATAACTCAGGGAGAAGAGATAAATCCAGATGATTCTGAATGTGACATTCCTCAAATTAGATTGGAATGAGGAAGAGAGAGGAAATTTGGATAAATTATTGAGTTACCTTCCAGAGGAAAATCAAAGTGACCTGTGACAGTCACATAGAGCTCCATGTGGGGCCAAACTAGGAATTGGACATTCCTTTTTTAAAAAATATTTTTATTGAAATATTTGTGAAGTTTTATAACAACAACAGAAAAAGAACAATTGGCGTTAAACATGAACACGCTCATCCTCGCCGCCGTCACGTGTGCACGGTGAACAACTTTAAACTGTATTAGACTGAGCCTGGCACATGAGGAGGAGGAATTGACCCGCCCACAGTCCCGGCTCTAACTCCCCTCCTAACTCCTCCTCCCACTTGCCTTTAAGCTCCTCCACTGGGGTTTCCTCCGCTTCCAACAGCTCCTGGTAAATATCCGATACCTTCCCCTCTCCCGTCCAGGTACCGGACACTACTCTATCCTGTATCCCCCGTGGCGGCAGCAGCGGGAAGGCCACCAGCTGTTTCCTCAGGAAGGCCCGCACTTGTAGATACCTAAAGCCGTTCCCTGGCAGTAATTTAAACTTGTCCTCCAGCGCCTGCAGGCTGGGAACGCTCCCATCTATAAACAGGTCACCCATCCTCCTAATACCCACCCTCTGCCAGCTCTGGATCCCGCCATCCATCCTACCCGGCAGGAACCTGTGGTTATTACATATCGGGGACCAGACCGACGCTCCATCCACCCTCTTGTGCCTCCTCCACTGCCCCCAGATCTTCAGAGTCGCCGCCACCGCCAGACTTGTGGAGTACCGGGCCGGCGAGTACGGCAGAGGTACCGTCACCAATGCTCCCAAACTGGTGCCTTTGCATGACTCCGCCTCCAGCCGCTCCCTTGCCAACCCCTCCCCCAATACCCACTTCCTGATCATGGCAATGTTGGCCGCCCAGTAGTAGTTGCAAAAGTTCGGCAGCGCCCGCCCACCCTCCCCCCGACTGCTTTCCAGCAGCTCTCTCTGCACTCGCGGGGTCTTGTTCGCCCACACAAATCCCGAGATGATTTTATTAACCCGCTTGAAAAAGGCTTTAGGGATGAAGATGCGAAGGCACTGGAATACAAATAAGAACCTGGGGAGGACCGTCATTTTCACGGTCTGTACCCTCCCTGCCAGTGACAGCGGGAGCAAGTCCCATCTTTTAATGCCCCCTTCCATTTGTTCCACCAGCCGGGTCAGATTGAGCTTATGCAACAAATCCCACTTCCGGGCCACCTCTATACCCAGGTACCGAAAGCTCTTCTCTCCCCTCCTCAGCGGCAGCTCACTCAGTCTCTTCTCCTGCCTTCTAGCCTGGATCACAAACAACTCGCTCTTCCCCACGTTCAATTTATACCCCGAGAAACTGCCAAATTCCCTTAAGATCCGCATGACCCCCCCATCCCCTCCAGTGGGTCCAAAATATACAGGAGGAGATCATCCGCGTAGAGCGAGACCCGGTCATCCACCCCCCCCCGGACCAGCCCCTGCCAGTTCCTTGAAGCTCTCAGTGCGATGACCAGCGGCTCAATGGCCAGAGCAAATAATAACGGGGAAAGGGGAAACCCTTGCTTCGCACCCCGGTGCAATTTAAAATACCCCAACCTAAACCGGTTCGTGCGCAAGCTTCCCACAGGCGCCTGGTACAGCAATCGCACCCACCGGATAAAGCCCTTAGCAACCCAAACCTATCCAGCGCCTCCACCCGATCGAAAGCTTCCTCTGCATCCATCACTGCCACAACCTCTGTTTCCTCCCCTTCCGAGGGCATCATAACAATATTTAAAAGCCTCCGCACATTGGCATTAAGTTGCCTGCCTTAACGAATCCAGTCTGGTCTTCCCCTATCACCCCCGGGACACTATCCTCATGGCCACGATCTTAGCCAATAGCTTGGCATCCACATTTAGCAACGAGATTGGCCTGTATGACCCACACTGATCAGGGTCCTTATCCCGTTTCAGAATGAGTGAGATCGAGGCCTGTGACATTGTAGTGGGGGAGGATTCCCTTCTCTCTCGCCTCATTAAAGGTCCTCATCAACAGTGAGCTCCACACCTCTGAAAATGTTTTTTTTAATTCCACCGGGAAGCCATCCGACCCCGGAACTTTACCCGCCTGCATGCTCTCCAGCCCCTTAACAATTTATTTTGTTTCGTTCGGTGGCCCCAGGCCCGTCCACCAGACCCTCCTCCACCCTCGGGAACCTCAACTGGTCCAGAAATTGCCTCATCCTCTCCGCCCCCGCCAGGGGTTCCAACTCAAAAAGTTTGCTGTAGAATTCCTTAAAAACTTCATTCACCCCCTCCGGGTCTGAGACCGAGTTGCCCTCCTTATTCTTTACTCCCACAATCTCCCTGGCTGCCTCTGTCTTCCTAAGCTGGTGCGCCAGCATCCTGCTCGCCTTCTCCCCTTATTCATACACCGCACCCCTAGCCTTCCTCAACTGTTCTGCCGCTTTCCCTGCGGTCAACAATTCCAAGTCCGCCTGAAGCTTGCGCTGCTCCCTCAGGAGTCCCGCGTCCGGGGCCTCCGCATATTTCCTATCCACCCGGAGTAACTCCTCCACAAATCTCTCCCTCTCCCCCCTTTCCCTCTTTTCTCTATGGGACCGGATCGATACAAGTTCCCCTCTAATAACTGCCTTCAGGGCTTCCCAGACCGTCGCTGCCGAAACCTCTCCCGTGACGTTTGTTTCCAAATAGTTCTGGATACTCTTATTCACCCGCCCACAAACCACCTCGTCCGCTAACAACCCCACATCCAGTCTCCACAGCGGACGCTGCCCTCTCTCCTCCCTAGCCGCAAATCTACCCAGTGCGGGGCATGGTCCGAAACTGTAACCGCCGAGTATTCCGTCCCAGTCACCTTTGGGATCAACGCCCTGCCCAGAACAAAAAAATCAATACGGGAATAAACTTTGTGGACGTGGGAGAAGGAAAACTCCTTTACCCTCGGTCGTGTGAACCTCCAGGGGTCTACACCCCCCATCTGTTCCACAAAGCCCTTCAGCTCCCTTGCCGCCTCCGGCCTCGTCCCTGTCCTGGATTTTGAGCGATCCAATTCAGGGTCAATGACTGTATTAAAGTCCCCTCCCATGACCAAGTTCTGTGACTCCAGGTCCGGGATTTTGCCTAACACATGCCTCATAAAATCCCCATCGGCCCAGTTCGGGGCGTAGACATTCACGAGCACCACTGGGACCCCCTCCAGCTTCCCACTCACCATGATATACCGACCCCCTTTATCAGCCACTATTCTCCCAGCCTCAAATGCCACTCGCTTGCCGATCAGAATTGCTAATCCCTGGTCTTAGAGTCCAGCCCGGAGTGGAACTCCTGACCCACCCAACCCTTCCTTAATCTCACCTGGCCCGTGACCTTCAGATGTGTCTCCTGGAGCATTGCCACGTCTGCCTTTAGTCCCTTTAAATGCGCGAACATGCGTGCTCTCTCCACTGGCCCATTCAGACCTCTCACGTTCCAAGTAATCAGCCTGGACGGGCTGGGGGGGTGGGGGGCTACCACCACCCCCCCCCCCCCGCCAACTAGCCATCACCCTTTCTTGGCCAGCCCCGAGCCCGCGCCCCCCCCCCCCCCGCTTCCCTGGGCACCCCCTCAAGCAGCAGCCGCCGTCGACCCTCCCTTTATTCCCTGAAGAACATTTTTCCCTTGCCCGCAGAGCAGCCACCCCCCCCCCCCCCACTCCCCCCCCCCCCACCCCACACCAAAAACCTAATCTCCCAAATCAAACATCAACTCAACACTAAGTCACCCCCCACCACGCTCCCGAGAGTCAGCTGATCCATGCTGACCCCGATATCCCCCGCCCCTGGCGCCGGTCAGGCTATCGCCCTATTGTTCGGACCCTGCTCCCCACATAGAAAAAACCTATTTACAAGATCACATTCCCCAGTAAGTAAACATCAGCTCTCCGAAAGCCATTAGCAAAACCATAAAGCCAAACAGACACACTCACTTAAAACTTCTCTTTGATAAAATGTCCAAATATCATCTGGGGACTCAAAATAATAGTGTCGGTCCTCGTGCGTTACCCACAGTCTCGCTGGGTATAAGACCACAAACTTCACCCCCTTCTTAAAGAGGGTCGCCTTTGCCCGGTTGAACCCGCACATCGCTTGGCCAGCTCCGCACACAGGTCCTGATAGATGCGCACCTCATTATTCTCCCACTTGCTGCTCCGTTCCTTCTTGGCCCATCGCAGGACGCGCTCCTCGTCTGAA
Source organism: Scyliorhinus torazame (assembly GCF_047496885.1). Lineage (NCBI taxonomy): Eukaryota > Metazoa > Chordata > Chondrichthyes > Carcharhiniformes > Scyliorhinidae > Scyliorhinus > Scyliorhinus torazame. The sequence continues at coordinate 39,084,099 of NC_092734.1, read as the reverse complement.
AATCGGTGGAAATGGACCATCATGGCCCTTGGTGGGTCGTTCGCCTTGGGTTTCCTTGCGAGGACTCTGTGCGCTCCATCCAGCTCCAGGGGTCGAGGGAAAGCCCCCGCTCCCATCAACGACTCCACATACGCTCCCGCATCTGAACCCTCGATAACTTCAGGAAGGCCAACAATCCTTAAATTCTGCCTCCTGGTTCTGTTCTCCAGCTCCTCCTGCGTCTGCTTGTGGCAACCCTCTAGCACCTCCACCTTGTGCTCCTGCACAGTTATCTCGTCATCTTGGTTGGAGAGTTTTAATTCGATCTCCTGGATCGCTTTCCCCTGGGCTGCCTGAGTCGTGACCATTTGGGTCGATCGATGCTTTCATCGGGTCAAGCGTATCCCTTTTTAGCTCGGCAAAGCAACTCTTGAAAAACTCCATCTGCTGCTCCTTCGGCCAGTGAGCCGCCGCTCCCTGGTCCTTGACGTCTGCCATGCTTCGCCGCACTGCCAGCTCCCCTCGCTTCCCTCTATCGGGACTGATTCGTTTCACACGGCCACTTCTGGTCCAGCTATTCATACACCGGGGGGGAAATCCTCCTTCCTGATGCTAACTCCACCGATTTATTTCATAAAGTCCACAGAAATCCGGGAAAAGAGGTCCAAAAGTCCAATTCAGGCGGGAGCTATCGAGTGTGCGACTTTACTCCTCCATGGCCGCCACCGGAAGTCAGAATTGGACATTCCTTGACCAATCCCAGTCAACCTGCTTGGTTTGAATTTGAACAATAGCTTGGTAGTTAACTACATGGCAACACACCTACGGCAACACACCTACTCTAGTTTGGGTTAAAACCAATTAACCAACAAAAATACACCAAATAAACTGAGGGGCAAATTAAAGGGACAGTCCCTTAAAGGAAAACAGCCTCAAGCAAGAAACAAATCACAAATGAAACTGAAGACATCAAACCAAAACGTGGTTAAGAGGGCTGATAAGGCACCCCCGTCACTGCGGTTCCCACTGAGCACGGAGCCCCGAAATTGTGCAGGTGGACTCCACGAGCTCCCTCTCCCTCTGCCCTGCGGGCAGCACGGTAGCACAGTGGTTAGCACAGTTGCTTCACAGCTCCAGGGTCCCAGGTTCGATTCCCAGCTTGGGTCACTGTCTGGGCGGAGTCTGCACGTTCCCCCCGTGTCTGCGTGGGTTTCCTCCGGGTGCTCCGGTTTCCTCCCACAGTCCAAAGATGTGCGGGTTAGGTGGATTGGCCGTGATAAATTACCCTTAGTGTCCAAAAAGGTTAAGTGGGGTTGCTGGGCTGCGGGGATAGGGTGGAAGTGTGGGCTTGGGTAGGGTGCTCTTTCCAGCGGCTGGTGCAGACCCGATGGGCCGAATGGCCTCCTTCTGCACTGTAAATTCTATGATCCTATGACACTCGGCCCCAAATGTAGCCGGGGTAGAGGGGCAGGCTGTTGGGTTGGACAGCCCCCTTGTGTGCTGCCTAGGCCTGTTGATGCCAAGATTGGCCAGTCCAAGGAGTATGTTCATGAGATGCCGTCCTCCTCCTCCAGCCCCCCGGCCCGTTAGCCGGCCAGGATTCCCCAGCCAGGCAAAGCTGGGCACCCGGGTAGAGGAGGCTGTTCCCGCTCTCGGTGAAAGGTCTGAGCTCCTCCGGGAGGGGGGCCAGCTGCCACGGATCGACCAGGAGTCCGGCACACTTGGCCCTGTTGATCCTGGCAGAGGATGGAGTAGAGTACACAGCCTGGCACTCGCAATCCTCCGCATGTCAGCAGGGTCCCTGAACATGAGGAGCATGTCTTCAGTGCCGGCTGAAAGGACCATCCCGATGCCAGGCCTGCGCAGAGTCATCCCCAACAATCTCCCCCTCAAGAGGCGCAGAAACGGCTCCTCGCAGATGGAATATAGTTGGCCAGACAGGGGGCAGCCCTGAAACACACACGTCTGCAGCAAGAAGTCATTCCGTAAACATTCTGCTGTCACACAGCTGTGTGTCCAGTGGACATCCTCTGCATATATCTCTTTACAAACACCCCAAATGACCCCAGACGCCTCTATCCCACAGAAAATTCTCCTTTTCAAGTGAAAAGCACCACATCAAAAGGAAATATATTTTCAGCTTTTCTGTACGTGATGACTAATAACCTTCAAAGACACCCAGTTATTAATCTAACTTTAATAAAAGACCCCAGCAGCAATAGCCATGCAGAACTGTATTTTACATCCAATTTCAATCTTTCTTGAAGTTTTTGTTTATTGACGTCTTTTGTAAATTATCTGAACAATCAGGAATTTTACAAAATGCCTATTTCTGACAACAAACCAAATTCAAAATGTCCCAAACTAGAAAAAACTCCTGGTCAAGTTAATAACCATTGAATAGTTTAACTTAAATCTAGATTATTGTAAAACACGATCAGAATTCGAGCGCATTCTTACCCGTCTCAGGGTGGCAGTAATGGATTTGAAAACGTTACATTGAAAGATTCCGATTGGTCTAATTGGCTGCATTTTTAAGATAAAACAGCAAATCTCAGGGATGAAGACTTGTTCCTGGGAATCGTGAGCCTCTCAAACCCGGACCTAATCTGGGACAGGCTCAGTTCAATGGGGTTGGAATGGGAATCCCCTTCCGAATTCCCGGTCAGTGCCCAACTCAGTGGCCACACAACCAGGCCAGGTTCCAGCCAGAGTTTAAAAGCTCTTTCGGAACAAAACCATTCATGGCCGTAAAACCAGCCCCGAGCACTGCTGGTGTCAACCAGCACAAACCTGCCAGGAGAGACTGTGGCAAGTGCCACCTGTAGATGGGCACCCATCATCTCAACCCCAGGGTCCCAACTCAATGGAACACTAACACCCAGCAAATGTGTGCCCGCCGCCCTCCCAGGTACCATCTTCATCCCTCCCTGAGATACCACCTTCAGTTAACAAGCCTGGAACGTGTTGCCAGGGAGGCTGTGGAAGCAGATACATTAACGGATGGGTATAGAGGGATACGGCACAAGGAAATGCTCTGGGGTTTGGCCAAGGGTGGGACCATGACCAGTACAGGTTTGGAGGGCCGAAGGGCCTGTTCCTGTGCTGTATTGTTCTTTGCTCTTTGAATGTTATCAACTGGGTGGGCAACAACTCAACAACTGACATTTCACAGAGCCTTGGATTTAATAAAAACATCCGCAAGATCCTTCACAGGTAGATTGTGAAACAACATTTGACACCGAACCATACACAAGATCATCTTTGGTCAGGTGACCGAGAGGCGGAGGGAGGGAATTCCTGAACTTAGGGCCCGAGGCAATGAAGACACTTCCACCAAATGCTGGAGAAATTATAATTGGGGATGCAAGAGCGGCACAGCGACACAGTGGTTAGCACTGCTGCCTCACAGCGCCAGGGATCCGGGTTCAATTCCGGCCTCGGGTGGTTGGCTGTGCGGAGTCTGCACGTCCTCCCCGTGTCTGCGTGGGTTTCCTCCGGGTGCTCCGGTTTCCTCCCACAGTCCAAAGACGTGCCGGTTAGGTAGATTGGCCCTGGTCCAAAAGGATAGATGGGGTTACGGAAATAGGACGGGGGGTGACTGGGTTGGGTGCTCCTTCGGATGGTTAGTGCAGACTTGATGGGCCAAATGGCCTCCTTCTGCACTGTAGAGATTCTATTCTTCTATGAAGAGGCTGGCATTAGAGGAGTGTGGGTATCAAAGAGGGTTGTAGAGTTGGAAGGGATTATAGGGGGCCAAGCGCTGGTATGTGAATCGTGAACGGACTCATTGCGAGTTAGAACACAGGCAGCTGTTTGCATGGTCTCGGGTGGAGGATAATATGTAGGAGACAAGTCAGGGGTGTGTTAGAATTGTCATGTCTAGAGGCAACAAAGACCCAGATCAAGGATTTTCCAGCAGGTGAGTTGAGGTAAGGGTGGAGATGTTCTGTTTTACAGAGACGGCCGGTACAAATAAGTGGGCAGCATTTCATCGTGGAGTCAAATATGACATCAATTGTGATCAGTCTGGGTGAAGCTCAGACGGTTACCAAGGAGACGGATGGAATTAGTGGCAAGACAATGGAGTTTGTGGTGAGGACCAAAAGCAATGGCCCCAGTCTTCCCAATATTTAATTGGACTGAACGTCTGCTCATCCGGAACTGGATATCGGATAAGCAACCTGACGCCATGGAGATGGTGGCGGTGTCGAGGGAGGTGGTGGTGAGGTGGAGCTGGGCCAACATGTGGAAACGGGCATGACATTTTCAGGTGATGTCATTGAGTGGCAGCATGTGGGTGTGAAATAGAAGGTGGGGAGAGGCAAGTGTATACCCTTTGGGGGGGGGGGGGGGGGGGTGGTGTGAAGGAGTGGGAAAAGATTCTCTGGCTGCGAGTCCATGAAGATGGGTTCGAGGAGGACGGTGTGAGTAACTGTGCCAAAAGCTGCAGACAGATCGAGAAGGCTAAAGACCTTTGTCAGAGTGGCAGCGGAAGTCATTTGTCACTTTGATAAGAGCTGTTTCAGTATTGTGGCCAGGGTGAAGGCTAGAGTGCAGGGATTCCAATATAGAGTTCGGCAAACGATGGGCAGGGATTTGAGAGGCAACATGTTCAAGTAGTTTGGGGAGGAAGGGGAGGTTGGAGATGGGATGGTAGTTTGGAGGGATGGTGAGGAATAGGAGTGGTGACAGCAGATTTGAAGGAGAGGGACAAGCAGAAAACCACGGGCTGTGTGTGAGAGAGTTGTGGTGTTCAGGGTGGTTGGCATAGTGTTCACAAAGACCACAAATAGCTTTAATTTGAACAAAGCTATAAATTTATTAACACTACTAATGTGGATTCGACACGTACTCCTAAAGAATACACAGTTGATAATTAACACTCATCTACTACTAATCTCTACACTATTATAAACTATGATATGCTCCTACTCACACTATCTTTCCTTCAGTCTGTCTCTAGCTAACTCCTTCACTTCTCTCCCCCAAGACTTAGCATCAATGTCTTATATACTTGTAACTCTAGCTCCCTCTAATGAAATGAAATGAAATGAAATAAAAATTGCTTATTGTCACAAGTAGGCTTCAAATGAAGTTACTGTGAAAAGCCCCTAGTCGCCACATTCCGGTGCCTGTTCGGGGAGGCTGGTACGGGAATTGAACAGTGCTGCTGGCCTGCTTTAAAAGCCAGCGATTTAGCCCAGTGTGCTAAACCAGCCCCAGGTAGTGGCTGATCTAGACATTTCATTCAACCTTGCAGTTCTTACATTTATGATAATGCCACAGGAGTGAACAGACATTCTGGAGGGAGAAACAGAGAGGGGCGTTGAGCGCTGGGCCCCTGGCAGAGTACATAGGGTGAGTTGGACAGGGGGGGGGGGGGGGAGATTGGCAAGATCGGCCCCCAGCTGGCACACTGAGCAGGAAGCTCAGCAAGTGAGTTGGTTGGGGGCAGATCGGAAATTCAGCTGTAAACCCAAATTAGCCAGGATCGGAGGACAATAAATCCCTGGCAGATTACACAGGGCCGGGAGAGTGTCAATCAGAATCTTGTTTTGTTTTTTAAAAACCCAAAGTTTTCTTTCTTCTATAACTGAAGGAATGTGTTTGCAATGCATGCATTTTAAAAAGAGACATTAGGGGGACAAAGGGGACTCTGTTGTAGATTCAGTTGATATGTGAAAGTCATTACAGTCCCAGATGACAATAGGCTGCTTTCCCCTTCGAGGGGGGGGGGGGGAAAGAGAGCTGACTGATTTAACCCGAGGGTCACTGCACCTCGGGCGAGGGGCGAGGTTGAGAAGGCGGGGCCTTCATGAATAACCTCAGCCGGTGCGGGAGTTGAACTCGCGCTGCTGGCCTCGCCCTGCGTCACGAACCAGCCGTCCAGCCCACTGAGCTAAACCCACCTCCAAGGTGATGCGTACAGTGCGTTAGAAAGCAGGGAATTCCCACGGAATCAGTCCTGGATAAATCTGCAGGAATCTCAGGCACGGACCTCTGTGCAATCCGTCAAGTTTGCAGCTGTCAGTTTATTGCACCAACAGCTGTTTGAACCAAACACTCGAGCAGAAAGGGAGAGGATTTTGAAATTAATATTGGTTCCATGTGTGCCATACAGGAATCCTAAACTGCTCTTAAATGTTAGTATTGCCACAATGAGCCACTGCATTTAAAAAAAAGACTTAAGTCTCGAGGCATAAAATACTAAAACTGAGGGGGCAAATGTTACACTCGCAGAGCTGGAGTATTGGATACAGCTCGGGCCATGTCAGTACAGAAAGATATCGCTATACATGTGAGTTATTGTAGTTGTGGCAAGGTCTCTTTAAGAATCGATTGGTAATGGGTTGAAGGGTTATGGAAAACTGGAAGGACGGTGGAGTTAAGGCCAGGATGAGATCAGCCATGATCAAATGGCGGAGCAGCCTCGATGGGCCGAATGGCCCAATTCTGCTCCTATATCTTATGAACTTATCAAACATCGGACATCGTGACATCATCAACTACTTTGTGGAATTTTGCCCTTAAGCTAGTCCCAAACTTGGTGCCGTGAAGATCAATTTAATAAACCTTTGTCAATGTTGCATTCAACCCACAGGCATCTGCATTCTATTTATTTTGTATTAATCTAAAGATACAATAGGTGTAAATACATTGGGAACCGGCAGCAGAGACTCATCAGGAGATTAACCGGTATGAGTCAGAGCTGACGATGTAACTGATTAGGACCAGCAAGGTTAAGCGATGACCTGATAGAAGCACCAAGTTTACAACAGGGAACAGCAGCAATGCATGGAGCATTGGGCAGGAATCATGCTCCTCCTGCTCCCATGAAATCTGATCCACTTTTTGGCTCACTCCACATGTCCCTTAATGCGCCATCCAGTCCAAACTCACTCCCCAAAGTCTTTGTGCAGGAAGGCAGTGGTATTGTCACTGGGCTAGTAACCCAGAGACCCCACGTAACGCTCTGGAGACCCTGGTTTGAATCCCACCGGGGCAGATGGTGGAATTTAAATTCAATAAAAGTCTGCCCCATTTCCCAAAAATTCCCTCCTGACATCTCTCCATCTCGCTTTCCTCCTTGAAGACACTTACTAAAACCTATCTCTTTGACCAAGTTGGCCAATCTGCTGAGTTGGTGCAGAGGGCACACCCAGTCTCAATGTGCTGGTAGCAATCTACCTCTGGACAGTTTGACCCTGGCTGTGGTCAGTCTATCCTACCCTTCGCCAAGGTGCCGCAGAACCCATTGACAGTACGTGAGGCTCATGTTTCGAGCATAGCTCTCTCCATCAACTCAATTTCCTCACTTTTCAGCTCCAAGGTCACCTTGTGCGAGGTAAAGCATTTTGGAGGATCAAATCTAGGTTTGAATTATATTGTAAATGGCAGAACCCTTAGGAACATTAACAGAGGGATCCGGGCTTGCAGATCCACATTTCCCTAAAAGTGGCAACAGTGGTGATTAAGAAGGCATATGGCATGCTTGCCTTCATCAGCCGGGGCATTGAGTATAATAATAATCTTTTATTGTCACAAGTATGAAGTTACTGTGAAAAGCCCCTAGCCGCCACATTCCGGCGCCTGTTCAGGGAGGCTGGTACGGGAATTGAACCCGCGCTGCTGGCCTTGTTCTGCATTACAAACCAGCTGTCTAGCCCACTGAGCTAAACTTGGGAAACCATGTTGCAGCTATATGAAACCTGGAATTTTAGGCCACATTTGGAGTATTGCGTGCAGTTCTGGTCACCACATCATCAGGACATCATCAGGACATGAAAGCTTTGGAGAGAGTGCAAAGAAGGTTCACCAGGATGCTGCATGGTCTCAAGGGTGTTGGCTAAGAGGAGAGGTTGAATAAACTAGGATTGTTTTCACTGGAAAGACGGAGGCTGAGGGGAGACCTTATAGAAGTATACAAAATTATGAGGGGCAGAGACAGGGTGGGTAGTCAGGCTTTTACAAGGGTGGAAGTGTCAATTACAAGGGGGCACAGGTACAAGGCGAGAGGGGGAAAGTTTAAGGGAGATGTGCGGGGTAAGTTTTCACACAGAGTGGTGGGTGCCTGGAACGCGCTGCCAGAGGATGTGGTGGAAGCAGCACATTAGCAACATTTAAGAGGCATCTGGATGGGTCCATGAATTGGGAGGAAATAGAGGGATACAGATAGAGTAAGGGCAGAAGGTTTTGTTTTTAGTTAGGACATCATGATCGGCACAGGCTTGGAGGGCCGAAGGGCCTGTTCCTGTGCTGTACTTTTCTTTGTTCTTCTTTGTGTATTTCTGACATGAAACTGGTGTCTTCCATCATGAAGACAAACACATGCCTCAACCGTTTACTCATTCCCCACGATAATTTCTCCTGTCTCTGTTTCCACGGGACCAACATTTACCTCAGCCACTCTTTCCTTTTTATATATTTGTAAAACTCTTACAATCGTTTTTTTATATTTCTGGCTAGTTTATTCATTTTTCCCCTTTGTCAACTTTTTGGTCCTTTGATGGTTTCTAAAACATTCCCAATTCTCATACTTGCTGCTATTTTCTGCAACATTGCAACCCTCCTAGTGGGGGGGGGGGGGGCGGCGGCATGGTGGCGCAGTGGTTAGCACTACTGCCTCACACCGCCGAGGTCTCAGGTTCGATCCCGGCCCTGGGTCACACTCCATGTGGAGTTTGCACATTCTCCCTGTGTCTGTGTGGGTCTCACCCCAACCCAAAATGATGTGCAAGGTAGGTGGATTGGCCACGCTAAATTGCCCCTTAATTGGAAAAAAAAAATTGGATACTCCTAAATTTATTTAACAAAACATGGTCACCATCTTCTTTTAATCTAATACGATCCTTAACTTCCCGAGTGAGCCATAGATGAGTCTTTATTGCTGGTTTTTGTTTCCCCAATGGAATCGATTTGTTTTTGAATTTTTTCTTTAAATGTTCCCCACTGTTCATTTAGATCCACTTCTTTTAATCTATTTACCCAATTAACTTTAGATAGTTTTTCATGGATAACTATATAATTAGCTTTAAGTTTACAATTCTTATTTGTGATTGGAATACATCACTTTAAACTTAATATGGAATTGAACGGTATTATGATCACTATTTCCCAGTGCATCTTTTTACCACAATGCTCATTAACTCTGCTTCATTGCACAATATTGGATCGAAGATGGCTTCATCCCTACTTGATCCCACAACTTATTACTTCAAGAAACTGTCACCAAAACATTTTACAACTCATTCTCTCGACCACTCCAGTCCATATGAAGACTAAAATCCTGCAAAATCTGGACATTTCCTTTCTTACAAGCTACGGTAATTTCTTGTTTAATGCTCTGCTTAACAAGAGTAACAGTATAACCAGTTACTGTCTACTCCCACCAGTGTTTTCTGGCTCTTGCCCTTCCTCATTTCCACCCATACCAATTCTACACCATGATCTTCTGAGGCTTGATCCTTTCATGCCTCATTGTCATCCTTTACTATCAGGGCTACCCCTCCTCCTTACAATCAAGCTTGTGATCAGACCTAAATCACTTAACTATTTGTTCCATGGATTCGTTATCTTATTGCAGATATAGAACTTTTAATTTCATTTGAAAAAAAAAAAATTCCATTGCGTGCAATGTACATTCGCTGATGTACAATCTTTGTTAAACTCTGTGCCTTCCTGACCCCCTCCTTTACCCATATTGCTTTACTGTTCTGTTGCCTCAATCTCCCCCTCTGGATTTCACCCTCATCGCAATTCAAGTGGAGTCCATCTCAACAGAATAGTTCACTCTACTCAGAATATTGATGCCAGTGCCTCATGAATTGAAACCCTTAATCCACACCACTCTCTTGAGCCAAACATGTTAAAAATGTAACAGGGTTTTAAACAAGTGAATGCAGAGCATGGGGGAAAAAGGAATAAAAGGAAAGTTTGGGAGGGTGGAAGACAGGAGAGATTAATGGACAAAAGACTTGATCAGCCAAGGCCAAAGGGGACAAGTAAAGAAACAAAAGATGTGTCTTGAGAAGGTGCGAACGGCAGAAATGAAGAGTTATCATCTGAAAGTAAAACAAGTAGAAAAAGTGAGAGGGGATGGAGAATTGTACCCAAAGGAATGTGAAGATAACCAAGAAAGTGCAACTATATAAAATAATGCACAGTGGAATGGTATCAGAGAAAGATAAAAACTGGGAATTCTCAGCTAGTTTGGCAGCATCGGAGGAGAAAGTGATAGGGTTAACATTTCAGGTTAATGACCTTTCCCATTCAATTCTCAGCATTTTCTGCTTTTGTTTCAAATTTCTGACATTTGCCAGGTTTGGTTTTTGTAGCACGAGATCTGTAGACAAATTTGCAAAAATGTTTCTCATCACCACAATTAACAAATTTAATTATTCAAACAGGTTGATTTAAATGAGGAATAATCTTTATTAGTGTCACAAGTAGGCTTACATTAACACTGCAATGAAGTTACTGTGAAAAGCCCCCAGTCACCACACTCCGGCGCCTGTTTGGGAATAAAGGGGGAGAATTCAGAATGTCCAATTCACCAAACACCAAATCTTTCGAGACTTGTGGGAGGAAACCAGAACACCCGGAGGAAACCCACGCAGACACGGGGAGAACTTGCAGACTCCGCACAGTGACCCAAGCCGGGAATCGAACCCGGGTCCCTAGCGCTGTGAAGCAACAGTGCTAACCACTGTGCTACCGTGCCACCTATGCAACTGCCTATGGTTGGTCAAAGGGAGTAATTAAATTGAGAGTTTGGGGGAATGGGAAAGACTGTGTTCCAACACCGTAAGGGGAAAGAGATGGAGATGAATGAAGCAATGGAGGCACTTTAAAGACAACAATGAATATGTCAAAGATATTGGGGGATCAAGAACAAAATGTGGTCAGCATGGACAAGCATAATGTCCATACAGATTGTAATTCATAGAATCATAGAAGTTTACAGCATGGAAACAGGCCCTTCGGCCCAACCAGTCCATGCCGCCCAGTTTTTACCATTAAGCTAGTCCCAGTTGCCCGCACTTGGCCCATAACCCTCTATACCCATCTTACCCATGTAACCATCTAAATGCTTTTTGAAAGACACAATTGTACCCACCTCTACTACTACCTCTGGCAGCCCATTCCAGACACTCACTACCCTCTGAGTGAAGAAATTGCCCCTCTGGGCCCTTCTGAATCTCTCCCCTCTCACCTTAAACCTATGCCCTCTAGTTTTAGACTCCCCTACCTTTGGGAAAAGATGTTGACTATCTACCTTATCTATGCCCCTCATTATTTTATAGACCTCTATAAGATCACCCCTAAGCCTCCTACGCTCCAGGGAAAAAAGTCCCAGTCTATCCAGCCTCTCCTTATAACTCAAACCATCAAGTCCCAGCAACATCCTAGTAAATCTTTTCTGCACTCTTTCTAGTTTAATATTATCCTTTCTATAATAGGGTGACCAGAACTGCACACAGTATTCCAAGTGTGGCCGTACCAATGTCTTGTACAACTTCAACAAGAAGTCCCAACTCCTATATTCAATGTTCTGACCAATGAAACCAAGCATGCCGAATGCCTTCTTCACCACCCTGTCCACCTGCGACTCCACCTTCAAGGAGCTATGAACCTGTACTCCTAGATCTCTTTGTTCTATAACTCTCCCCAACGCCATACCATTAACTGAGTAGGTCCTGGCCTGATTCGATCTGCCAAAATGCATCACCTCACATTTATCTAAATTAAACTCCATCTGCCATTCGTCGGCCCACTGGCCTAATTGATCAAGATCCCGTTGCAATCCTAGATAACCTTCTTCACTATCCACTGTGCCACCAATCTTGGTGTCATCTGCAAACTTACTAACCATGCCTCCTAAATTCTCATCCAAATCATTAATATAAATCACAAATAACAGTGGACCCAGCACCGATCCCTGAGGCACACCACTGGTCACAGGCCTCCAGTTTGAAAAACAACCCTCTGCCTTCTGTCGTCCAGCCAATTTTGAATCCAATTGGCAACCTCACCCTGGATCCCGTGAGCTTTAACCTTCTGCAACAACCTACCATGCGGTACCTTGTCAAAGGCTTTGCTAAAGTCCATGTAGACAACGTCTACTGCACTGCCCTCATCTACCTTCTTGGTCACTCCCTCAAAAAACTCAATCAAATTTGTGAGACATTATTTTCCACGCACAAAGCCATGCTGACTGCCCTGAATCAGTCCTTGCCTCTCTAAATGCTTGTAGATCCTGTCTCTCAGAATACCTTCTAGCAACTTACCTACTACAGACGTTAGGCTCACCGGTCTGTAGTTCCCAGGCTTTTCCCTGCTGCCCTTCTTAAACAAGGGCACAACATTCGCCACTCTCCAATCTTCAGGCACCTCACCTGTGGCTGCCGATGATTCAAATATCTCGGTTAGGGGACCCGCAATTTCCTCCCTAGCCTCCCACAACATCCTGGGATACATTTCATCAGGTCCCGGGGATTTATCTACCTTGATGCGCTTTAAGACTTCCAGCAGCACCTCCTCTGTAATATGCACACTTCTCAAGACATCACTATTTATTTCCCTTAGTTTCCTAACATCCATGCCTTTCTCCACCGTGAATACCGATGAGTAATTAGAACGTGTGCATAACTTTGGGTGACCTAAAGTTTAGTGAGAGGAACGAAAAGGAGATCGCCCAATAGAGCACTGGAGAAGGCATGTCAGCCTTGTGACAAAGACATGGATGAGGGGTTCACTCGTGTTCAAGGGTGAGCAGACAGTGTTAAAGATGCAAAAGTACTCATCTGTCTCACAGGGGGAGGCAACTGGCGTAGTGTACTGTCACTGGATTAGTAATCCACAGACTCTCTTGTATAGCTCTGGGGACCCAGGTGTGGATCTCACCTTGGCAGATTGTGAAAACCCACCTGGTTCATCAATGCCCTTTAGGGAGGATCACGTCTACATGTGACTGCAGACCCACAGGCTCTGAAATGCCCTCTCAAATGGTCTAGCAAGCCTCTGGGTTCAAGGGCAGTAAATGTTAGCTCAGGCAACGATGCCTGCATCGCAGGAATCACGAGAAAAGGATAATTTGATGGTAGAGTCTCAGTTCAGGCAAGGTTGGTTCAGCCTGAGAAAATTGTTCAGGAGGGAGATAAAGTCCGTGACAAGATGACAACATTTCTTACAGGGTCAAATGCTATGGCAGGGTCTTCCCTGCGCAGTCAATCATGGCTCGCTGTATACAAGGCAGTCTAACAACATTAAATCACCGCAAGGATAGAGGACAAACAAATGAAAAATAAAACCTAGTGCAGAAGGAGGCCATTCGGCCCATCGAGTCTGCACTGACCTACTTAAGCTCTCACTTCCACTCTATCCCCGTAACCCTCCTAACCCTTTTGGCCACTAAGGGCAATTTAGCATGGCCAATCCACCTAACCTACACGTCTTTGGACTGTGGGAGGAAACCGGAGCACCCGGAGGAAACCCACGCAGGCACAGGGAGAACGTGCTGACTCCGCACAGACAGCGACCCAGTGGGGTATCGAGCCTGGGACCCTGGCGCTGTGAAGCCACAGTGCTATCCACTTGTGCTGTGCTGCCCACAGACAGAAGGAATGGGATGAAGTGGACAGCTTTTCAGAGAGCCAGTACAGCAAGGATAGTCTGATTGGGTTCCTGTACTGAACTGGGCAGCAATGGGCAAACTCAGACTTAGATTGCATAAAGGCTGGAGAGACCGAGGATAAATGAGATGCAGTATGGAATGAAAATCACTTGTCACAAGTAGGCTTCAAATGAAGTTACTATGAAAAGCCCCTAGTCGCCACATTCCGGCGCCTGTTCGGGGAGGCTGGTACGGGAACTAATTTGGCATCTAATTTGCAAAACTAACTTTGCCCAACCCCTTCCAATTTCTAAACTTCTGGCAAAAGATCAAGGAGACTTTGGGGATAAAGCTCAATAAGGACAAACCAAACCAGGGGCACGTTGCAGGAGATCCACACAGCCAATAAACCGCCCTCTTTGTAAGGTCAGCTGCTGCTTCCGGCTACCTGCAAATCCCACCCCCGTTCCCCACGCTGGATATATGGACCAACCCCAACACCGCTGGGAGTAAAAACATGCAACCCAACTCTACCACCATTCCAGAGAGAAGTGGACAGTTAGAATTAGCGGCATCAAGACCTCAACACCAGTTTTGAGGCAGGCAGTGAAAATGTGAACTCATCTGAAGCCAGCAGCAACATAAGCCTTCCCCGATATAGAACGCCTCAACAACAAGCAGGGACAAAGGTTACCCAGCTAATCTCGCAATATAATCCGCCCATCATTCAACAACCCAGGTAAACCTGACTGGAGCCCAAAAAAGCAACGACCGGAGATTTGTGGTTAAAAATAGCATTTAAGAGTGAATCGAGCAGAAGCATTTAGCGACTGTGCATGTGCAGTTAATGGCGTAAATCGGGAAATTGCTTTCCATGCTGTTCTGCTCCTCAAGCTTAGCTGCACCAGTATCTCGCTGCACACATACATTCTTCTGTGTTTCAATGGGCATGGTGCTGAGGTATTCATTCACAAGAGGCACATTTAACTCGCTGCAAAACATCAAGGAGTATCCATTCTAGTGCAGAGATTTTAAACATTGAATTACCACTCTCCAAGCGCTGAAAATTATCTTTTACAAATCTGGAGTTCCATTCCTTCAGATTTTACCAAAAAAAAGCTTTCTTTTTCAATCCTATCTTTCTTCCCCTTTCACTTTCGGAATACGATTCGGCAATAAATTAAGTATTTGGACTAAGCTTTCTGGTGGTGACTGCCTGTTGCGTAAAAATTCGTGAGACACACATTGGCTTGCCTTGTCCACGAAGCTCCCAGATCACCTGAACAGGATTTCTAACCATCACAAATTTCAACAGAAAAGCTCTGAAAGTCTGTGGCCATAGTCAAGACTGACAAACAGCTGGTGCTGAAAATTCTCCGCTGGCTGCAAACTCCAGGTCAATATTTTCCAGAAGGCTCACGGATGCTCCCTCACAAAGTCTCCAGGCACGTTGACCTTTCCCTCAACTCTGATCATCAAAATCAAATAGCATGGAACGAGGCCACAAATGGTTAGCTAATTGGACGAGCTATTCAACTAATTTCACGTCCCCACTCTTTCCCCACAGCTCTTCTCTCCCCTTCACGTTTTAATAAATTCTCCATTGAAAGTTAGAGAGCCTATATTCAGGCAGCACATACCAGATCGTAACTTGCCACATAAAAGGTTCTCATCATCTGAAATCTGTGCCCCCTGCTCACCGACTCTTTTGCTAGTTTAAACAGTTTCTCCCTATTCACAAAAGGCGTCTGATTTTGAGCACCTCCCTTCAATCTCTTCAGCCGTTTCGATTTGGAAGGGGAACTCCCAGATTGTAAATAGACACTTTTAAAAAGAAAATGGAAACAACAGTATTTTAGAATATCTACAGGCTAATCCCATACTGGAGATTTATAATAATAATCTTTATTGTCACAAGTAGTTTTACATTCACACTGCAATGAAGTTACTGTGAAAAGCCCCGAGTCGCCACATTCCGGCGCCTGTTCGGGTACAGAGGGAGAATTCAGAATGTCAAATTCACCTAACAGCACGTCTTTCGGGACTTGTGGGGGGAAACCGGAGCACCCGGAGGAAACCCACGCAGTCACGGGGAGAACGTGCAGACTCCGCACATTGACCCAAGCCGGGAATTGAACCCGGGACCCTGGAGCTGTGCAACCGTGCTGCCCATATTGGATATAGTTGGACATAGAAATCCCTACAGTGGAGAAGGCGGCCGTTCGACCCATCGAGTCTGCACCGACCATCTGAAAGAGCACACTACCCTAGGCCCACTGCCGTGCCGTATCCCCGTAACCACCTAACCCACACATCTTTGGACATTATGGGGCAATTTGAGCATGGCCAAACCATTGAACATGCACACCTTTGGACTGTGGGAGGAAACCAGAGCACCCGGAGGAAACCTCCCGTTTTCTTCTCTTTTTGTCTCGAGAATGTCTCCGCCCTCTCCAGACACCAAGATGCTGTCCAGCGATTCCGCTAATAGTTCAGATTCACATCCACCACAAGCTTCCGTTTCGGATGACGCAGTTTTGCGCTGCACGCGCCAAGAGTTTCGTCTGAAAAACGACGGAGGTTCTTACGTCTGAAAAGTTTTTTTTATTTTGTTTTCATTACTCCTGAACATTCCGCCAAGCCGTTAACGCTCCAGATTGATGCACGTGTTGACTGCTCAGGTAAGATTAACAAAATCTTAGGTTCTAAATTACAATTTTGTTGAGCCTTCAGAGACAGAATTGGAAAAATACTAAAGAAGTCAGAGTAACATCCACACATATAATGGAGATACCATTTTCATGCAATGGCAGGCGAGATGTAAAAAGCCACCCAAAAATTGTCACACATTTATACACCAAATTAATTTGTTATCAGAAAAAGTACTATGTAATAAATCTGTACATCCAAATAAATTTGGGTTCTACGCCTAAAGTTACATTATAAGGTTATATACATTTATTACCCCCTTTCATATTATCTTAAGTAAAGCCTTCATTCCCACCGCAACATAAAACAAGACCAAGCTGCAAGACTAACTCTTGGAGAGAAGGAGAAAAAATAAAACAAGAAAATCAGTTTATACGCCCAATTAAAATATTTCACTTAGCGCTTTCTAATAAAAACCGCCAACCGATCACCAGCCTTTCGAACAGTATACTCTCGGGGTTTTTTTTTTTGTACGCTAACTACTGTGAAGTTCAGTGCAGATGATGATCTCTGTCCTTAAGTCTTCACCCTTTGGTTGGCCTGGGAGAACAAATTTATAACTTATATCTCAGAGTTGACATATAAGATACAGAAATTGAGTTGGTCCAATTGCAATCGCGAATGACGTTTCCTCCAATTACTGAAGATCGTATATAAACTGTGTCAGATTTACAAATTAAAATAAATGCAATAAGCTCCCATTGATAAAGTACAAAAACATAGCAGGTGTTTGAGCAACAGTCACAAAGAACGCTCAGCTTTTCTACAGCTACCTTCCTGATGTGTTTGGAAAGGTAGCAGTCTCAGAATGGAGGCTCAAATAACTTTTAACTGGTCGGATTTTTCCCTCCTCAATGGGACAAATGATATCAAATAAACTGTGTGTCCTCTTCATTGAAGAGAGCTAGTCTATTCTTCATTAATAAGCTATGTTTTATGTGGGAAGATTAGCACTGTATTGTAGTAATGCTTACTGCATATAATCCAAGCTTTTTGCTGAACAGTTGGTGAAAGCAGTCAATATGAGCTCAGGATCAAGGGAAACGGATGTCGCTTTAAGCTTCCAAGAATGGAACCCACACTTTAACCCAGTGTTAACCCAATGTCTCCTTGCAGTTTAAACTGTGCAAGTTCCAGCCGAATGGATGAAAAGCTGCAAAGTGATCCTCAGCTCCCTGGCTCGCTGGCCTTTGTTAGTCAATTTTCACATTGGTGTAGATCTTTCGGACAAAGGCACTTGTTCCCATGTAACCAACAGCACCTGGAAATAAAGAACAACTTTGTTACAGGGTGAGCGGCTACAGAACTTATTGGTAAGATCTAGTGAAGGGTTAACCTTCATATGCCTGCACACTCTTGCATGCAGGTATGTTAACAATCAGTGTGCATCAAGTCCCTGATCTTGGCGGACTGGAAGAGGAGAGCTAGTGTTTCCCTCTTCTGATTGATATTCACCGACTCCACACCTGAATAGGATGCATCCACAGGGAGTGTACGCTCTGTGGGTTATGAGCGCAGGGTCAAATATAGCTAGCACTCCTTGCCCACGTACACCCGCACAAAATGTTTGGTGAACACCAGCAAGTCAACCTTTAGACGGTGAGCAGGACAAAAGAGATGCTGCAGTTTTAATTTCGCTTTGCTACTTGCCTACCGATTCCAGTGACCTATGCCAGTAGGCTGGTCAAGCTCATGTATCATTTTCAGCAGAGGCTGGAGTAAGCCATGTGTGTCATACCAGTGTCTCAATTATAACATGCGGTTTCCATTAAGGTGTTTTAAATAATAGTCAAAACAACAAGGGCACAGTTATAGAACATAGAACATAGAACAATACAGCGCAGTATAGGCCCTTCGGCCCACGATGTTGCACCGAAACAAAAGCCATCCAACCTACACTATGCCATTATCATCCATATATTTATCCAATAAACTTTTAAATGCCCTCAATGTTGGCGAGTTCACCACTGTAGCAGGTAGGGCATTCCACGGCCTCACTACTCTTTGCGTAAAGAACCTACCTCTGACCTCTGTCCTATATCTATTACCCCTCAGTTTAAAGCTATGTCCCCTCGTGCGAGCCATTTCCATCCGCGGGAGAAGGCTCTCACTGTCCACCCTATCCAACCCCCTGATCATTTTGTATGCCTCTATTAAGTCTCCTCTTAACCTTCTTCTCTCCAACGAAAACAACCTCAAGTCCATCAGCCTTTCCTCATAAGATTTTCCCTCCATACCAGGCAACATCCTGGTAAATCTCCTCTGCACCCGCTCCAAAGCCTCCACGTCCTTCCTATAATGTGGTGACCAGAACTGTACGCAATACTCCAAATGCGGCCGTACCAGAGTTCTGTACAGCTGCAACATGACCTCCCGACTCCGGAACTCAATCCCTCTACCAATAAAGGCCAACACTCCATAGGCCTTCTTCACAACCCTATCAACCTGGGTGGCAACTTTCAGGGATCTATGTACATGGACACCTAGATCCCTCTGCTCATCCACACTTTCAAGAACTTTACCATTAGCCAAATATTCCGCATTCCTGTTATTCCTTCCAAAGTGAATCACCTCACACTTCTCTACATTAAACTCCATTTGCCACCTCTCGGCCCAGCTCTGCAGCTTATCTATATCCCTCTGTAATCTGCTACATCCTTCCACACTATCGACAACACCACCGACTTTAGTATCGCTGCAAATTTACTCACCCACCCTTCTGCGCCTTCCTCTAGGTCATTGATAAAAATGACAAACAGCAACGGCCCCAGAACAGATCCTTGTGGTACTCCACTTGTGACTGTACTCCATTCTGAACATTTCCCATCAACCACCACCCTCTGTCTTCTTTCAGCTAGCCAATTTCTGATCCACATCTCTAAATCACCCTCAATCCCCAGCCTCCGTATTTTTTGCAATAGCCTACCGTGGGGAACCTTATCAAACGCTTTGCTGAAATCCATATACACCACATCAACTGCTCTACCCTCGTCTACCTGTTCAGTCACCTTCTCAAAGAACTCAATAAGGTTTGTGAGGCATGACCTACCCTTCACAAAGCCATGCTGACTATCCCTGATCATATCATTCCTATCTAGATGATTATAAATCTTGTCCCTGATAATCCCCTCCAAGACTTTACCCACTACAGATGTGAGGCTCACCGGTCTATAGTTGCCGGGGTTGTCTCTGCTCCCCTTTTTGAACAAAGGGACCACATTTGCTGTCCTCCAGTCCTCTGGCACTATTCCTGTAGCCAATGATGACATAAAAATCAAAGCCAAAGGTCCAGCAATCTCTTCCCTGGCCTCCCATAGAATCCTAGGATAAATCCCATCAGGTCCCGGGGACTTATCTATTTTCAGCCTGTCCAGAATTGCCAACACCTCTTCCCTACGTACCTCAATGCCATCTATTCTATTAGCCTGGGGCTCAGCATTCTCCTCCACAACATTATCTTTTTCCTGAGTGAATACTGACGAAAAATATTCATTTAGTATCTCGCCTATCTCTTCAGACTCCACACACAAGTTCCCATCCCTGTCCTTGACTGGTCCTACTCTTTCCCTAGTCATTCGCTTATTCCTGACATACCTATAGAAAGCTTTTGGGTTTTCCTTGATCCTTCCTGCCAAATACTTCTCATGTCCCCTCCTTGCTCGTCTTAGCTCTCTCTTTAGATCCTTCCTCGCTACCTTGTAACTATCCATCGCCCCAACCGAAACTTCACACTTCATCTTCACATAGGCCTCCTTCTTCCTCTTAACAAGAGATTCCACTTCCTTGGTAAACCACGGTTCCCTCGCTCGACGCCTTCCTCCGTCTGACCGGTACATACTTATCAAGAACACGCAGTAGCTGATCCTTGAACAAGCCCCACTTATCCAGTGTGCCCAACACTTGCAGCCTACTTCTCCACCTTATCCCCCCCAAGTCACGTCTAATGGCATCATAATTGCCCTTCCCCCAGCTATAACTCTTGCCCTGCGGTGTATACTTATCCCTTTCCATCATTAACGTAAACGTCACCGAATTGTGGTCACTGTCCCCAAAGTGCTCTCCTACCTCCAAATCCAACACCTGGCCTGGTTCATTACCCAAAACCAAATCCAACGTGGCCTCGCCTCTTGTTGGCCTGTCAACATATTGTTTCAGGAAACCCTCCTGCACACACTGTACAAAAAACGACCCATCTATTGTACTCGAACTATATCTTTTCCAGTCAATATTTGGAAAGTTAAAATCTCCCATAATAACTACCCTGTTACTTTCGCTCATATCCAGAATCATCTTCGCCATCCTTTCCTCTACATCCCTAGAACTATTAGGAGGCCTATAAAAAACTCCCAACAGGGTGACCTCTCCTTTCCTGTTTCTAACTTCAGCCCATACTACCTCGGCAGAAGAGTCCCCATCTAGCATCCTCTCCGCCACCGTAATACTGCTCTTGACTAGCAGCGCCACACCTCCCCCTCTTTTGCCTCCTTCTCTGAGCTTACTAAAACACCTAAACCCCGGAACCTGCAACATCCATTCCTGTCCCTGCTCTATCCATGTCTCCGAAATGGCCACAACATCGAAGTCCCAGGTACCAACCCACGCTGCCAGTTCCCCTACCTTGTTTCGTATACTCCTGGCATTGAAGTAGACACACTTCAAACCACCTACCTGAACACTGGCCCCCTCCTGCGATGTCAAATCTGTGCTCCTGACCTCTATACTCTCATTCTCCCTTACCCTAAAACTACAATCCAGGTTCCCATGCCCCTGCTGCATTAGTTTAAACCCCCCCAAAGAGCACTAACAAATCTCCCCCCCAGGATATTTGTGCCCCTCAGGTTCAGATGTAGACCATCCTGTCTGTAGAGGTCCCACCTTCCCCAGAAAGAGCCCCAGTTATCCAAAAATCTGAATCCCTCCCGCTTGCACCATCCCTGTAGCCACGTGTTTAAATGCTCTCTCTCCTTATTCCTCATCTCACTATCACGTGGCACGGGCAACAACCCAGAGATAACAACTCTGTTTGTTCTAGTTCTGAGCTTCCATCCTAGCTCCCTGAAAGCCTGCCTGACATCCTTGTCCCCTTTCCTACCTATGTCGTTGGTGCCAATGTGGACCACGACTTGGGGCTGCTCCCCCTCCCCCTAAGGACCCGGAAAACACGATCCGAGACATCACGTACCCTTGCACCTGGGAGGCAACATACCAAACGTGAGTCTCTCACGCTCCCACAAAATCTCCTATCTGTGCCCCTGACTATAGAGTCCCCAATTACTAATGCTCTGCTCCTCTCCCCCCTTCCCTTCTGAGCAACAGGGACAGACTCCGTGCCAGAGGCCCGTACCCCATGGCTTACCCCTGGTAAGTCGTCCCCCCCACAAGTATCCAAAGCGGTATACTTGTTTCTCAGGGGTACGACCGCAGGGAATCCCTGCACTGACTGTTTTTTCCCAGTCCCTCTTACAGTTACCCACCTATCTCCAATCTTTGGTGTAACTAATTCCCTGAAGCTGCTATCTATGACCCCTTCTGCCTCCCGAATGATCCGAAGTTCTTCCAACTCCAGCTCCAGTTCCCTAACTCGGTCTTGGAGGAGCTGGAGATGGCAGCACTTCCTGCAGGTAAAATCAGCAGGGACACTAACTGCATTCCTCACCTCAAACATCCTGCAGGAGGAACATTGCACTCCCTTCCCTGCCATTCCTCTAACTTTCTACCAAGATCTGGCTAAAAAATAACAATAATATAATAAAATATGGTACTTACCTCACACCAACGGGTTTTATTATTAGGTTAGAGGAGGAGGGCGGGTGGGAGACACTACACGTGTAGTGTCTCGGGTTTCCTCTCCACCAGAATTTATTGGGGAGGGTCTTCCCAGACGTCCGCGGGTCGACTTCCTGTTCCCGCCTAAAAAACTAATTTAAAATAAAAAAAAAAAAAAAATTCTCAGCTCCTGCTGAAATTGACTAACCAGCCAGCTGTTCTCACGCCGCCGAAATCGACTGGCCTGCCCCTGCAAAGACAAGTGCTTTTAAAGGTTGACTTACCTCCCAGCAACCTCCTTCCGCAATGCTCCCGCTGAAACTGACTCACCACTCACCAGCTGTTCTCACGCCGCCGAAATCGACTGGCCTGCCCCTGCAAAGACAAGTGCTTTTAAAGGTTGACTTACCTCCCAGCAACCTCCTTCCGCAATGCTCCCGCTGAAACTGACTCACCACTCACCAGCTGTTCTCACGCCGCCGAAATCGACTGGCCTGCCCCTGCAAAGACAAGTGCTTTTAAAGGTTGACTTACCTCCCAGCAACCTCCTTCCGCAATGCTCCCGCTGAAACTGACTCACCACTCACCAGCTGTTCTCACGTCGCCGAAATCGACTGGCCTGCCCCTGCAAAGACAAGTGCTTTTAAAGGTTGACTTACCTCCCAGCAACCTCCTTCCGCAATGCTCCCGCTGAAACTGACTCACCACTCACCAGCTGTTCTCACGCCGCCGAAATCGACTGGCCTGCCCCTGCAAAGACAAGTGCTTTTAAAGGTTGACTTACCTCCCAGCAACCTCCTTCCGCAATGCTCCCGCTGAAACTGACTCACCACTCACCAGCTGTTCTCACGCCGCCGAAATCGACTGGCCTGCCCCTGCAAAGACAAGTGCTTTTAAAGGTTGACTTACCTCCCAGCAACCTCCTTCCGCAATGCTCCCGCTGAAACTGACTCACCACTCACCAGCTGTTCTCACGCCGCCGAAATCGACTGGCCTGCCCCTCCCAGCAACCTCCTTCCGCAATGCTCCCGCTGAAACTGACTCACCACTCACCAGCTGTTCTCACGCCGCCGAAATCGACTCAGTTTGAAGTTTGAAAAGCTCAAATTCACAGGTGGCTCTGGCAATGTGCCAAGTGCAAGCATTCTAAACTGGCCTGACAGTTAGTGGCTTCCTGTAGAATTGTAAATGCCAGCTCACCTACTTTGCCGTAAGTAAACAACCCGAAATGCGAAAGCTGACCCAGGAGCAGCGCAGTGAGGGAAATTTTTAATTTTTTAAAAAACTGTCTGTGGAATCTATAATTACTTTTAAGAATGTTTGAAAAAGGACTTCAGAGTTTGTACCAATTATAAAGGGGTCAATTATAATTTTCTTGAATATGGGCAGCACGGTAGCATTGTGGATAGCACAATTGCCTCACAGATTCGATTCCGGCTTGGGTCACTGTCTGTGTGGAGTCTGCACATCCTCCCTGTGTGCGCGTGGGTTTCCTCCGGGTGCTCCGGTTTCCTCCCACAGTCCAAAGATGTGCAGGTTAGGTGGATTGGCCATGATAAATTGCTCTTAGTGTCCAAAATTGACCTTAGTGTTGGGTGGGGTTTTCATAGAATTTACAGTGCAGAAGGAGGCATTCGGCCCATCGAGTCTGCACCGACTCTTGGAAAGAGCACCCCACCCACGGTCGACACCTCCACCCTATCCCCATAACCCAGTAACCCCACCCAATTTCTCTCCTAAAGGCCTGGCTCTAATTTTTGGACTATGGTCCCCAGTCCTCGACTCCCCGACCAGCAGGGCAGAGTCTATCGACTCTATCTGTCTCACTTACGGTCTTGAAAATTTCAATCAAATCATCTATTAACCTTCTAAACCCCAAGGAATAGCATCCAGGTTGGAGTATTCCCTCCATGCAATTTAACCCTTGCAGTCCAGGTAGCATGTTGATAAACCTATGCTGTGCAGCAAGGCCAATATATCAATTCTAACAGCTGCTCTCAGAACAAATAACAAATCTTCTGCACTTCCGGGGTCCGTATCCCTCTATTCCCATCCTATTCTTGTATTTGTTCAGATGCCCCTTAAACATCACTGTCATACCTGCTTCCACCACCTGCCCCGGCAGCGAGTTCCAGGCACTCACTGCCCTCTGTGTAAAAAAACTTCCCTCACACATCTTCTCTAAACTTTGCCCCTCGCACCTTAAACCCATGTCCCCGAGTAATTGACTCTTCCACTCTGGGAAAAGCTTCTGACTATCCACTCTGTCCAAATTTGGGTTAGGGTTAAATTTCATACCCCTCATAATTTTGTACACTTCTATCAGGTCGCTGCTCAACTTCCGTTGTTCCAATGAGAACAAACCGAGTTTATCCAACCTCTCCTCATAGCTAATGCCCGCCATACCAGGCAACATCCTGGTAAACCTTTTCTGGACCCTCTAGTACTCCAGATGCTGTCTAAGTGATGCTGCTGTGCTGAAGTATAGTTGGTGGTCAGCTTTGCAGTAGCATTGTTTAGAGTCGTCGCTAGTTTAGAAAATGTCTGAACCCAAGAGGCACCGCAGATATCGTGAGCACAGATGTACTTCGAGAGAGAGCTGAAGGCAGATCATTGATATGGAGAGTTGGGGCTGGAACAGATCTGTGGGGAAGCCCATGGGATTATTTAAAGGGGATTAATTAGGATGTTCAATAGGTGCCTGATAAGGTACCATACAAAAGGTTGTTGAACAATACGGGCTCATGGGGTTGGGGTATTATTACAGAAACCAGCTTAGGAATAAAGGGGTAATTTTCAGTCCAGCAGGCTGTCATGAACACGGTGTCACAAGGGTCTGTGTTGTAGCCTGTTATTTACAACCTATATTCACAACTTGGATGGAGGAACTGTATTTAAGTCGTTATCAAGCTAGATGGAAAAGCTATGGGGTGAAAAGTATTGTCTGCGAAAGGATATTGGACACGTTAAGTGACTGACCAAATTGGGGGCAGGTGGAGATTAGGTCATTGGCACTGGCAAGATTAGAAAAGGACGTTTTTTTTTTTTAAATGGTGAGAAACTAATAAAAGTTGGTGTTCAAAGGGATTTTGGTGTCCTTTTACAGAAACACAATGTTAACATGCAAGTAAATAGGGAGGAAAGTTGTATATTGGACTTCATTGCAAGGAGGTTGGAGCACAAGAAGGAAGTCTTGCTGTAACAGTAAGAAGTCTTACAACACCAGGTTAAAGTCCAATAGGTTTGTTTCAAATCATTAGCTTTCGGAGCACTGCTCGTTCACCCGAGGACTTTAACCTGGTGTTGTAAGACTTCTTACTGTGCTCACCCCAGTCCAACGCCGGCATCTCCACATCAATGCTGTAACTGAGCAGGGTTTTGGAGAGACCATATCTAAAGTACTGTGTGCAACATTGGTCTCCATGCCAATGGCAGGTGCTGCAACCAAGTTGCAATAGATTGATTACTGGGACGAGAGGATTATTCGATGAGGAGAGGGGGGTTAGGTAAATGGGCCTGTACTCTATGGGGTTTAGAAGAATGAGAAGTGATCCATTTGAAAGGAACAAAATTCTAGGAGTTTAATAAGCCAGAAGCTTAAAGAATGCTTGCTGTGGTTGGATTTTTAAATTTGACCACAGGATGTGCATTGTCTGCCCATCCCTCATTGCCCTCAAGGTGTGGTGAGCTGCCTTCTTGTCCCGCTACAGCCTCTGTGATGTAGGTACACCCGCAGTGCTGTTAGGGAGGGAGTTCCATGATTTTGACAGTGACAGTAAAGGAATGGTGAGAGGGCAGCACGGTAGCACAAGTGGATAGCACTGTGGCTTCACAGCGCCAGGGTCCCAGGTTCGATTCCCCGCTGTGTCACTGTCTGTGAGGAGTCGGCACATTCTCCCAGTGTCTGCGTGGGTTTCCTCCGGGTGCTCAGGTTTCCTCCCACAGCCCAAAGATGTGCAGGTTAGGTGGATTGGCCATGCTAAATTGCCCATAAGTGTCCAAAAAGGTTAGATGGGGTTATGGTGGAAGTGAGGGCTAAAGTGGGTTGGTGCAGACTCGATGGGTCGAATGGCTTCCTTCTGCACTGTATGTTCAATGTTCTATGATATATTTCCAAGTCAGGATGGTGAGTAGCTTGGATGGGAACTTCCAGGTAGTGATGTTCCCAGGTATCTGCTGCTCCTGTCATTGTAGATAGTAGCGGTCGTGGGTTTGGAAGGTGCTGCCTAAGGAGCCTTGGTGAGTTACTGCAGTGAATCTTGTAGATGATACACATGGCTGCCATTGTGCGTCGATGGTGGAGGGAGTGAAGGTTTGTGGATTGGATGCCAAACAAGTGGGGCTACTTTGTCCTGGGTCGTGTTAAGGTTCCCAGCTTTTGACCTGTTCTTACCTCCACACTATTAATATGGCTAGTCCAGTTCAGTTTCTGGTCAATGGTAACCCCTAGAATGCTGACAGTGAGGAGTGCAGCGATGGTAATGACACAGAATGTAAAGAGGCGATGGTTAGATTTGCATTCGTCGGAGATGGCCAATGCCTGGCCCTTCAGCACATTGTGTCCACACCGGCCATCAAGCAACAATTTTCTAGATAGTGGCCTTGTTTCCAGTGGAACTGAGATGGCCTGGAGATTTCATTCCACTTTTGAAATAATGCAAGGTTTTATTAAAGTAATACAGAATGACCATTCCCTCTGTGGGAAGACATTGATAAGGGGTCATAGGAAAAGCTTCTTCATACAGAAGCTTTGTTGCAACACGTGCTGCATTGCTGCGTGGAATGGTTAATGCAGAGATGATGGATGGAGAGGTAGTTACAAAGAGTCAACACTAATAGGTCGAATGGCCTTTCTTTAGGTGTAAGCATCTTTGTACAGCTCACAGCCCTCCCCATGCCTTTAGGATGAACAGAGTTTCCAGTCATTGTACAGAACATTTTTACATAGGTTTTCAGTCCGATACTTTGAAATGCTTAATTGCCCCATAAAAATGGATTTATATTGCTCCTTTCAAAGCTTCAGGACGTCCCAAAATAGAGCCAATTAAGAACTTCTTTTTGAAGTGTAATCGCTGTTGTAATATAGGAAAATGCAGTTAATTGGTGTCTTGGGGCCCCACAAACTGCAATGGCAAGGATAACATGCTCAGTTTTATTTGAAGGATAGATACCGACCTAGTCACTGGGTAGAACTCCTCTACTAATATTTCAGCATTCACCTGACAGTGCAGAGACAGGGCCTCGAACCTGGTTTAACATCTTATTTGAAAGGTGGCACCTCTAACAATGCAGCACCCCCTCGGTACTGCGGTGTAATGTCAACCTTGTCTACGCAATCTGGAGTGAGACTTGAACACATGATCCTCTGATTCAGAAGTGAGTATGCTGTAGACCGAGCTATAGCTGACACATCAAAAGCACAGCAAACTTTTAATTTTGTTCCCTCAATTTCTACTGAAGGTGCCAGCTTTTTGTTTAGGTGAAGACAGGCCCACTTCAGCGTGCGAGAGAGACCGGGCATTTGATGTCAGCAGATTAGTTAACTATGATCAGCGTTAGTATGCAGTCTCAACCTGCCCTCACCGATATGCCCATTCCGCCGTTTCAGTTGTTCGTTAAATGCCTTACTTCAAAGGAGGATGCGGAGGCCAGATGTGGATGTAGAGGAGATTAACAAATGATACTTAGAACGAAGAGAGCACAGAAACCTGGACACTTTATTAGAAATAGGAAGCAGAGACCTATTCATCTTGTAAGAAAATGTCTAATAAATATTTGCAGCAGATAAGTAGGGGTATGGGACAGAATGGGGCTAGTTTTCTATTTTTCCAGTACTGGTACGAGGTCTGATAGACCCGTAACAAATTATTAGCAAGGAAAAGTATCTCCACCTCACAGCTCCTGACTTAATGGGAATGTGAAGAGAATCACAGAATCCCTACAGTGCAGAAAGAGGACCTTCGGCCCATCGATCCAACTCCACCCTATACCCATAACCTAACCTGTGCATCCCTGGACACTAAAGCGTAATTCACCTACCCTGCACATCTTTGGACTGTGGGAGAAAACCGGAGCACCCGGAGGAAACCCACGCAGACACGGGGAGAAAATGCAAACTCCGCACATGGTCACCCGAGGCTGGAATTGAACCCGAGTCGCTGGCGCTGAGGCATCAGCGCTAACCCACTGTGCCACCGAATAAAGTGCAGCTTCAGAATTAGGGAAAGTGTTGTTAAGCTCTATATGTGGGATGGACACAAAGTAATGTTTTATTACCAGATCTGGGATATTTCCTAAAGCAAACCTTTGGACAATAATTCTAGATAGCTTTGCGTTTTAATTCTGAACCAAGGTAGTATCTAAACTGTTTTGCCAATAAATAAATTAAAGTGCCTGGCTGGGATTGGATTTAAACTAGCAAATCTGGATTTATCATCCATCTGCCCTCTGGAACTTTAATTTACACTCGACTGTGCATTTCTATTTCACTTACCACACATGATCCCAAGTGCAGTGCTGAATACTGCCATGTATCCAAAGTAGAACGCTGTTTGAAACAGTCCATACATTCTGTTGTGGGAAGAAAGTAAAAGATGTCAAGTCGCACATATGTAACATTGCAAGTCTGTATTACGATCATGGACCAGACCCCAGTATTTTGTTTAATTTGTAAAGCTGTGAGAAAAGGATGCTTTGCTCCAGGACTAACATGCACAAAAAAGGATATGGTTTATTAAAATAAACTTTATTATTAACGCAAGATTAAAATAATAACCCATTAAACAGAAAAGTCTTTTATACTCCACTCAAGCAAAATCTGTCTCAGGTCAAAATCCACTTTTAAATACCGCCGTCCGTCCCAGTATTACTTGCTTTATTGTGATGTCTTGGATTAACTGCTTTGAGGAAGAGAGAGCCTTCAGGATCCAGCTTGCAGATTCTTGCCCGTGTCAAACTACTTTTTAACGACCTGACATTGGGCAAAAGGCTGCTGGCCTGTTCACATCTAAACTGCTTTTTCCCAGAAACAGAAATTCAACATCTGACTGCTTCAGTCCCTGTCTCCTCCCATTAACTGCATCATCATACTGAGCTAAACACTATGTCTCTAATTATCTATTCCCCACGAACCTTCTTTATATAAACAAAATTCCATTTGTCCTTACTTTACGATGCTTTAATTGCACCTCTGTAGCCAAAGTATCTGCCTTTAAACCAGGACTTTTAAAAACATGACCATGGCAGTCACTTTTAACCCCTTACATATAATCCAATATATCCAAAATTCCTACATTTAGCACACCTGTTATTTTTGGATGGCGTATATAATAGAGTTGAGGAATATCCCCATCCGGGCCACGCACAATGTTAGCAAATGGATTTGGATTGGATTTCTGTTTATTGTCACGTACAATATTGTCAAGGTACAGTGAAAAGTATTTTTCTGTGAGCAACTCAATAGATCAGTAAGTACATGGAAAGAAAAGGAAATAAAAGAAAATACAGAATAGGGCAATACAAGGTACACAATGCAACTACATAACACCGGCATCACGTGAAGCGTACAGGGGTGTAGTGTTAATGAGGTCAGTCCATAAGAGGATCATTTAGGAGTCTGGTAGCAGTGGGGAAGAAGCTGTTTTTGAGTCTGTTCGTGTGTGTTCTCAGACTTTTGTATCTCCTGCCCGATGGTAGAAGTGCAAATGCCAGGAAAGGGGCTGGTCCACAGGGCTAAATCGCTGGCTTTGAAAGCAGACCAAGTCAGGCCTGCAGCACGGTTCAATTCCCGTATCAGCCTCCCCGAACAGGGGCGGAATGTGGTGACTAGGGGCTTTTCACAGTAACTTCATTTGAAGCCTACTTGTGACAATAAGTGATTTTCATTTCATTTCAAGTTAATGCAAAGTCTCCATTTCAGAGGAAACCCATTTCTACAGTAGCACAAGTTTACCATCTCCCATATAATTCAGCCTGTGCACAGAAGAAAACTCACATTTCAGAACCAAATTAGGAGCATGTTGTCCATTAACTTCTAAGAGGAAACTGCAAAAGTCTCATTTAAGATTTAATGGACATAGATAGGGTGGATAGGAAGGAACCTTTCCCCTTAGTGAAGGGGCCAAAACTAGGGAGCATAGATTTAAGGAGGGGGCAGGAGGTTTAGAGATGTGAGGAAAAAAGGTTTTCACCCAGGGGGTGGTGGGAATCTGAGACTCGCTGCCTGGAAGGGTGGTAAAGGCGGGAACCCTCAACATTTAAGGAGCATTTGGATGAGCATTCAAAATGCCGTAGCTCACAAGGCTACGGGCCAAATGCTGGAAACTGGGTTCAGAGTAGATAGGTGCTTGATGCAAGCAGACACGATAAGCCAAAGGGCCCCTTTCCATGCTGTTTAAATGTTATGACTCTATGAAATAGGGCCCTCACAGCCAGTATTTGGTGGTTTGGGGCTGTATTGGATTGAAACTCGGGTCCCACAGGATCAAAGGCCTGCAAACTTCACCCTGCCTCAGCTCATGAACATTACCATAACGTTCAACTGTGCCTGTGTTACCTTTAGACTAGACGGCAATCCTGGTCAGCCTCCCACCTTCTATCCTCTGTAAGCTTGATGCAACCCAGGACTTTGACTGAACAAAGTTCCATTCAATCATGATCCCTGTCCTCACTGGCCTACAAAGGTTCAACACCACAATTTAAAATTTGTATCCTTGTGCTCGAACTCAGTCATGTCCTCTCCCTTTCTTGACTCTGTAATCTTCTTCAGCCCCGTACTCCTCTGCTATCTATGCTTCTCTAATTCTGGCCCCTAGCACATCCGCATTTTTAAACATACCATCGTTGGTTGCCTTGCCTTGAGGTAAGACGCTCATTTGGTCACCCTCTTCATGTCTCCTAGTTGCTTGAAGGTGTCAAATTATGCTTCATAAAGCTCCTTGGCAAATGTAATTACATTACATTAATGGCTCTACATAAGTGCAAGCTGCTGTTCTGCCACTGCACAGTGCCACTTGCTTTTAAAAGAAATGTGAGAACTTAAAAGGAGTTAGGAGGTGAATAATAGGATATGCAGAAGCTAGATTAATTTAGTAAAACGCTCCTGAACTCAATTTACTCCAATTTTGTATTAAATACTCCAAAATACAAAGGAATGAGGGCAACCTTTTTGGCATGGCGGTTAACTATAAAACATAAATGCTTACTTTGTTTTGAAGAAATAGTAATAGAAGGAGTACATGTAAACGTAGACCGCAGTGGATGCTGCAGAAAGGAAGCTTGTCCATTGCCTGCAAGACAGCAAAAAAGTTTATTGTATAAAACAAAAAGTGACTCATTAAGAATTGATGGCTGACATGCTTTTGAGAATGAAAACATTCTATAAATGAGACACATTTCTAGCACAATACAAGTTTTAGGTAGAAAATGAGCTCATCTCGAAGCTTATTTTGAGAAAACAGTGCCACAATTGTATTAAACCAGCCGTGATTTTATCATGTAAAACGCAGTCCAAATTCTGCACCCCTCTGGTCTTAGAAACAGATCTTTGTGTGACAGTGTTTTGTTCTGAATGAAAAGCTGCATCTAATTCAAAAAGCAGAGTCACATGGCAAAGGTCTGACCCCACTCTGCACGGGGCTCTTTTATTGCAATTGGCCGTGGGAAGGAGGTGAATGGTTCAAGGTCGATCCTGGTGCAATGGAAGTTAAAGAACCCCAACATGTTTATCGTAAAAAACGTGTTTTTGGGACAAAACTACTGCAATGTCAGCTCCTTTAGTCATTAGATTGTTCTAATCAAAAGTTTAAAGCTTTGAGCAAGTCATTTGACACCAAAAAAAACCCAAAATCCACATCATTACAGGTTGAGAAAACTGCTTCAGGAAATGGGCATTTCACATACAAGGCCGCGTTGCTGCGTGCGAGGTGAGCACAGGGGACAGCTGCACTATAAAGCTCTTCGCAGTTACGAAGCCTGGTGAAAAGCACTATTCAGGCTTCCGCAACTGGACAAAGCATTGGAGACCACCTGTACCTGGGAAACCGCGTGGGTCAGATGAGGCCGGGTTAAGTTTTTTTTTGGGGGGGGGGGGGGGGGGGGGGGGGAAAGAGAGAGAGAGCGTGGCACATTCTCGTGGTAGGATCCACTTTTGTGTTGGAGCAGGTTTCGAGCAGAACAAACTTCTGCCAAAGTTTAAACAGACGGATAAGAGCTCTTCAACTTACCACCTGTAGTCTTCAGCATTGAGCAGAAAATAAGTGCAGACAATGGTCACACAGACTGTCACGATGCAGAGAATTACCAGGACAAGCATCATGAAGCCATATACATAATAAATCTTGTAAGCCCAAAAAGAAGTGAAGATGAAGTACCTAAAGACAGAAAACGCAACGTGAATGTTCTTTCTCAATTAACCTGCTTAATGTGGCAAAATGATTAAACGCAGAGACAATACATGCAATTACTCTACACAAATTTGCTCTCCCACTCCATAATATGTATTAAATGATACACCAGGCTTTCTACTCATTTTCCACAATGGGACACAGCAAGTTGATTCATGCACTGTTGCAATTAATTTAGTAACTGGTATCAAAACATGGGACAATTATTACAATTAAATCTTTAATGGGAGACATTTATTGTCAGCTCACAGCAATTGCTCCTGATGGCCTGTGCCCATCAGTAGTTGTGACAGTGGGATGGTAGCACAGCAGTTGTTATTTGGCCAGTGACGCAGAGTCATTTCAATTCCAGTTCCGACAGTAGGGTTATCTGTCGGCCTGAAAAGGTAACTTGTTTTTCGCTCCACAAGTGTTGCCAGACCTGCGGAGTCCTCCAGCATTATCCATTTTAAATTATAATAATCCAGAAGTTCGGATGACGCTCTGCACATGAAGTTGATTTTAAAATTCTCATCCTGGTCTTCAATTCCTTCCAGGCCCTTGTCCCTCCTTACCTCTAATCTCCTCCAGCCTGTCCTCAAGAGACATCTAAACTCATCTAATTCCCGCCTCGAGTATCCCTGATTTTAATTGCACCCTCACTGGCGGCTATACCTTCAGCTGCCTCTCAAATTCCCTCCCTCTTAAAACCTCTCCCCCTGACCAAACTTTTGGCCCATATGTCTCGATCTCGCCTAATGTGGCTTGGTGTCCAATTTATATCACTGCCGTGAGGCACCTCAGGACATTTTATTAAGGTAAAGGTGCCATACAAATGCACGTAGTAATTATTCATTCCCACCAAGGAAGCTGGGGAATTCAAATTCAGTTGTTTAAATAAATAGAACCATAGAACATACAGTGCAGAAGGAGGCCATTTGACACATCGAGTCTGCACTGACCCACTTATGCCCTCACTTCCACCCTATCCCCGTAACCCAATAACCCCATCTAACCTTTTTGGTCACTAAGGGCAATTTAGCATGGCCAATCCACCTAACCTGCGCGGTCTTTGGCTGTGGGAGGAAACCGGAGCACCCGGAGGAAACCCACGCCGACACGGGGAGAACGTGCAGACTCTGCACAGACAGTGGCCCAGTGGGGAATCGAACCTGGGACCCTGGCGCTGTGAAGCCACAGTGCTATCCACTTGTGCTACCGTGCTGCCCTGTAATATTCTGGGATAAAAATATCAGTAATAGCGACCACAAAACGACTGGCAAGCTGCAGGATACCGACCCACCTGTTTCAGTAACATCTTTATAAGTGTTCTCTGAAATGACCGAGGAAGTCACTCCATTGTGTTAAACGGCTATGAAAAAGCCTCAAAATTGAACAAATCATCTGGTTTTGATGTACGTTGGACACTACAAAAGTATACTTTGTAGGGTTCCAACTGACCCTGCAAGGTTCTCCCAGATTCATAGAATGGTTGCAGCACAGAAAGAGGCCATTCAGTCTGCTGTGCCCGTGCTGGCTCTCTGATGAAGCAATTCCACCCCAGTGCTACTCCCCTGAGTGTTCCCAGGGGCTGGTTTAGCACACTGGGCGAAATAGCTGGCTTTTAAAGCAGACCCAGGCAGGCCAGCAGCACGGTTCAATTCCCATACCAGCCTCCCCGAACAGGCACCGGAATGTGGCGACTCGGGGCTTTTCACAGTAACTTCATTGAAGCCTACTTGCGACAATAAGCGATTATCGTTCATCGTTATCATTCCCCTGCAAACTTCTCCTTTTCATAGGACAACCCAATTCTCTTTTGAAAGCCTCAATTGACCCTGCCTCCGCGCCACGCACTGGTAGCGCATTCCAGATCCTTACCGTGAGAAAAAGATTTTCCTCACATCGCCATAGCTTAAATCTCAAATCCGTGACCACTGATATTCAATCCTTCCACCAGTGGGAATAGCTTCTCCCTATCTCCTCTGCCCAGATTCCTCGATGATTTTTTAAATACTTTTATCAAATCTCCTTGCAATTCCCGTTTCTTCAAGAACTGCCCCAGCGTCTTCAATCTTTCTACGTGCCTGAAGTTTCGCCTCCCTGGAACCGTTGTCCTGAAGCTCTTCTGCACCTCTCTAATGCCTTCACATCCTTCCTAAAGTGTGGTACCTGGAGCTGGACACAATAGTCCAGTTGAGGCCAAATCAATGTTTTATGCAAGTTTAACACAACTTGCTGGCTTTTGTACACTATGCCACTATTGATATAGCCCAGGGTGCCTCATCAGCATCAGGGGACCTCTGCCAAAATTGTCACACAGTCCAAGTCATACTTGCAGAAGCAAATCCTTCAGTTAACATTCCAGACGTCATCAACATCCTCAGGTATATCTTGTCCCACTGGCAGCGCAGATCTGCCAGGGGTCGCAGCACAGTGGTGTACAGTTGGGAGGCAGTGGACGCAGAAGTCCTCAACATTCCCATGAAGTGTCACGTTATCAAGTCAAACATAGGGAAGAAAATCTCCTACTCCTGCCTACCAGCCTGTCCACAGTTGTGACTCAATACTCCACCAGTGGCAAAAGCACAGAGGTTGGCAACTTCAATGTTCATCACTACCTGTGGCTCGGAGCAGCTGACTGTTATATTTACCAGACTGGGTTTGCAAGATGATGGGCAAAAAAAGTGGGGGAAAACCTACTTTTTAACCAATCTACCTATCAGAGGCACCTTCCCACAACAACACTGGTAGGAATGGTCACTGCACAGTCCTTGTGAAAATGATGTCCTCCATCATGTGTGGCATTACCACTGCGCTAGCTTGGTAGTTTCCGAACAGATGTTGCAACTCCAAACTGCATATTCAAGAGGTGCTGTGGGCCATCCACAGCAGAACTGTATTCCATCACAACTTTGTGGCGCAACATATTCCTAACCTACCATTATCAAGCCAAGAGGCCAATCTTGTTCAATGAGGGCAGAAGAGCACTCCAAGAGCAGCACCAGGCATATCTAAAACTGAGATGCCACTATGGTGAAGTTACAACACAGGATGACACACATGCTGAACAATTGCAGCAGTTTGTTAGAGACAAGAGGTAAGTGATCCCACAACTAACAGATCAGATCAAAGCTCTGCAATTCTGCATATATGGTTGTGGATAATGATGGATGTCAACGAGAGGAACATGGTGGTGATGTCCAGCACGTGTATTCAAAAGACAAGGCTGAAGAGCGTCTACAACAATCTTCACCCAAAATTGTTGAATGGATGATCCATCTCGGCCTCCGCCCGAGGTCTCCAGAATCACAATGCTAGTATTCATCCAATTCCATTCACTCCCTGTGATGTCGGGAAATGGTTCAGTGCACTGGATACTCAGCAATAGCCTGCGCCTCAATGATCCGTTTGGGTTCAGTCAGAACCGCTCAGTTCCAGACCTCACTACAGCCTTGGTCCAAATATGGAGAAAGGAGCTGAATTTAAGAGATGAGGAGGGTGACTTGCCTCGACATCAAAGCAGCCTTTGGGCAAGTTTGGCATCAAAGAGCCAGAGTAAAGCTGAAGGCAATGGGATCAAGGGGGAAACTTGCCAAAGAATGAAGTCATGCCTAACACAAGGGG
The DNA here is from genome assembly GCF_047496885.1 of Scyliorhinus torazame. Classification (NCBI taxonomy): domain Eukaryota; kingdom Metazoa; phylum Chordata; class Chondrichthyes; order Carcharhiniformes; family Scyliorhinidae; genus Scyliorhinus; species Scyliorhinus torazame. The sequence continues at coordinate 39,048,021 of NC_092734.1, read as the reverse complement.
AGCTTGTTGTGATTGTTGGGAGGGAGAGGATCTTCGCACCAGGAGTTGACTCGGTCAGTGCACTTGGCTAAATCACTTTCAACTTCTTCATTAATAACCTCGAATCCATCAGAATTAGGTATGTCCACAGATGACCGTCTATTCGCAACGCCTCAGATAATGAGCAATCTGTGCAAGACATTGGACAACATTCAGGCAAGTAACATTTGAACTCAATCCAATAAGATTGAGTCTAAACCAAGTCCTTTGACGTTCAATGGCATCACAGAATCTACAGTGCAGGATGCCATTCGGCCCATCGAGTCTGCACCGGCCCTTGGAAAGAGCACCCCACGCCTCCACCCTATCCCCGTAACCCCAACTAACCTTTTTGGACACTAAGGGCAATTTATTATGGCCAATCCACCGAACCTGCACATCTTTGGACTGTGGGAGGAAACCGGAGCACCCAGAGCAAACCCACGCATACAGGCAGGGAGAACATGCAGACTCCGCACAGCGACCCACGCCAGGAATCGAACCTGGGACTCTGGAGCTGTGAAGCAACTGTGCTAACCACTATGCTGCCCCTTAGCGTCACCGTCGCTAAATCTCTTATCACCTTGGGGAGCACCACTGAATAGAAACTAAACCAGTCACACATTCTGCAGCTACAACAAGGTCGATGGCTGAGTAATAAGCAAGTGACTCATCTCCCGACACCCCGAAACCTGTCCATCTATCAGGCACAAATCAGGTGTGTGATGAAATACCCTCCAGTTGCCTGGATGAGCGCAAGATTCAAGAATCTAAACACCATCCAGGACAAAGCAACCTGCTTGAGCAGCACCTTAAACATTCACCTCCTCCACCAACACAGAATGCAGTGCGCATCATCTACAAAATGCTCTGCACCAAATCACCAAGGTTCCTTTGATGACATCTTCCAACTCCGCGACCTCTACCACCTACCAGGACAGGGGCAGAAGTGCACCAGACCACCACTTCAAAGTCACACAGCATCCTCACTTGGAAATATATTGCCACTGTTTCATTGCAACACCCCACCTAACAATATTGTTGAGTACATATATCATGTGATTGCAGCACTTTTAGAAAGTGGTGCACCGCAATCCTCTCAAGGGCAACATGAGGGATGGTCAATAAATGTGGTCAGCATTCGGCCAGCTTGGCCATAGCTAGCATCGCCCATATCCCACATAGAATCGGAAAATCGGAGCAGTAATAGACCATTCAAGCCCTTTGAGTCTGCTCTGCCATTCATTATGACCATGGCTGATCCTTCCTGCCTTGTCTAGTCCTGTTTGAAGTTTATGGGTTTCTAGGAGATCCCCTTCTCATTCTTCTAAAATGAATGAATTTTAAAAAACTCCTGGTGGCATGCAGGTTAAAATTATCACAATGTTGGTTTGGATAAGCAACAAATGAGCAGTATCTCTGCTGCCGAATCTCCTGCAGTTCAGTTGAACACAGCGGGCCTGTCTATCATATTTAAACATCACCCAAGCACAATTTCAGGCTTTCCAAAGTTTTGAAAACGCATATCAACAGAGTGGCATATAGAACATAGAACATACAGTGCAGGAGGCCATTCGGCCCTTCGAGTCTGCACCGACCCACTTAAGCCCTCACTTCCACCCTATCCCCGTGACCCAATAACACCTCCTAACCTTTTTGGACACCAAGGGCAATTTAGCATGGCCAATCCACCTAACCTGCACATCTTTGGACTGTGGGAGGAAACCGGAGCACCCGGAGGAAACCCACGCAGACACGGGGAGAACGTTCAGTCTCCGCACAGACAGTGACCCATCAGGGAATTGAACCTGGGACCCTGGTGATGTGAAGCCACGGTGCTAACCACTGTGCTGCCCCCAAGATCATTTCCAGCCATTGCATTAATTTAGAAGTATGAATTGAGCATTAAATTGTGAAGGAAGATGGTTCAGAAACAAAAGATCAGCTCACAGTGAACTCTCTCCCATGCCCACACATGCTATCAGAGCAACTCATGTTCTAACTGACTTCAGAGTTTTTGAGCAAGGGAAGGAAATATTCTGCTGGGGTTTCATTGCTGTTTGTTATCCTGCGTCTAATGCTGGAAACTGGTTTAGTTTGCTGCAATAAAAACAGAAAACGCTGGAAACTCAGGTCTGGCAGCATTTATGGAGCCATAAAATTTCTACTGTGCAGGCCATTCAGCCCTTCGAGTCTGCACCGACCCTCTGAAAGGGCACCCGGCCTAGGCCGATTCCTCCGCCCTATCCCAGTAACCCCACCTAACCTGCACATCCCTGGACACTAAGGGGCAATTTATCGTGCCAATCCACCTAACCTGCACATCTTTGGACTGAGGGGAAACCGGAGCATCCGGAGGAAACCCACAGACACGGGGGAAGAACGTGCAAACTCCACACAGTCACCCGAGGCCAAAGTCTTTTGCGCTGTGAGGCAGCAGTGCTAAAGACACGGGGAGAACGTGCAAACTCCACACAGAAAGTCACCCGAGGCCAAAGTCTTTGGCGCTGTGAGGCAGCAGTGCTAAAGACACGGGGAGAACGTGCAAACTCCACACAGAAAGTCACCCGGGGCCGGAGTCTCTGGCGCTGTGAGGCAGCAGTGCTAAAGCACCGTGCTCTCTTTGCAGAAAGAAACATCAGAGTTAACGTTTCGAGTCCCTATGACTATTCTGCAGGGCTCACCATGGTCAAATGATGAACATTTATTGTCACAAGTAGGCTTCAATGAAGTTACTGTGAAAAGCCCCTAGTTCGGGGAGGCCGGTACGGGAATTGAACTTGCGCTGCTGGCCTTGTTCTGCATTAGAAGCCAGCTGTTTAGCCCAGTGTGCTAAACCAGCCCAAATAATACCTGCTGCCCTGGCCCACAATAAGAATGGTCACTTCAATCATGGACCAGAGGGAATAGCAGCCGTCTTGGAACCAAATCCCAGCGAAAGTCAGCAATTTCAGAACAGGAAGCAACATTTTTTTTTTATAATTCAATTTTTTTTCAAAGAGCAAATGGTGCCAACTGTATCCATTTCACGTCGAGTCAGGATCTGGCTGTTCCCTTTCTTTGATCCTGAAGCACAAGTTCAGGCATAAAACAAGGATGGTTCCTAGACCTGGGTGTCTGATTTGGCCACTACTGCAGTTAAACTATAGCAAGAACTGGATTTAGCTGAAATCACCCTCCCTTAGATTGCACACAAGTTTAAACAAAAATGGTATGAAACAAGTTTTTATTTGATGATAGATATCTCCCAATAATCAAGCTACATAAAAGCAAATTACTGTGGATGCTAGAAATCGGAATAAAAACAGAAAATGCTGGAAAATCTCAGCAGGTCTGGCAGTATCTGTAGAGAGGAGTTAACATTTTGAACCCGATAGGACTCATCTTTGGAAGTCAACAATATGTTGAGTTGTACAGTTTTCTCAAATGCTTCCAGATCAAATTTCCCTAATGCGGTGCAATTTAGAAACCCAGTACATTATTGCAGCCAACACTGAATTATTTCAGTGAAGACGACTGCATGAAATTTTCACTTGGAATTATAACAAACAATTAACCCTGGGTCATTTCTGGACAGCAACATTTAACTGTAGAAAACAGATTTGTCGTCAAGCTGCTGCTAAGAGGTGGAACAACTAGACGTGGCAATGATTATCACAAAGCTACAGTGAAGATGCGGATTTTAGTGCGGTTTTCCTATAATATATTTGTACCAATACATCACCACTACAAGTCAAGTTTTAGCGATAAGCACTCAATGAGACACCTCAGCACATTCAGACCACCATGAAATGTGTTTAAAACTGGGTTTAAATGTGGAAAATGCTGGAAATATTCAACAGCGCAGGCAGCATCTTTGCACAGAAACAGAATTAATGTTTCAGTTTGATGACCCTTCACCAGAGATCGTGCTGTCTGACCTGCACTTGCAGTATTTTGCTTTTCTTTAAATGTGGATCGATGAACAGATTTTTTTATTCACTCCAAAAATTTCAATCCAAGCAGCTATTGAAATTTTAAGGACTTGTTCAAAAATAGTAACTCAGTCTCCACCTTACTTTTTGAGGCCGTTTTATTTGAATCATTAATGCCGATTGATCGATAAAAATTGGATGGAAAGTGAGGGAAACCCTTTTTCCCCCCATCCAGAGGGTTGAGGGGGCCTGGCATTCACTACCCGAAAGGGTGGTAGAGGCAGAAACCCTCAACTCATTTAACAGGTAAATTTGCACCTGAAGACCCATCGCCTCCATGGCTACAAGCCAAATGCTGCTTAACGAGATTAGGCTCAAGGACCCGATTTCTGGATGGTGCAGACACGATGGGCCTTCTACTATGCCCTAGATTGTTTTACATTTTCTAAAATTTTGAAATATCTGACAAGGGAGGGATGTGGGGAGTGGCATCATAACAGTTCCCCTCTATAACATATTATGTAAGCATCAATGTAAGTTATGAATTCAGCCTTTGACTACACAATACAATGTGAACCTGTGCGGAGGTATAACGAACAGCTCGCAACACAAAGAAACTTACATTTCAATAAAAATAGATCCAAAAGGCAGGATTCCACCCAAGCATACAATAACAGCTGGCTCCATGAACCTGCAACACAAGATCAAAAGTAGCAAGAGTCAGCTGAATGCAACACATCGAGGGCATCATCTGTGGGTGTTGCATTGTCAAAGAGAGATTCCAACTGTGACGAGGCCTTTGTAGTTTGGCTTTGTGAGCTGGCGTCCTCAACACAGCAAGGTCAAAAGGTTGACAACTTCTACCCTTTCCACAACAGAGGAAAGAGCCAGTGTTCACCCCACTGAAGGAAATTGTATATTGCCTTTTTTACTCCCCAGAGAGCACTCATATAAAGCTGGATAAACACAGACCACTACTAAGCATTTGTACAAGGTGCGTTGAAGATGTTAAAATACTAGCTTAAGCACCTTGTTGAAAGCCAGTGAGAATTGTAGGTAAAATGGACACCATGTACTTGACATGTACGTGACAGCTGCACCTACATTATTAGCATGTCTCCTAAAGAACAGAGAAGAATAAAATCAGGCACACAAATAGGGGGGGGGGGCAGAGAGAGAGGGAGAGGAGAGAGAGAGAGAGAGAATAATGCCTGAAGTTGTTCAATGTTCAGAATTTCCGACCCACTTCTGCAGCCACTTTTTCCATTCCCTCCCTTTTTGGAACTAATTTAATCCTCTCATTTCCCTGCTCGAGATAATCTTTCAATCACCTTGTAACGCTTAACCTCTTGCAAACTTCCTTCACATAAAAAAAAATCCGAAACCGTTAACCTCACTACACTGGGACAGTTCATGTTCGGGATCCTTGGCTCCTTGCAGTTCTCTATCCTTACTTGTTTTCAAGAGTACGCTAGTTTAGTAATTATGGGTTCTGAACAAGCAGGAGAGGGGTGACGGGTTCAAGTCATGGCAAATTGTAAATGCAAACTTGATGAATTGCCTCTCAACGCCGTGAAGTGGCCTGGCAAGCTGGTCAGTAGTGAAAGCACAACAACAATAAATGCAGTCTTGGCCGCATCGCAAGAATAAAGTAAAATTATTCAGTCTCAGAAAGTCATCACACCGGTGTTTAAGAAGGGTATAAAATCAAACATTAACCAATCCTTTCGAGAAAGCAAAAGGACATTTAAATAGTGCCTTTCACAACTTCAGGACAACTTTTTAAAACGTCACTGAGGCAAACAATTTCCCCACAGCAAGCTCCCACAAAGAATGTAATATTAACCAATTATCTATTATAATAAGGACTCTGACCTTGGTGCAGAGAGCGCAGTTTAAAAATTTGCAGATGATACGAAACTTTGAAGCATTATGAACTATGAAGAGGACAGTGCAGAACTTCAAAAAGACAGAGACAAGTTGATGGAATGGGTGGACAAGTGGCTGATGAAATTCAATGCCAAAGTTTTTTAAAAATTAATTTTACAGGATGTGGGCGTCGCTGGTTAGGCCCAGCATTTATTGCCCATCACCAATTGCCCTTCATAAGGTGGTGGTGAGCTGCCTTCTTGAACAGCTGCAGTCCTTGAGGTGTAGGTACACCCACAGTGCTGTTAGGGAGTTCCAGGATGTTGACCCAGCGACAGTGAAGGAATGGCCGATATATTTCCAAGTCAGGGTGGTGAGTGACTTGGAGGGGAACCTCTAGATGGTGGGGTTCCCAGGTATCTGCTGCTCTTGTCCTTCCAGATGGTAGTGGTCGTGGGTTTGGAAGGTGCTGCCTAAGGAACCTTGGTGAGTTACTGCAGTGCATCTTGTAGATGGTACACACGGCTGTTACGGTGTGTTGGTGGTGGAGGGTTTGAATGTTTGTGGAAAGAGGAGTAATCAAGCGGGGCTGCTTTGACCTGGGTGATGTCAAGCCTCTTGAGTGTTGTTGGAGCTGCACTCATCCAGGCAAGTGGAGAGTATTTCATTACATTCCTGACTTGTGCCTTGCAGATGGTGGACAGGCTTGGGGTCAGGAGTCGAGTTACGTGCCAAGTAGAATTCCTAGTCTTTGACCTGCCCTACAGGTGTGAAGTGATTAATTTTGGTAGGAAGGACATGGAGAGGCAATATAAAATAAAGAAAAGGGTACAGCTCTAAAGGAGAGAGGAACCTGGGTTTCTATATGCATAAGTCATTGAAGGTGGCACTAGGTTGAGCGAGCTGTTAATGAAGCTCACCAGCATCCTGGGCTTTATTCCTGGGAGCAGAGTACACAAGCAAGGAGGTTGTGTTGAACTTGTAGAAGAGACAGGTTCAGCTTCACCTGCAGTATTGCCCAGTCTGGGAGCCACACTTCAGGAAAGAGGTGAAGGCATTAGAGAGAGCGCAGGAAAGACTCACGAGGATGGTTCCAGGTTTCAGTTACAAAGATAGATTGGAGAAGCTGGGAATGTTTTCCTTGGAGAAGAGAAAATGGAGAAGAGATTTGATCAAAGTTTTCAAAATTATGGGGGATCTGGACAGAGTAGATCGGGAAAAACTGTTCCCGTTGGTGGATCAAGAATGAGTGGGCACAGATATGAAGAAAAACGTTTTCACAGGGCGAGTGGCGAGGGTCTGAAAGGTGCTGCCCGAGTGTGGTGGAGGCAGGCTCACATGGTATTGAGGAGGGGATTGTATTATCTAAAAAGGAAGAATGTGCAGGGTTACGGGGAGAAGGCAGGAGAATGGCACTTGGTTAATTGCACCGTTGGAGAGCTGGAACAAATACAATGGTCCGAATAGCTTTCTGCACCATAATCATTGTGATTGGAAACAGCGCGGGAGTTTCAAAAAGCGCGGGAGCTGCGAGGCAGAGGGGACAGTTTAAAAGGGCGCGCCGTGGGTGAGGTAAGTACTGCTTAACCACTTCGTTACCTTGCAAATCAGCTGTTCGGGTGAGAGAGGGAGCCGGGACCTTGGAAACAGCGCGGGAGTTTCAAAAAGCGCGGGAGCTGCGAGGCAGAGGGGACAGTTTAAAAGGGCGCGCCGTGGGTGAGGTAAGTACTGCTTAACCACTTCCTTACCTTGCAGATCAGCTGTTCGGGAGAGAGATCAGTTTTGGGAGCAGGCCTATTGGCTGACTGTAAATCAGGAAGGATACAAAGGGTGTGGCTGAAGTGCCTATAGAAACAGAGTGCTGGAGGCAAACAGAGTGTATCTGAGTTTGGGTAAGGCTGAGTTCGGGTAAGAGGGGAGTGACAAAAATAAATAAATAAATAAATAATAATAAAAAAATCAAATTAATTAACTAGTTAAGGGAATTTGGTGCTCACCTGAAGGAGGTGCAGAGAAGCAGAGCTAGAGGGAGTCTCTGGAGCAATTGCATCACAGCCAGCAGGTAAGTGATTGGCTTGTAACTGGCTCTCTGTTTGACTTTCTCTTAGCTGTGTAGTGTAGTTCAAATTTAACTTCAGGTTTAAGTCATGGCAGGAGAGCTCAGACCCATGTCATGCTCCTGTTGTGAGATGTGGCAAGTCAGGGACCCTTCTGGTGTCCCTGACTCCTTCATCTGCAAGAAGTGTGTCCAACTGCAGCTCCTGTTAGACCGCTTGACGGCTCTGGAGCTGCGGATGGACTCACTTTGGAGCATCCGCGATGCTGAGGAAGTTGTGGATAGCACATTCAGTGAGTTGGTCACACCGCAGGTTAAAATTACTGAGGCAGATAGGGAAAGGGTGACCAACAGACAGAGGAAGAGTAGGAAGGCAGTGCAGGGATCCCCTGCGGTCATCTCCCTCCAAAACAGATTTACCGTTTTAGAAACTGTTGGGGGAGATGGCTCACCAGGGGAAGGTGGCAGCAGCCAGGTTCATGGCACCGTGGCTGGCTCTGCTGCACAGAAGGGCGGGAAAAAGAGTGGCAGAGCTATAGTGATAGGGGATTCAATTGTAAGGGGAATAGACAGGCGTTTCTGCGGACGCAAACGAGAATCCAGGTTGGTATGTTGCCTCCCTGGTGCAAGGGTCAAGGATGTCTCGGAGCGGCTGCAGGGCATTCTGGAGGGGGAGGGTGAACAGCCAGCTGTCGTGGTGCATATAGGCACCAACGATATAGGTAAAAAACGGGATGAGGTCCTACAAGCTGAATTTAGGGAGTTAGGAGTTAAACTAAAAAGTAGGACCTCAAAGGTAGTAATCTCAGGATTGCTACCAGTGCCACGTGATAGTCAGAGTAGGAATGACAGGATAGCTCGGATGAATACGTGGCTTGAGAGATGGTGCAAGAGGGAGGGTTTCAAATTCCTGGGACATTGGGACCGATTCTGGGGGAGGTGGGACCTGTACAAATCGGACGGTCTGCATCTGGGTGGGACCGGAACCAATGTTCTCGGGGGGGGGGTGTTTGCTAGTGCAGTTGGGGAGGGTTTAAACTAATGTGCCAGGGGGATGGGAACCGATGAAGGAAGTCAGTGGGGACGGAAACAAAAGGCAGGAAGGGAGAGTGTGTAAAGCATGACCAGAGAAAGCAGGGCAGAGAGCAAGGAAGGTCTACATTAAACTGCATTTATTTCAATGCAAGGGGCCTGACGGGCAAAGCGGATGAACTCAGGGCATGGACGGGCACATGGGACTGGGATATTATAGCTATGACTGAAACATGGCTAAGGGAGGGGCAGGACTGGCAGCTCAATGTTCCGGGGTACAGATGCTATAGAAAGGATAGAACAGGAGGTAAGAGAGGAGGGGGAGTGGCGTTTTTGATTAGGGAGAACATCACGGCAGTACTTAGAGGGGATATATCCGAGGGTTCGCCCACTGAGTCTATATGGGTGGAACTGAAAAATAAGAAGGGAGAGATCACCTTGGTAGGACTGTACTACAGGCCCCCAAATAGTCAGCGGGAAATTGAGGAGCAAATATGTAAGGAGATTACAGATAGCTGCAAGAATAATAGGGTGGTAGTAGTAGGGGACTTTAACTTTCCCAACATTGACTGGGACAGCCATAGCATTAGGGGCTTGGATAGAGGGAAATTTGTTGAGTGTATTCAGGAGGAATTTCTCATTCAGTATGTGGATGGACCGACTAGAGAGGGGGCAAAACTTGACCTCGTCTTGGGAAATAAGGAAGGGCAAGGGACAGAAGTGCTAGTGAGGGATCACTTTGGGACAAGTGACCATAATTCCATTAGTTTTAAGATAGCTATGGAGAATGATAGGTCTGGCCCAAGAGTTAAAATTCTTAATTGGGGCAAGGCCAATTTTGATGGTATCAGACAGGAACTTGCAGAGGTAGATTGGGGGAGACTATTGGCAGGCAAAGGGACGGCTGGTAAATGGGAGGCTTTTAAAAATGTGTTAACCAGGGTGCAGGGTAAGCACATTCCCTTTAGAGTGAAGGGCAAGGCTGGTAGAAGTAGGGAACCCTGGATGACTCGAGATATTGAGACTCTGGTCAAAAAGAAGGAGGAGGCATATGACGTACATAAGCAACTGGGATCAAGTAGATCCCTTGAAGAGTATAGAGATTGTCGAAATAGAGTTAAGAGGGAAATCAGGAGGGCAAAAAGGGGACATGAAATTGCTTTGGCAAATAATGCAAGGGAGAATCCAAAGAGATTCTACAGATACATAAAGGGGAAAAGAGTAACTCGGGACAGAGTCGGGCCTCTTAAGGATCAACAAGGACATCTATGTGCAGAGCCACAAGAGTTGGGTGAGATCCTGAATGAATATTTCTCATCGGTATTCACGGTGGAGAAAGGCATGGATGTTAGGAAACTAAGGGAAATAAATAGTGATGTCTTGAGAAGTGTGCATATTACAGAGGAGGTGGTGCTGGAAGTCTTAAAGCGCATCAAGGTAGATAAATCCCCGGGACCTGATGAAATGTATCCCAGGATGTTGTGGGAGGCTAGGGAGGAAATTGCGGGTCCCCTAACCGAGATATTTGAATCATCGGCAGCCACAGGTGAGGTGCCTGAAGATTGGAGAGTGGCGAATGTTGTGCCCTTGTTTAAGAAGGGCAGCAGGGAAAAGCCTGGGAACTACAGACCGGTGAGCCTAACGTCTGTAGTAGGTAAGTTGCTAGAAGGTATTCTGAGAGACAGGATCTACAAGCATTTAGAGAGGCAAGGACTGATTCGGGGCAGTCAGCATGGCTTTGTGCATGGAAAATCATGTCTCACAAATTTGATTGAGTTTTTTGAGGGAGTGACCAAGAAGGTAGATGAGGGCAGTGCAGTAGACGTTGTCTACATGGACTTTAGCAAAGCCTTTGACAAGGTACCGCATGGTAGGTTGTTGCAGAAGGTTAAAGCTCACGGGATCCAGGGTGAGGTTGCCAATTGGATTCAAAATTAGCTGGACGACAGAAGGCAGAGGGTGGTTGTAGAGGGTTGTTTTTCAAACTGGAGGCCTGTGACCAGTGGTGTGCCTCAGGGATCGGTGCTGGGTCCACTGTTATTTGTGATTTATATTAATGATTTGGATGAGAATTTAGGAGGCATGGTTAGTAAGTTTGCAGATGACACCAAGATTGGTGGCACAGTGGATAGTGAAGAAGGTTATCTAGGATTGCAACGGGATCTTGATCAATTAGGCCAGTGGGCCGACGAATGGCAGATGGAGTTTAATTTAGATAAATGTGAGGTGATGCATTTTGGCAGATCGAATCAGGCCAGGACCTACTCAGTTAATGGTATGGCGTTGGGGAGAGTTATAGAACAAAGAGATCTAGGAGTACAGGTTCATAGCTCCTTGAAGGTGGAGTCGCAGGTGGACAGGGTGGTGAAGAAGGCATTCGGCATGCTTGGTTTCATTGGTCAGAACATTGAATACAGGAGTTGGGACGTCTTGTTGAAGTTGTACAAGACATTGGTACGGCCACACTTGGAATACTGTGTGCAGTTCTGGTCACCCTATTATAGAAAGGATATTATTAAACTAGAAAGAGTGCAGAAAAGATTTACTAGGATGTTGCCGGGACTTGATGGTTTGAGTTATAAGGAGAGGCTGGATAGACTGGGACTTTTTTCCCTGGAGCGTAGGAGGCTTAGGGGTGATCTTATAGAGGTCTATAAAATAATGAGGGGCATAGATAAGGTAGATAGTCAACATCTTTTCCCAAAGGTAGGGGAGTCTAAAACTAGAGGGCATAGGTTTAAGGTGAGAGGGGAGAGATTCAGAAGGGCCCAGAGGGGCAATTTCTTCACTCAGAGGGTAGTGAGTGTCTGGAATGGGCTGCCAGAGGTAGTAGTAGAGGCGGGTACAATTGTGTCTTTCAAAAAGCATTTAGATAGTTACATGGGTAAGATGGGTATAGAGGGTTATGGGCCAAGTGCGGGCAACTGGGACTAGCTTAATGGTAAAAACTGGGCGGCATGGACTGGTTGGGCCGAAGGGCCTGTTTCCATGCTGTAAACTTCTATGATTCTATGATGCTGATTGATGGATAAACATTGGCCAGAATATGGGGAGAATGTGTCTGTGTGATCTCATCTTTAATAATGGACTCTAAAGTCTTACCAATCACCGAAGTCAGGCTAACCAGCCTATAATTTCCTGTGCTCTGCCTCCCTCCCTTCTTTTAGCCATTTTCCAGTCCTCTGGGACACTCGCTGCCTCCAGTGATTCCTGAAAGATCACCACCAATGTCTCCACAATTTCGGACGCCACTATAAATTCAAGTCCCGAGCCACTGATTTCATTTCTTTCCTGGGTATGAGGATAAATCAAATCATTTCCAAACTTGGGAGTGGTGTTGAGCTTTTTGCCCTGTATCCTCGGACCACCTACTTACACTTCCCCAACATCTCCTGTCGCTGCTACAGAAACCCTCATCAATGTCACGGTTACCTCTGGACTATTCCAATGCTCTGGTCAGCCTCCCACCTTGCACACTTTTATTACCTTAAGCTCATCCGAAACTCAGCTGCCCACATCCTAAATGTAACCACCTCTCATTTACCCATCATTCCTGTGCTTGGTGTCCTACAGTAGCTCCAGATTAAATAGTGCCTCAATTTCAAAATCCTCATCCTGGTTTTGAAACCTCTCCATGGAATTATCCATTCCTAACTATCATACATGGGCAGCAGATACGTGCAAACACCTCCACCTGGAGGGTCCCCTCCAAGTCATTCACCATCCTGACTTGGAAATATATCGGCCGTTCCTTCACTGTCGCTGAGTCACAATCCAGAAACTCCCTTCCTAACAGCACAATGGATGTGCCTACAGCACGTGAACTGCAGTTGTTCAAGGTGGCACTCACCACACCTTCTCAAGGGCAATTGAGATTCTTCATTGACAAAGGACTCAATCTAGTCTGGCCGTAACAATATTCAATGGCCCTGCCTCCACCGCTGTCGGGGAACGAGTGTTCCAGGTTCATGGCCCTCGGAAACAATTCTCACCTCCATCTTAAATGGGAGACCCCCTCATTTTGAAACTGTGCCCCCTAGTTTTAATCTCCCAGGAATGGGAAACATCCTTTCAGTACCCACCCTGCCAAATTCCCTCAGGATCCAATAGATTTCAATGAAATCAATGCTTGATCTTCTACACTCCAACGCGTTAAGGCCCAACCTATCCTCATTCAACCCCCTCATTCCAGGAATCAGTCGAGTGAACAGTCTTTGAACTGCTTCTAATGCAATTGTGTCCTATCAAATAACGGAGACCAAAACACGATGTGGTCTCACCAGTAGCTGATACAACTGTCACAAAACATCCACTCCCACCCCGCAATAAACAACAACTTTCCATTTGCCTTCCTAATCACTGGCTGTATTTGCATACTAACGTTGCATGATTCATATACCAGGACTATCTCAAAACTAAATAGTGGGGGTGAGGGAAGTTGTGATAAGCCAAAGAGAGTGAAGGTAAGAGAGCAGGAAAGCAACAATGGAATTTTAAAAAAGATAGCTAATTCATTTTCTTTTTTCCGGCTGGCACAGACAGGATGGGCTGAATGGCTCTTTCTGTGCCCTAACTGTCCTCTGGTTCTAAATGGTTGTCAAACTGCATCAGGAATGGACAGAATGGCCAAACACAAGAGTGCGCCAGCAACTAAAGCCAGAGATTGGGACAATAATTAAGAACGAAAGGCACTCTATTTGAATGCACGTAGCATTCACAACAAGATAGATGAATTGACGGCACAAATAGAAGTAATGTGTTCTAATTGCCTACAGAGATGTGGCTGAAGGGTAACCAAGACTGGGAACTGAAAGTTCAAGCGCATTTGGCATTTAGGAAGGATAGGCTAAAAGGAAAAGGGAGTGGGGTTGCACTGTTAATAAAGGATGGGAGTGGTACAATAATGAGAGAGAATCTTGGATTGGAAAAAGAATCAGTTTGGGTGGAGCTAGGGGACAGCAAAGGGCAGCACACCTTTGATAGGAGTTGTTTAGAGGTCACCGGATGCGAGTGGCGATGTTGGGTACAGAATAAATCAGGAAATTAGAGGTGCATGTAACAAGGAACACAGTAATCATGGGGGACCTCAATCTACATATAGACTGCCTAAACGTAATTAGCATGAATGCAGAGGGCCAATTTCTGGAGTGGACACATTGTTTTCTACAAAAGTTTGTTGAGGAACCAACCAGAGAATGGGCTATTTTAGATCTAGTATTGTACGAGAAGCAGGTATCTGGTCGTAAAAGAGCCTTTCGTGACCATGATAGAACTTTACATGATGTTTGAAAGTGTTGTAGGTCAATCCAAAACTGAGGTTTAAATCCAAACAAAGGAATCCATGAAGGAATGAGGGGCGGGTTGGCTCAGGTAGATTGGGGTGTAGCAATGGCAAGCACTTAAAGAATTAATACATGGTTTGCAACAAATTTACATGCCTGTAAGGTACAAAAAGCCAGCAGGAAAAGTAATCCAACCGTGGCTAACAAGTTAAAGATTCTATTAGTCTATTAGGCCGAACGAAGAGTCATCGAAAGTTGCCAAAAAAGTAGCAAGCCTGAGGATTGAGAGCATTTTTAAATTCAGCACAGAGAACCAAGAAATTGAGGAAGAGAAAATAGAACATGAAATTAAAATAGCAAACATAAAAACAGACGGTAAAAGCTTCTCCAGGTATGTTAGAAGGAAAAGGTTACTAAATACAAATGTGGGACCACTGCAGGCAGAGAATCTATAGTGGGGAATAAGGAAATGGTAGAGACAATAAACAAATACTTTGTATGTCTACTTAAATACTTTGAGGTTTACCAGGATGTTGCCTGGTATGGAGGGGTGGTGGGATAAACTCGGTTTGTTCTCACTGGAGGTGAGAGGTTGAGGGGCGACCTGATAGAAGTCTACAAAATTATGAGGGGCATAGACAGAGTGGATAGTCAGGAGCTTTTTCCTCAGGGTGGAAGAGTCAATTACTAGGGGGCATAGGTTTAAGGTGCGAGGGGCAAAGTTTAGAGGAGATGTGCAAGGGAAGTTTTGTATTTTTACACAGAGGTTAGTGGGTGCCTGGAACTCGTTGCCGGAGATGGTGGAAGCAGGGACAATAGTGACATTTAAGCAAAATGCCTTGGCAAATACATGAATAGGATGGGAATAGAGGGATACAGATCCCGTAAGTGTGGAAGGTTTTAGTTTAGACGGGCAGCATGGTCGGTGCAGGCTTTGAGGGTCGAGGGGCCTGTTCCTGTGCTGTACTTTTCTTTGTTCTTTTGTCTTCACCCACTTTACCCGCTACCTGTGTCTATGTATTTACATTGAGTATTTATGCATGTCCTCTGGGTTTTTTCCCCCATGTATGGAACGATCTGTATGGGCTGTACGCAGAATACTTTTCACTGTATCTCAGTACACGAGGCAATAAATCAATCAATCAATTTTCATGGAGGATACCAAAATTCTCCCTGGACATTGGAGAGCCATGAGATTGAGGATCTGAAATAAATTAGTATTAGTGTAAAAGTAGTGCTGGAGAAATTAATGGGGCTGGAATGTCATAAGACGCTGGAGTAGGCCATTCGGCCCATCGAGTCCACTCCGCCATTCAATGAGATCATGACTGATCTGATCTCATCCTCAACTACATTTTGAATGACCCATTTATTTTCAGAAGGTTTTCAAATAAGTCCTACACAGGTGAGTAGTTATGAAAAGTTAGAGCCCATGGGATTGGGGAAATATACTGGCATGGAATGAGGATTGGTTAATGGTCAGAAGAGTATAGAGATAAATGGGTCATTCTCAGCTTGGCGTGCTGTGACTCGTGGGGGTACCTCAATGGTCAGTGCTTGGGCCCTGGCTATTCACGTTTGGATGTGGGAACCAAATGTAATATTTCCAAGTTTGCTGATGACAAAACTGGAGTGTGATTTGTGAGGAGGATGCAATGAGGCTTCAAAGAGACTTGAGACACGCTAAGTGAGTGGGCAAGAACATGGCAAGAGAGAATAAATGTGAAGTTATCCAATTTGGTGGGAAAAAACAAATTGAGAGAGACTGGGAAACCGGAGTGTTCTTGGTCCTAAATCGCTGACAGCCAACATGCAGGTGCAACAAGCAATTAGGGAGGAAAATGGTGCGTTAGCCTTTATTGTCCGAGGATTTGAGTACAGGAGGAAGGCAATCTTGCTACAATTGTATAGAGCCTTGGTGAAACCACACCTGGTGTATTGTGTACACTTACGGTCCCCTTATCGAATGATAATGAGTCTCTCAATTTGTTTTATCCCACCAAATTGGATAGCTTCACATTTATTCTCTCTGCCATATTCCTGCTGCTCTGGAGTGTGTTCAAAACAGAGGGTGATAGATTTCTAGATACCAGTGATATCAAGGGATATGGGGATAGTGCAGGAAGATGGTGTTGAGGTAACTCAGCCGCCATGCAGTAAATAGGCTGGGAGGGCCAGACGGTTTACAGCAGCTCGATATTCCTGCAGCCCGACAACTCGGATGTTGATGCTGCACAATTCTGGCCTCATTTCCCAGCAACCACCGCACCCGCCAAACAAAATCCCCTAAATTATATGTCCCACTACTGAAGATTGTGCCTACAGCTGCCTCGGTCGGTAAGCTCCGAAATTCTCTCCCTGAATCTCTCCCACCTCCTCCAAAGCGCTTCTCAAAACCTGCCTCTTTGACCAACCTTTTGGCCATCTGTCCTCACATCTTTATTTCTGTGGCTCAGTGTCAAGGTTTGTTTCATAATCTTTCTTCAGCAGTTTAAATGTCGCTACGTGAAGAAACACTCAATGCTGACTATACGAGACTAATCCCACAAGAAACGTGACTGCATTCTACTAGGGTGCATGAGACGGACTCGAAATCCAAAAAGCAAACTCAAGGCATCCAAAGTAATTCCAACAATACCAAGGATACCGCAAACGTCACCACCGATTTATCCAACTCGGAGCTTTCGAAATAGAAATTAGCTCCATGTTTGCCAATTTGCAGGTTTAACACGTTTAATGCATTTTACTTTTAAAAGCCAACAATGCATAACCCACCAAATGTTTAATAAACTGTTGCTATGCACTCACCATTTCTTCTCCGGAATTGGACGTGGTACTGCATTGACACGACAAGGAAAGTTGGGCTGTCCCGACATATTTCTACCAAGAATAGTCCCCACCAGATTCAGTGGGAGGATGACAAAGAAACAGATGCAGCACACAGCAACCTTCAAGAAGGAAAACAAAAAGTGTCTTAAAAGTCAACTCAATTCCACTGCGCATTTTGTTTATATTGCATCACTGAAATGTCTTGATAAACTGTAATCCCTCATTGGCGTGACTAGGTTTGAAAATGATTGCATGCAGATAACGGGTGGCTGCAAGTGCTGCATAGTATTCATAAGAACTAGGAACAGGAGTCGGCCATCTGGCCCCTCGAGCCTGCTCCGCCATTTAATGAGATCATGGCTGATCTTTGTGGACTCAGTTCCACTCTCCGGCCCGTACACCATATCCCCGAATCCCATTATTCTTTAGAAAGGCATCTATATTTTTCTTAAAAGCGTTTAAAGAAGGAGCCTCAACTGTATTCATCAAAGTCAGGTCAATCCATAGAGATGGGATTATTGGCTGAGAATTTCCACCAACGGAGGATATCTTGAACTCCCCTGTCTACTGGAGGAATGATTAATGGGCATCATAGATCCATTAAAACAAACGTGAGAGCACAATCCATTAAAATATGAACAATTTGCTGGAAAATCCTGACATCACAATGCCCACAACCGATCAAAGAAAGGTACAGAGATTTAACTTTGAAGCTGAAGGTTTCATATCCGTCACTTTGGGTTCTCATACATTAAGCCAAAGTGAATATGAATTAAGAAACATTCTACCGGAATGAAAACCCCTCAACTCTTGGCTGATTAGCCATAAGAAACAAACAACTATATTCTCTGGTGCTACTTCAGAGATCTGGGTGTTCAGGTCCATTGTACCCTGAAGGTGGCTGCGCAGGTCGATAGAGTGGTCAAGAAGGCATACGGCATGCTTTCCTTCATCGGAAGGGGTATTGAGTACAAGAGTTGGCAGGTCATGTTACAGTTGTATAAGACTTTGTTTCGGCCACATTTGGAACACTGCGTGCAGTTCTGGTCGCCACATTACCAAAAGGATGTGGATGCTTTGGAGAAGGTGCAGAGGACGTTCACCAGGATGTTGCCTGGTATGGAGGGCGCTAGCTATGAAGAGAGGTTGAGTAGATTCGGATTATTTTCATTAGAAAGACGGAGGTTGAGGGGGGAAAGGTTTAAGGGAGATGTGCGTGGAAAGTTCTTTACGCAGAGGGTGGTGGGTGCCTGGA
Source organism: Scyliorhinus torazame (assembly GCF_047496885.1). Classification (NCBI taxonomy): domain Eukaryota; kingdom Metazoa; phylum Chordata; class Chondrichthyes; order Carcharhiniformes; family Scyliorhinidae; genus Scyliorhinus; species Scyliorhinus torazame. The sequence continues at coordinate 39,029,766 of NC_092734.1, read as the reverse complement.
ATGCATTGCCGGCGGAGGTGGTAGAGGCGGGCACGATAGCGTCATTTAAGATATATCTAGACAGATACATGAATGGGATGGCAGAGGGATACAGATCCTTAGAAAATAGGCGACAGTTTTAGATAGAGGATCTGGATCGGCGCAGGCTGGGAGGGCCGAAGGGCCTGTTCCTGTGCTGTAATTTTTCTTTGTTCTTGTGAATTCAGTCTCTAAGTTGCGACTGAGATCATAATGCAGCTGTGGCTCATCAAACGGCTTCTCTTCACCTCAAACTTGTCGTACGATTGGAATCAAGGTCAATTTGGCTTCATTAAAGGGAACTCAAGTCAGAGCTACAACCCGTGCAGGCTTTCCTGCGATTTAGCAAAGTATTAGTTTAGCATTACAACTTTGAGGGTTATAAGACCATAAGACATAGGAGCAGAATTAGGCCACTCGGCCCATCGAGTCTGCTCCGCCATTCAATCATGGCTGATATTTTTCTCATCCCCATTCTCCTGCCTGCTCCCCATAACACCTGATCCCCTTATTAATCAAGAACCTATCTATCTCTGTCTTAAAGACACTCAGTGATTTGGCCTCCATAGCCTTCTGCAGCAAAGAGTTCCACAGATTCACCTCTGGCTGAAGAAATTCCTCCTCATCTCTGTTTTAAAGGATCGTCCCTTTAGTCTGAGATGGTCTCCTCTGGTTCTAGTTTTTCCTACAAGTGGAAACATCCTCTCCACGTCCACTCTATCCAGGCCTCGCAGTATCCTGTAAGTTTCAATAAGATCCCCCCCTCATCCTTCTAAACTCCAACCAGTACAGACCCAGAGTCCCCAACCATTCCTCATACGACAAGCTCTTCATTCCAGGGATCATTCTTGTGAACCCCCTCCGGACCTTTTCCAAGGCCAGCACATCCTTCCTTAGAAAGGGGACCCAAAACTGCTATTGGTAGGTTATTTGTTTAGTAATAAAAGCAATTCCAAGTGAAGTCTAAAATATTAGTGGGTCGCATTAAAATTAATCTGCTATGGGAGCAATCAGGGTCGGGTCTGCCTCGCGAATGCTGTGGTTCCTTCTGTGTGATGTGCCCGGCTGCTTTACATATTGCTTACAAGTTGAGAACTGGTTAGTGAATTTATTACAGAATTTTCTTACTGCCATAGTCTCATAATTTCTTCTCTTTCTCAGTCTAAATCAAATTACTGCTTTATTGGCACCTGATTTTTTATTCTGCTGTCTGAAAAGCTGTGTGAAATGTGACTGTTGTTATCCCTGATTGCGGAAATCCCAGAGAACGCCGATTATCCTGAGCTCTAGTTTAAAATATCCCAACTTCTAAAGACGCCTGCAGCGCGCCGATGTTCTCCATCGACTGCAGTGCTAAACAGTCAAACTATTCGCTGCAGATTGGAACTAAAGGTCTCGAGCCGAAATATCGCTGATCACTGGGGCACCTTTAAGGTAGAGGTGATATCTTGCTACAGACAGGACAGTTTTGGGCATTGACAGAGAGTTTCAGCCATTTGTTTGGCGGGAGTCTCCCTTGGCCATCCTTGGATCTTCAAACCAGTTTTAAACACTGGAAAAAGGGACCATTTGGCCTTTTCCTTCACACCACTGGCCTCTCAGATTTTTGTCCCCTCTTCTTCCCGCCCCGTACAAAAAGAAACAGACCTCAAGTTTCGACTCCTCGATAAAAAAGAATTCAAATAGAAACTTTGGGGTTTTATTTTGATGAATAAAATCATTTAAAATAATGCCAGCCCATTCCAGATTCGAATGTCAAGACAGCCGTGGCAAAAAGGTCATTGCTTCAAGGCAGCGCGGAGACGCCATCCAGAGGTAGGTCAGGGGCGTGGTGATGCAGGAATAACACTTAAGAGCACAGTTTTGAGCACACGCGCGAGTCTCACATATTTGAAAATGAAATGAAAATCGCTTATTGTCACAAGTAGGCTTCAAATGAAGTTAGTGAAAAGCTGCCTTTATGGTCTAAATATTCAGCTGGAGGGGGTAGAGCGGACACCAGGCGAGCCACATTGAATGCTCCATTCAGTTTTAGAAACGACTCAATACTTCAGCTTTAAAATTATTTCAATAATGGAAGACTTTTCAGAGCCACATAAAGTGAACAAGGACATAGGGTTAACAGTAAAAGGCAGGTTCAGCCTAATGTCAGCGAGGAAGTCTGTGTGCAAAGATAATACTTGGTGCTTTGCGGAGGGAGACACATTTTGCTATGAGAGGACAAACTGAATGACTTCTTGCATTTATACTCAGCTTTGTGAAGATTTGGGATGTAAGGGCGTGTTGCTCGTGTTAAATTCTGACATGCTTACCATTGTTCCAAAAGGAATAGCTCGTGATGCGTGATAATACATTGCAATGAAGTTTATGAAGAATGCAGTGCCGCACACCATGGCCGGGACCAGGAATGCCCCAATAAACATCTGCTTTATCCATCTCCGGCCTGTTTACAGATAAAAAGCAGAAAGTCAGAATTAAATTTGGTTACGTGATCAGTATCCACCCTGCTTTAATGGGCTTACATTTCACTCCATATGATACTCACACAGGAAAATGAGTTAACAACTTGAACAAGAATGCAAGTTTAATAATCTTTATTGTCACAAGGAGAGACTGGTTTAGCTCAGTGGGCTAGACAGCTGGTTTGTAATACAGAACAAGGCCAGCAGCGCGGGTTCAATTCCCGTACCAGCTTACCGGGTTCAATTCCCGTACCAGCTTACCCAAACAGGCGCCGGAATTTGGCGACTAGTGGCTTTTCACAGTAACATCATACATGTGACAATAGAAGATTATATTATTATATTAGGCTTACTTTAACACTACAATGAAGTTACTGTGAAAATCCCCTAGTCGCCACATTCCAGCGCCTGTTCAGGTACTGAGGGAGAATTCAGAATAAACTATGAAACTGCACCCCGGCACTAAATTTTTAGCAATTTAGTTGTAAACAATGAGAGCAGCAAAGGGATAATGGAAATGGAAGCAGGGAACACCATTGCGGGCCAAATGTGAGCTGGGTTAAATCACAGAAGCCTCATGTGCTTGCAATTCCCACCATAAAAATGCACCAGTGTCCAGTTACTCCCAGACGTGATATAAACTCTATTTAAGAGAGTGTGAAACAAGTGGTGCAGTTTAAATATACAAGTATGAGAGAGAAGAAGCAAGGCACAGCTTTCGTGCCTCACTTTTCCGGCAGTAATAAAGCATTTTATTACAGGAAGGATGCGGTGGCCGTACAGCAAACATGTGTGATTCAATTCCCTACGTATCCAGATGTTTCTACGTATGAGCAAATGACACAGCTAAGATGCAATGTGGCTGAACACCTCCAGGCTAATGAAAAGGGCGATGCAGCAGCCGGCATTCCGGCTTTTGGGAAGTGAGCCGGGTCACCTGCTGCAGTGTAGTGTGGAAATGCCGCGCGAGGACAGTGGGCCTTCCGTAGATGAATGGCCCATCATTTATGGTCTGGGCTCACGCATATAATTAGAAGCCAAGTCAAAGATTTAGATTATGAAGCTCATCTCATTGCATCCGAAATCTCTAACTGCATTCCAAACCGACATTGCAGCCTCCATTACCTGGCAAGTCATGCTAAATGCTTTCACTGAATAAAGGCAGCCCTGCTGATATCGGTTTAACACTTTACTTCATCCGTTTTCGTTCTTATTTTGTGTGGCTTACCTCAAAGTTCCTGGGGGACATTTAAATTGCCCTGAAAACTCGACCCGCCATCTCAAAATAATGAGCACATTTTTATATTATGGATGAGTAGACCAAGACTTACTATGAAGCCACTCCCAATTTTCCTACACCAAATTCGAGATTGGGAGAAAGATTAGTGCCTTTACGTTTTATTTAACCTTTCCAATTAAGGGGCAATTTAGCGTGGCCAATCCACCTACCCTGCAGATCTTTGGGTTGCGGGGGTGAGACCCACGCAGACACGGGAAGAATGTACAACTCCACAGGGACAGTCACCCGGGGCCGGGATGGAACCCGGGTCCTCAGCGCCGTGAGGCAGCAGTGCTAACCACTGCACCGCCGTGCCGCCCCAGATTAATGCCTTTACACCATGTATCGGACGGAGTAAGCACAAATGAAGCCTTACAGGCGTCGCTCGTCATGCTTAGAAAGAGTACAAACCTCTGGCAGTGGATTGAAAAACACGACAGCAGACACTTCAGCTCTGCATTAATGATGTACATTAGAAAACAGTTTTTGTACATCATGCAGATCACCCACATCCTTGCAACCAGACTTATTGCCCATGACAGATTAATAAAGCATGGGGCACAGAGAGTTGGGGGTTTTCCTGGATAAATCAAACAGCTTGAGCACAATAATACTCAAAATTCCACAGCAGCACCAAAATGGAATCTTTAATATAAGCCGTGAGAAACGAGTGGATCGATATACTTCAAGTTAATCACACAAGCTGCACGAACCCACACTTCTGACACGAGAGATCACCAGCCTTCCTCATTTTCTTCGCACTTCCAAGTATCAGCACAAACGCCCGTCCAGCTGCTGCTTTTAGTAAAATACAAGCCGATCCCACACTACCAAAATCCAGCTGTCCACCTTCCGATAGTCATCATTGCCCTTTAAAAGGGACACCATATGCTGTTAACACAGATCCTGCGACAGGAAAAGGCCATTTGGACCAACAGGCTCACCATTGTTCTTCAGTAACAATTCTCACCTCACCATATCCGCCCCTCTCTCTATAAATTCTCTCTTAAACCATTTGTGCTGACTACTTCAAATGCTTTCCCTTGTAACTCACTCCAATAACTTTTTCCCTTTCCGTGAGAAGTTTCCCTAGACCTGAATCCTTTGTTATTATAAATTTGCTCAGATTAATTTTGCCAATTCATCTCAATTTTAAAAAGGCCCATTCAGACACCGGTTCTCCAAAAAATCTATGAAATAATAGATTCAAGAAGTCTACTCCATTCTTGGAACCTAAAGGAGCACTCAATAGTCAGTCATTAGCGGGCAGCACGGTGGTGCAGTGGTTAGCACTGCTGCCTCGCGGTGCCGAAGGTCCATTCCCCCAGTGTCTGCGTGGGTTTCACCCCCACAACCCACAGATGTGCAGGCTCAGTGGATTGGCCACACTAAATTGCCCCTTAATTGGGGAAAAAAATTGGGTATGCTAAATTTAAAAAAACAAATAATCCATCATTGACTTCACTATTCATGCAGCACCAAACCAAAGGTTTTACAAAGCTACCCTAAATAGTGAAAATCCACAAGACAGCAAGCTGCGGACATTTCAACCATCATGTAACTAGAAACACTTGCAATTCCATTATCGCATTCAATCGTTTCTTAAATGATTCCAAGAGTTTTCACCTGCGATACCCAACCATTGGGATAACCCCGGACCCAACAGTCACATCTAGAGAATACGTTTTATTAGTGTCACATGTAGGCTTACATTAACACTGCAATGAAGTTACTGTGAAAAGCCTCGAGTCGCCACATTCCGGCGCCTGTTCGGGTACACAGAGGGAGAATTCAGAATGTCCAATTCACCTAACAAGCACGTCTTTCGGGACTTGTGGGAGGAAACTGGAGCACCCGGAGGAAACACAAGCAGACACGGGGAGAACGTGCAGACTCCGTACAGACAGTGACCCAAGCCGGGAATCGAACCCGGGGCCCTGGTGCTGTGAAGCAACAGTGCTAACCACTGTGCAACTGTGCCGCCCGTGAAAATGCTTTTCTGGGCTCGTCCGGGATTTGAACCTGGGGCCTCATATTTTATTGGAATGGAAACCCCTAAGCGAGAATCATACCCCTAGATCGACGAGCCACTGCTCCAAAGTGTGAATATGTCTTTGATGTGGTATTGGCAGAACTAGATATACTTCTCCAACTCATACTCTAATCTTTTGCTCGAATATGTTCAGCAGGTTTGGTGCTATCCAACGGGGTTTGGAAATGGAGTGCTTAATCAACCAAAGATTGATTCTTTCAACTTCGCTCATGGTTATTTCAGCAAGTCATGGAGTATTATGTATTGTATTAAGTATTTATGCAGCCAGATATTTATTAAATTTCCACCACCCAATCATATCCATTCATTTGTTCAATTCCTTAATCCTGGAAGGAGGCCATTCGACCCATTGAGCCTGCACCAGCTCTCGGAAGGTACACCCTACCTAGGCCCGCCCTCCCATCCTATCACCGTAACCCCACCTTACCTTTTGGACACTAAAGGGCAATTTTAGCAAGGCCAATCCACCTAACCTGCTCATCTTTGGGCTGAGGGGGGGGAGAAACCGGAGCACCCGGAGGAAACCCACGCAGACATGGGGAGAAGGTGCAAACTCCAGTCACCTGAGGTCGGAATCAAACCTAGCGCTGAGGCCGCAGTGCTAACCCCTGTACTGCCCTTTGTATTTTGCAAGCGGTCTGCTAACTTTAGAGGGCGGAGTTAGGAGAATCTTTAATAAGGAGACACCGGAGAGGCTGCCTCATGAAACCGTAGACAATTTAGAAAAAAAATCAAGGCAGAAAATATATTTGACTAATTTAGTCAGACGTCAGGTCACAGGTTCAAACTCTTAAAGATACTCAGGAAAAAGACTGATATCAGAAAGAGCTTCATAAAGTGATTAATATATGGAAAGGTCCCAACTTAGTCACCGCATGTCCAACTCGAAAGACCTAAAAGCTCCAGTAGCCTGGCTTCGAATTTTGAATTCCTTTATAATTTTATCTGTCTCAACTGCCCCTCAAATCACCAAACAACAGTCTAGCCTCAGCATAAGTATCATCGGGGAGTACTTTCTCCTATCCAATTGTCATGTTCTTTTCGTTTTGTCTCCTTTACTAATTTACCATCTTGCTTGTTCGTGGCCACTAGAGCTTCTCTGCTGAATGGGCTTCTACTTGTGTCACTCTCCACCTGTTTTTGGTTGTTGTTCTTGTTCTTGATAACCTGTGCCCCCTATCTCCTGTCCCTATGTGGGCTACTACTGATAAATGGCCCTACCCGGATCTTCACTATCACTTGGTCTATTCAGCCCATCATCATCTGCCACAATCTGTTGTTTGTACACATCTGGCACATACACACGGTGCATCTTCAGTTTCAATCATCTGTTCCGGTTCTGTCCGAGTGTTACCTGTGCCCATAAGCCATGTGGGATGTTCTCTCTCCGTTTGGTTGCCATGTTCCAAGATTACCATTGACTTTTCCTGTGACTTTTCCTGTGCCGCCATTTTTCTGCCCTTCTCATTTATAATGCACCGGTGTGGCACAGTGGTTAACACTGCTGTCTCACAGCACCAGGGACCCGGGTTAAATTCCACCCTTGGGTTAACATCTGTGAGGAGTTTGCACGTTCTCCCCATGTCTGCGTGGGTTTCCTCCGGGTGCTCCGGTTTCCTCCCACAGTCCAACGATGTGCAGGTTAGGTGGACTGGCTGTGCTAAATTGCCCCTTAGTGTCCAAAAGATTAGGTGGGGTTACGGGGATAGGGTGAGGGAATGGGCTGAGATTAGGATGCACTTTCGGAGGGTTGGTACAGATATGATGGGCCAAATGGACTCCCGTGATTCTAGAGCAGCTGTTCATTTACAATTCAGTTAGTCAGAATTTTTTTCGGAGCATTTAGTCAATCCCAGCTTGAGTCCTCTCCGATGTCCCGCTGCTAAAAGCACTTTCTGCTGCGGTGTACATTGCCACAATATTCAAATTTTCTCACTCCTGAATTTATCGTTAGCAAATTCTCCTCGGTTGTCCGTTGGGAATTTACCTGGTGCCCAGCCCTGCCCCTGTCCACCTTGCAATTATTTTAACCATTATTACTTTTTTGTCTTTGCTACAAGTTACCATTGCCTGACTAAATCTAGTTGCCAAGACGACAAAACGTCGAAGCAAAATATATATTTTTTCTTTATCCCATATTTTGAGATCCATTGTTACATTTTCAGTGAAGTCTTTCGACCCACTACGCGATGTACGTTTTCACAAATATCCTCGACAGGCCTGGTGTATCCCTCATCCAGTAACCCTGCATCCTTTAACCTTCCACCTATGGCCAGAGGGACTTTTGACCACGTAGTGCTGTAATAATTTGATTCTTCTCCATTAAATCCCTATCCCCAGCTGCCAGACAGATTTTAGGCTAATTGGCCCAGAGTTTTCTGCTTTCTGTCTCCCTCTTTTGGTGAATAGTAGCATTACACCTGTGGTTTCCATTTGGGACCTTTCCAGAATCTGGGGAATTTTGGAAGATTACAACCAGCGGACGTAGAGAGCTTGTCGCCTTTAGTCTGCAGAGTACACTTTTCCCCAGTGATACAGATCGTTTCCCCGGAGGAGGAAGATCTTGCCAGCAGGAAAATTACAGCAAAATACCTGTTCAAAGTCCCCGTTATTTTGTTGCATCCTTAATTCCCCAGTTTCATCTATTCAGGAATCATTTACTTTAGCTACTTTTTAAAAATATATATTTGCAGAAGTTCTTATTGCTAGGACCCCTCAAGGGTCTGTTTTAAAAAAAAAATTGTTCCCAATAACCTACCAGTAACTTTTGCAACACTTGACGTTTACCACAGTTCTGGTCTCCAACACGGAGGCATTGAAGGAGGTCGAAAAATAAGATTTACAAGGGAACAGAGTCAATATACTCATTGGCAAAATCTGAAGATGCAGGTCTGGAGGATGACCGAATGGAGGTCGTTAAAATCGTGAATGGATTTGATGGGATAGACTTACTGGTGTTCCCCAAGGATCTTGGACTTCATCGAAGTATTAGGTCCAAAGCAGGGAGGTTGCCCGTAAAATTATAAAGCTCTGGTTAGACCCAGTTCTAACTAGAACTGCATCTCGTTAGCACGGTAGCATAGTGGATAGCACAATTGCTTCACAGCTCCAGGGTCCCAGGTTCAATTCCGGCTTGGGTCACTGTGCGGAGTCTGCATGTCCTCCCAGTGTGTGCGTGGGTTTCCTCCGGGTGCTCCGGTTTCCTCCCACAGTCCAAAGATGTGCAGGTTAGGTGGATTGGCCATGATAAATTGCCCCTTAGTGTCCAAAATTGCCCTTGGTGTTGGGTGGGGTTACTGGGTTATGGGGATAGGGTGGAGGTGTTGACCTTGGATAGGGTGCTCTTTCCAAGAGTCGGTGCAGACTCAATGGGCCGAATGGCCTCCTTTTGCACTGTAAATTCTATGATAATCTATGATAATCTAGCTCTGGTCATCGCTCTCTAGAAAGGGCGTGAGGAGTCCTTCAGCGGGTGCAGAGACGGTTAACCGAAATGGTTCCGAGAATCCATGGGTGGTACGGTAGTTAGCACTGCTGCATCACAGCGCAAGGTATCCAGGTTCAATGTCAGCCTCGGGTGACTGTTTGTGTGGAGTTTGCCGTGTCTCCATGAGTTTCCTCCGGGTACTCCGGTTTCCTCCCACAGACCAAAGATGTGCAGGTTAGGTGGATCAGCCATGAACGGGTGGCACGGTAGCACAGTGGTTAGCACAGTTGCTTCACAGCTCCAGAGTCCCAGGTTCGATTCCCGGCTTGGGTCACCGTCTGCGTGGAGTTTGCACGTTCTCCCCATGTCTGCGTGGGTTTCCTCCGGGTGCTCCGGTTTCCTCCCACAAGTCCTGACAGACGTGCTGTTAGATGGATTAGGGATGCTAAATTGCCGCTTAGTGCCCAAAGATGTGTGGGTTAGGTTGGGTTACAGGTATAAAGGTGGGGAAGTGGGCTTGGGTAGGGTGCTCTTTCAGAGGGTACTGTAGGGGTTCTATGGATGGGGGATATTAGCTGCAAGGTCAGGTTGGAGATGTTGGGCTTTTCCTCCTTGCAAAGGCGATTGAGTGGAGATTAGATAAAACAATCTAACAAGTTTAGATGAAGTAGACAAGAAAAGGCTGTTCCCATTAACCAATGGCATACAGCCGAGGGGATTTAAGGTTTAGGGCAAGAAATACAGGTGGTATACAAGAGGAAGAATGTTTTTTAAACCGACTAGAAGAATTTGCCATCTAAGGCGGCAATGGAAGCGGAGCAGATAATAGAATTCTAAACAAAACTGGATTGGCACTCAAGGGAAATATACTTGCAGGGTGATGGCAGCATGCAAGTGTCACAACGACTACCATCCAGTGGCCTTGACATCGATCATTATGAAGTGCGTTGGGAGGTTGAAAATGAGACACCAACTCCATACTCCCAGAACGCCTTCATCCAATACAATTCTCATACCGCCACAACCGATCCACAGAAGACACCATTTCCCTAGTTCTACACTCATCCCTGGAGCATCTCGACAAGAAGGATGCCCATGTCAGGCTCTTATTCATCGACTGCAGCTCCGCCTTCAACACCATAATCCCAACCAAGCTCATATGAAAACTCCAAAACCTAGGACTTGGCTCCTCCCTCTTCAACTGGATCCTCGCTGCGTTGGCCCACAGACCACAATCAGTAAGGATAAACAACAACATCATTACTGGTTTAGCACAGGGCTAAATCACTGGCTTTGAAAGCAGACCAAGGCAGGCCAGCAGCACGGTTCAATTCCCGTACCAGTCTCCCCGAACAGGCACCGGAATGTGGTGATTAGGGGCTTTTCACAGTAACTTCATTTAAAGCCTACTTGTGACAATAAGCCATTTTCATTTCATTTCATTTCTAAGGGCTGGTTTAGCTCAGTGGGCTAGATAGCTGGTTTGTGATGCTGAACAAGGGCAGCAGCGCGGGTTCAATTCCCGTACCGGCTTACCCAAACAGGCGCCGGAATGTGGCGACTAGGGGCTTTTCACAGTAACTTCAGACTCGTGACAATAAAAGGTTATTACGGGCAGCACGGTAGCATTGTGGATAGCACAATTGCTTCACAGCTCCAGGGTCCCAGGTTCGATTCCGGCTTGGGTCACTGTCTGTGCGGAGTCTGCACATCCTCCCAGTGTGCGCGTGGGTTTCCTCCGGGTGCTCCGGAGTTTCCTCCCAGTCCAAAGATGTGCAGGTTAGGTGTTGACTTTGGGTAGGGTGCTCTTTCCAAGAGCCAGTGCAGACTCGATGAGCCGAATGGCCTCCTTCTGCACTGTAAATTCTATGAAACCTCCTCCACAATACCCGACCCTGGTAGACAGCATCACAGGTTTGGGTGGTGATGGGATGTGCAAATGAAAACTGAAATGAAAATCGCTTATTGTCACAAGTAGGCTTCAAATGAAGTTGCTGTGAAAAGCCTCTAGTCGCCACATTCCGGCGCCTGTTAGGGGAGGCTGATACGGGAATTGAACCGTGCTGCTGGCCTGCCTTGGTCTGCTTTAAAAGCCAGCTGGGGTCATATAGTTGAAGGCATGAAGCATGAAGGCGGCAGCGGCAGAAAGAAAAACTGGTATTGGGGAATAAATATAAATAAGCTATGTTTGGATTTGGAGGATTGAGAAAGACATCGGCTAGAGGACCAATTCTAGGAGTGATCTACACATCAGACATATGCAAGAGACAAATGCACTGAAAATAAAAGTACACAAAAAGCTGAACATAAGAACTAGGAGTCGGCCATCTGGCCCCTTGAGCCTGCTCCGCCATTCAATGAGATCATGGCTGATCTTTTTGTGGACTGATCTCCACTTACCCGCTCACTCACTATAACCCTCAATTCCATTACTGTTCAAAAATCTATCTATCTTTGCCTTAAAAACATTTAACAAGGGCAGCACGGTAGCACAAGTGGATAGCACTGTGGCTTCACAGCGCCAGGGTCCCGGGTTCGATTCCCCGCTGGGTCACTGTCTGTGCGGACTCTGCACGTTCTCCCCGTGACTGCGTGGGTTTCCGCCGGGTGCTCCGGTTTCCTCCCAATCCAAAGACGTGCAGGTTAGGTGGATTGGCCATGCTAAATTGCCCTTAGTGACCAAAAGGGTGAGGAGGGGTTATTGGGTTACGGGGATAGGGTGGAAGTGAGGGCTTATGTGGGTCGGTGCAGACTCGATGGGCCGAATGGCCTCCTTCTGCACTGTATGTTCTATATTCTATGTAAGGTAGCCTCAACTGCTTCACTGGGCAGGGTATTCCACAGATTCACAATCCTTTGGGTAAAGAAGTTCCCCCTCAAGTCAGTCCTAAATCTGCTCCCCCTTTATTTTGAGGCTATGCCCACTAGTTCTAGTTTTACCCGCCAACCTCCCTGCTTCTATCCGACCTATTCCGTTAGAACATTACAGCGCAGTACAGGCCCTTCGGCCCTCAATGTTGCGCCGACCTGTGAAACCACTCTAAAGCCCATCTACACTATTCCCTTATCGTCCATATGTCTATCGAATGACCATTTGAGTGTTTGCGAGTCCACTATTGTTGCAGGGAGGGCATTCCACACCCTTACTACTCTGAGTAAAGAACCTATCTCTGACATCTGTCCTAGATCTATCTCCCCTCAATTTAAAGCTATGTCCCCTCGTGCTAGACATCACCATCCGAGGAAAAAGGCTCTCACTGTCCACCCTATCTAATCCTCTGATCATCTTGTATGCCTCAATTAAGTCACCTCTTAACCTTCTTCTCTCTAACAAAAACAGCCTCAAGTCCCTCAGCCTTCCCTCATAAGATCTTCCCTCCATACCAGGCAACATTGGGGTATTGGGGAATGAGCCCGGCCAGGTGGTAGATGTTTCAGTAGGGGAGCATTTCGGTAACAGTGACCACAATTCAGTAAGTTTTAAAGTACTGGTGGACAAGGATAAGAGTGGTCCGAGGATGAATGTGCTAAATTGGGGGAAGGCTAATTATAATAATATTAGGCGGGAACTGAAGAACATAGATTGGGGGCGGATGTTTGAGGGCAAATCAACATCTGACATGTTTTTCTGACATGGCTTTCAAGTGGCAGTTGAAAGGAATACAGGACCGGCATGTTCCTGTGAGGAAGAAAGATAAATCCGGCAATTTTCGGGAACCTTGGATGACGAGTGATATTGTAGGCCTCGTCAAAAAGAAAAAGGAGGCATTTGTCAGGGCTAAAAGGCTGGGAACAGACGAAGCCTGCGTGGAATATAAGGAAAGTAGGAAGGAACTTAAGCAAGGAGTCAGGAGGGATAGAAGGGGTCACGAAAAGTCATTGGCAAATAGGGTTAAGGAAAATCCCAAGGCTTTTTACACGTACATAAAAAGCAAGAGGGTAGCCAGGGAAAGGGTTGGCCCACTGAAGGATAGGCAAGGGAATCTATGTGTGGAGCCAGAGGAAATGGGCGAGGTACTAAATGAATACTTTGCATCAGTATTCACCAAAGAGAAGGAATTGGTAGATGTTGAGTCTGGAGAAGGGGGGTGTAGATAGCCTGGGTCACATTGTGATCCAAAAAGACGAGGTGTTGGGTGTCTTAAAAAATATTAAGGTAGATAAGTCCCCAGGGCCTGATGGGATCTACCCCAGAATACTGAAGGAGGCTGGAGAGGAAATTGCTGAGGCCTTGACAGAAATCTTTGGATCCTCGCTGTCTTCAGGAGATATCCCGGAGGACTGGAGAATAGCCAATGTTGTTCCTCTGTTTAAGAAGGGTAGCAAGGATAATCCCGGGAACTACAGGCCGGTGAGCCTTACTTCAGTGGTAGGGAAATTACTGGAGAGAATTCTTCGAGACAGGATCTACTCCCATTTGGAAGCAAATGGACGTATTAGCGAGAGGCAGCACGGTTTTGTGAAGGGGAGGTCGTGTCTCACTAACTTGATAGAGTTTTTCGAGGAGGTCACTAAGATGATTGATGCAGGTAGGGCAGTAGATGTTGTCTATATGGACTTCAGTAAGGCCTTTGACAAGGTCCCTCATGGTAGACTAGTACAAAAGGTGAAGTCACACGGGATCAGGGGTGAACTGGCAAGGTGGATACAGAACTGGCTAGGCCATAGAAGGCAGAGAGTAGCAATGGAGGGATGCTTTTCTAATTGGAGGGCTGTGACCAGTGGTGTTCCACAGGGATCAGTGCTGGGACCTTTGCTCTTTGTAGTATATATAAATGATTTGGAGGAAAATGTAACTGGTCTGATTAGTAAGTTTGCAGATGACACAAAGGTTGGTGGAATTGCGGATAGCGATGAGGACTGTCGGAGGATACAGCAGGATTTAGATTGTCTGGAGACTTGGGCGGAGAGATGGCAGTTGGAGTTTAATCCGGACAAATGTGAGGTAATGCATTTTGGAAGGTCTAATGCAGGTAGGGAATATACAGTGAATGGTAGAACCCTCAAGAGTATTGAAAGTCAAAGAGATCTAGGAGTACAGGTCCACAGGTCATTGAAAGGGGCAACACAGGTGGAGAAGGTAGTCAAGAAGGCATACGGCATGCTTGCCTTCATTGGCCGGGGCATTGAGTATAAGAATTGGCAAGTCATGTTGCAGCTGTATAGAACCTTAGTTAGGCCACACTTGGAGTATAGTGTTCAATTCTGGTCGCCACACTACCAGAAGGATGTGGAGGCTTTAGAGAGGGTGCAGAAGAGATTTACCAGAATGTTGCCTGGTATGGAGGGCATTAGCTATGAGGAGCGGTTGAATAAACTCGGTTTGTTCTCACTGGAACAAAGGAGGTTGAGGGGGGACCTGATAGAGGTATACAAAATTATGAGGGGCATAGACAGAGTGGATAGTCAGAGGCTTTTCCCCAGGGTAGAGGGGTCAATTACTAGGGGGCATAGGTTTAAGGTGAGAGGGGCAAGGTTTAGAGTAGATGTACGAGGCAAGTTTTTTACGCAGAGGGTAGTGGGTGCCTGGAACTCGCTACCGGAGGAGGTAGTGGAAACAGGGATGATAGGGACATTTAAGGGGCATCTTGACAAATATAGGAATAGGATGGGAATAGAAGGATACGGACCCAGGAAGTGTAGAAGATTGTAGTTTAGTCGGGCAGCATGGTCGGCACGGGCTTGGAGGGCCGAAGGGCCTGTTCCTGTGCTGTACATTTCTTTGTTCTTTGTTCATTCTGGTAAATCTCCTCTGCACCCTTTCCAATGCTTCCACATCCTTCTTATAATGCGGCGACCAGAATTGCACGCAATTCTCCAAATGCGGCCGTACCAGTTTTCTACAGCTGCAACATGACCTCATGGCTCCGAAACTCAATCCCTCTACCATTAAAAGCTAACACACCGTACGCCTTCTTAACAACGCTCTCAACCTGGGTGGCAACTTTCAAGGATCTATGTACACGGACACCAAGATCTCTCTGCTCATCCACACTACCAAGAATCTTACCATTAGCCCAGTACTCTGACTTCCTGTTATTCCTTCCAAAATGAATAACCTCACACTTTGCTGCATTAAACTCCATTTGCCACCTCTCAGCCCAGCGCTGCAGCTTATCTATGTCCCTCTGTAACTTGTAACATCCTTCCGCACTGTCCACAACTCCACCGACTTTAGTGTCATTTGCAAATTTACTCACCCTTCCTTCTACGCCCTCCTCCAGGTCATTTATAAAAATGACAAACAGCAGTGGCCCCAAAACAGATCCTTGTGGTCCACCACTAGTAACTGGACTCCAGTCTGAACATTTCCCATCAAACACCACCGTTTTGTCTTCTTCCAGCTAGCCAATTTCTGATCCAAACTGCTAAATCACCCTAAATCCCATGCCTCCATATTTTCTGCAGTAGCCTACCGTGGGGAACCTTATCAAACGCTTTACTGAAATCCATATACACATCAACTGCTTTACCCTCATCCACCTGTTTGGTCACCTTCTCAAAGAACTCAATAAGGTTTGTGAGGCATGGCCTACCCTTCACAAAACCGTGTTGACTATCTCTAATCAAATTATTTCTTTCCAGATAATTATACATCCCATCTCTTATAAACCTTTCCAAGATTTTGCCCACAACAGAAGTAAGGCTCACTGGTCAACAGTTACCGGGGTTGTCTCTACTCCCCTTCTTGAACAAGGGGACAACATTTGCTATCCTCCAGTCTTCTGGCACTATTCCTGTAGACAAAGATGACTTAAAGATCAAAGCCAAAGGCTCAGCAATCTCCTCCCTATCTTCCCAGAGAATCCTTGGATAAATCCCATCCGGCCCAGGGGATTTATCTATTTTCACACTTTCCAGAATTGCTAACACCTCCTCCTTATGAAGCCCTTCTAGTCTAGTAGCCTGAATCTCAGTATTCTCTTCGACAACATTGTCTTTTTCCTGTGTGAATACTGACAAAAAATATTCATTTAGCACCTCTCCTATCTCCTCGGACTCCACGCACAACTTCCCACTACTGTCCTTGGCTGGCCCTACTCTTACCCTAGTCATTCTTTTATTCCTGACATATCTATAGAAAGCTTTAGGGTTATCCTTGATCCTACCTGCCAAAGACTTCTCATGTCCCCTCCTGGCTCTTCTTAGCTCTCTCTTTAGGTCCTTCCTAGCTAACTTGCAATCTTCATAATCATGATCCTTCATAATCTGCTATGTTTTTATAAGATCCTCCCTCATTCTTCTGAACTCCAATGAGTATAGTCGCAGTCTACTTAGTCTCTCCTCATAAGCCAAACCTCTAACCTCCGGAATCAACCGAGTGAATCTCCTCTGCGCCCCCTCCAGTGCCAGTACATCCTCTCTCAAGTAAGGAGACCAAAACGGTGCACAGTTCTCCAGGTGGCCTCACCAACACTCTATACAGCTGCAACCTCCCTATACAGCTGCAACCTCCCTATACAGCTGCAACCTCCCTATACAGCTGCAACCTAACCTGAAGTAAATTATTTAGAGACATTGCGGCAGAAACACTGATTTCTCACTGAGGTCATTGAAAGTCTTGGATTGCAATGGAAAAGATATTTCTGAAAGGCTGTCAGATTTGAAACTGGAGAAAATGAATCATCAATTTTTCTGCTTTCTATTTATTATGGGTGAATGGGCAGATCCAAGTTAATTCCTTCAGTTTAAAACTTGGAATATGTATGAACAGACTCATTCATCAGGCACCCCAGAGGTACCGAGCGGGAATGTTCAGATTCCCTTCAACCCATGCCAGGTGTATGTGAGCAGAGATGTCTGCCGGATCAGCCATGATTATCTCCCCCTCTTTGTATCATTCCTTCCCACACACCCACCAGTCCACCCCATCCCCCAAATTCAGGGAGCCTGTGGTATTCGCTGTTTAGTTTCACATTAAGATTGGCCCCAGGTAAAATATCAGAATCGAACCGGACCAGAGCACACTAAGGGAAGCAAGAGATCACAAAAACAAAATACATATCAAGATGCACAAAGTACCTCCTTGTCGAGCATACAGGCTTCCTCCAAAGTAACCATTCAGTGGCGATGTTGCAGCAAACACAAATATCGCTGTACTTAGCATTGACCCTCTCCTGGAATGGAAAAAAAGAGAAAGTAGACCATAACTAAATATTCAAAGGCATTTTCTCAGTTGCAGGATGAAATATCTTTCCTTAGAACCTGAACATAAACTCTCTAATCTAATCTCACTTTCATGGCCTTTGTCGAATCCATTTGATATGTATAAAACCACCTGAAAAAACACCTGGATTTCGCAGTAGAGAAAATGCATTTGATACAGAGCTATTATCATTTTTTAAACAAATGACGTTCGATGAGAAAATGCAAAAACGCAAGAACGGCATTGGTCTTCAGGTATGGAACAGAGAAACTGTGGAATTCTTCCTTGCTCCAAGTCACGCACGTCGGTTTTAGTCTCTGCCGCAACAAATAGCCCAACTTACCTTAAAACATACCAAAACAAAGTGTTTACCACTAAACCCTTAATTCTGTAAATCCACAAAGGAAAATTGACAAAGTAGGTGCCAGAAACCACACATTACTTTGGAAAACTTAAAAGATCTCTGGCAGTAAACGTGTCGCTAAGCCGGTCCAGAGGTCATCTAAACGCTTGTCAATCTTCGGACTCCAGAGTTGAGAATGCCACCAGAGTCAAGTTACCGGCAGGAAACATTCTGCATCATTGCTGAACCCGAACGAATGCAGATTTAAAAACTCTCACCCTTCACTGAATATATCTTTTATTTCAAAGAGAACGTATGTGCACCCAAAATGGGATCAACGTTGCAGCTTCCAAGAAAAACAAAGCGCATGGCTTGCAGGTCACATGTTTTGGTTTAAGCTTTCATCAATCTCAATCGCCTTTATCATTGGAAGATGCATCTCTTACACTTCCTGCAGGTATCGTGTCCTCAAGAGGGTGTTGGCGACTATGGATGTTTCCTATTGGATCGGTCCGTGATTATGCTTGGCAAACTCCTGCAGTGGAATGCCGTTGCCTTCTGGATGGGCTGACAGGCTGATGATCAGTTTGTTTGGCCACTTTCTGAACACACCTTCTGTAGCCATTAATCTTGAAGTGGGTCTCGAACCCAGGACTTCTCTGGCCCAGAGGTGGGGACGCTACTGAATCACCTCTTACCAAATTACATAAAGTGACATTAATCCTGCTAGTTATTCAGTGGCATCTGAATCACCAAGAGTTGCAACTTGCTTATTTGGTAATTTACCTCACTATTGTTGATGGGACGTTGATGTGCGAAACATCACCTCCTTGTTCATCTATATGAAAATGCTGGCTCCTAATGTTCCAGTTCATCCGAAAGATGAGAAATCTGACATACAACCAGACATTCTTACTTCCAGAACATCCCCAAGTACAATGCAGGAAGCAGGGGAAACGGAAGATTAATATAAGATAATATAAGGCCCCCAGATGGCCAGTCTTCATATTTGCCTCAACAGCAAAGATTATTCAACACATGGAGCCATCATAGCCAAAACAAATCCTATCTATTGAGTGTATTTCCAGCTCAGATTGACTGGATGGAAATCAGACTGAAAATGACTGCTATTCATCCTCCGTTAACTTGGGGCACCAAAGCCGCTTGCAGCAGCATCACTAGACTGCGGGCAATCAACTTAGCACAATCGAGGCTTCAACCTTAGGCCTGCCTGGCTTGACCAGTTCAACCACTCACCAGAAAATGTTGCTGAACCATCGAAATATATTCCAGAAAAGTGTTTCAAGCTTTCTCTACAATTCTTTGATGCTGGCAGCACCTCGCCCTAGAACACGAAGCCTGGTACAGGTGCTATGATAGCCAAGACTGATCAAGTTCTCACCCAAATCGTACACACGCGCACAAACCCATATACTTTCAGGCAGAGTAGATAGTGATCAAGAGTGGGAACCCTGGCTAATAGTTTAGTGCCCTAGGCCAAAGGAGCTGCTGCCATTGTAAAGATTGTTGCTGAGCACAAGATTCAAGCTGTGGTCTTGTGTACTAATGCTGCCCTCTGTTGGAGGATACAGGAAGACATTTCTCAAACAATCCCTTCAAAGTTAGATACAGAGAACATAACAGTGCAGGAGACCATTCAGCCCATCGAGTCTGCACCGACCAACTTAAGCCCTCACTTCCACCCTATCCCCTCCTAACCTTTTCTGGTCACGAAGGGCAATTTATCACTGCCAAACCACCTAACCCGCAAGTCTTTGGACTGTGGGAGCACCCGGAGGAAACTCACGCAGACACGGGTAGAACGTGCTGACTCCGCACAGACAGTGACCCAGCAGGGAATCGAACCTGGGGCCCTGGCGCTGTGAAGCCACAGTGCTAATCACTTGTGCTGCCGTGCTGCCCAGAGAAACTTGTTTTTAAAAAAAGGTTTGTAACAGGACAGCATTACAGACAAAGCACATCAGCCTTCATGACCCTGGGGCACGGAAAAGGAGGGGTGGGAGGCAGGATGTGAAGGACTAGACTCCTGGTCAGCACAACAAAATTTCAGATGAATTTGTTCATGTACAGTTTTAAGTGCTCTCATAAATGTCTATGGATTTTGCCTCAGTCCTGTGTGTGAAGAGCTTCCTTATATCAGTCTTATATCCATCTTTCAAAAGTTTGAGTCCGTGTTCTCCCATCCTGCTGCCAAGGCATAATTTGGATTTATCTTTATCAGATCATTTACTATCTACAACTAAGTGTTGCTAGTACCAGCTTGGTACAAGTTAAAGTGCTAAGAGGAAACAAATAGCATCAATACCCCATTACAAACACCAAGCTTGGTGAGAAGCACATTGAATGGATAGGCAGGGAGCTGATCAAGCAGCTCTCGATGGTACAATATGTATCGCATAAATTATCAGCTACATACCACAATCACTGGGGCTACATGGGAATCTGTTTAAAGCCAGCTGCTCGACATTGGATATCATTGAATATCATTTGAAGCTTTGGTAATGGGAAAGATGCAATATTTTATCTATTCCATGCTTTTTCTACAGCATTATTGGTGTAAAATATAGTGCTCTAGATCCACTTTACATGCTAACCCTAAAGGATATTAATTTCTATGACCAAATTATTCCCCTTTAATAAATTGCCGACTTTTTAAAATCTCGATCCACTTCTGTATAAAATTCCCGACAGACTTTTGAAAACGCAGGACACAGCTTCCTCACAACTCAATTTCCGTTCCTTTCCACACTATTTCCAACATCTGAATGTGTCTTTGTGTGTCTGTACAAAACATTACTATGTGAGGTGCGGCGGGCCGAGTGCTGTATAGTTTAGACATGACATCCACATCCAGTGAGTGTTGCTGGGAAGAGCAGGAACCGTTCAGATGTGAGGCACGCCACTGCAAATACCCTGTTAAATGCCATCTCCTAAAAATTATTTTCACCGTATCGGAGGTCAATATTTCTTGCTCGTGTCTAATTGCCCTTGAAGGTGATGAGTTGACTTCTTGAACAGCTGCAGTACATCTGGTGGAAGCACACCCATGGTGCTGTAAGTGATTTCCAGGATATTGACTCATTGGTAGCCAGGATGGTGCGTGGCTTGGAGAGGAACTTACAAAATGGCGGGGCACCCATGTGTCTGCTGCCCTTGTCCTTCTGGCTGAGGTAACTGGTCTGGAAGAAGCTGTTGAAGGAGGCTTGGTCAGTTACTGCAGTACATCCTGTAGATGGTAAACATGGCTGCCACTGTGTGCTGGTGGCGTGTTAAAGGTAGTAGATGGGGAGCTGATCAAGTGGCCGTCATGGGTGTGTTGTTGGAGCTGCACACATCCAGGCAAGTTGGTGCCTTTCGGGCAGGCTTTGGGGAACCAGGTTAGTTACTCGTCAGAATCCCTAGCTTCCGACCAGCTCTTGTAGTTACATGGTTGGTCAGGATCAGTTTACGGTCAACGGTAACCCCCAGGAGGTGGATGGTGGTGGATTCAGAGAAGGTAGTGTCATTGAATGTCAAGAGTGGTCAGATTCTCTGTTGGGGCTGGTTCAGCACAGTGGGCTAAATAGCTGGCTTGCAATGCAGAACAATGCCAGCAGCGCGGGTTCAATTCCTGTGCCAGCCTCCCTGAATAGACGCTGGAATGTGGCGACTAGGGGGCTTTTCACAGTAACTTCTTTGAAGCCTACTTGTGACAATAAGCGATTATTATTATTATAGTTGTTGTTGGAGATGATCATTGCCTGGTTGTGTGGCAGGAATGTTATTTGCCACTTACAAAGTGAGAGACACGTATCTCTTCCATCAGAAAACAATTGGGTGAAGTATCAAGAATTCCCTCAGCACTCAGCGAAAATGAATCACCAGGTCAGCTTAAGAGGGACAACTGCAAAAATACGTTTGCGTTTCCCGACTGTAAAATAGTAACAAGCAACCTCTCCGAGCTCAGCAAGGTGTGGCAGGTCAGGTCACAGAGACACAACACAGAGCCCAATCACTTTTTTCTTCCTCCCCGACAAATTGGCTGTTAGGATATTTCTACAGGATCTGTTGATTCCAATTTTTCCACCTGCCCATTATTTCATCACAGCTGGTGCTCAATCCATCTCTACACGACTTGTTGTACTCTTTAGCAGATGGGCGAGGGGGAGGTTGAAGGGTGCAGTGAGAGCAAAGGCTCACTTTTCCCACTCCAGCTCCAAACAGCTTCGAAGCTATCAGCTTCGGAATCGAGCTGGCACATTCCCTAGTGCTGCCCAGGCAGAGATCAGCAAGCTCTGGGTAACCTATGGCTCAAACCTGGAACCATGCCTGGGAAGTGTGAGGTTAAGTATTTCAAGAGACAATCACACACTAGACAATCACCACAACAAGGTAGATACAAAAGCACTCTCAAAGACTAGACTTTTCATACTGAAAAGAGCATTGCACACAATCTTTTGCAGAAGCACTTACTAACCTAGTATTTAAAACAATAAAAGACGAATACATGCGATATAGGTAAATATATACTTACTCTGTATATAGGTCTTCTACCATTGCCACTACAATGACAATGAAGGACACAAAGAATATCTGGCAACCAGATCCTATCAGTGATGAAAATATCAGTGGGTGACTAGATGGTCTGAATACATCACCATGGACTTGTTTCCACCCATACTCGTCTCCCAGGTCTCTGTCCTGTTAAAATATAATTTCACTATGGGTTAGACTCGTGCAACCTTCAATCCAGTTAGCAAACACTTTGGCGAAAGTCCAAGCAGGTAACATTACAAACTGTAAACGTCCAAATGTTGTTTCTGGAGAGCGGTCAGTGACATTTTGGCACCTGCAATCAAATATTTTACTTATTTTAAGTATTGAAAGTGGACATTTTAACATTTCTCAATTGCCCGCAACCAGGAGAAAATTTCCAGAAGGCCTTTGCAAGGTGCCGCATAGGAGACTGTTAAATAAGTTAAGAGCCCATGGTGTTAAGGGTAGGATCCTGGCATGGATAGAGGATTACCTGACTGGCAGGAGTGGGGATAAAGGGGTCTTATTCACGATGGTAGCCGGTGACTAGTGGTGTGCCTCAGGGATCGGTGCTGGGACCACAACTTTTCACAATATACATTAATGATCTGGAAGAAGGAACTGAAGGCACTGTTGCTAAGTTTGCAGATGATACAAAGATCTGTAGACGGGCAGTTAGTATTAAGGAAGCAGGTGGGCTGCAGAAGGATTTGGACAGGCTAGGAGAGTGGGCAATGAAGTGGCAAATGAAATACAATGTGGAAAAGTGTGAGGTTATGCACTTTGGAAGGAGAAATGGAGGCATAGACTATTTTCGAAATGGGAAGATGCTTAGGAAATCAGAAGCACAAAGGGACTTGGGAGTCCTTGTTCACGATTCTCTTAAGGTTAACGTGCAGATTCAGGCAAATGCAATGTTAGCATTCATGTCGAGAGGGCTAGAATACAAGAGCAGGGATGTATTGTTGAGGCTGTATAAGGCTCTGGTCAGACCCCATTTGGAATTTTGTGAGCAATCTTGGGCCCCTTATCGAAGGAAGGATGTGCTGATCTTGGATAGGGTCCAGAGGAGGTTCACAAGAATGATGCCTGGAATGAAGAGCTTGTCGTATGAGGAACGGTTGAGGACTCTGGGTCTGTACTCGTTGGAGTTTAGAAGAATGAGGGGGATCTTATTGAAACTTGCAAGATACTACGAGGCCTGGATAGAGTAGATGTAGACTTGTAAGAAATACTAGAACCAGAGGACACCATCTCAGACTAAAGGGACGATCCTTTAAAACAGAGATGGAGGAATTTCTTCAGCCAGAGGGTGGTGAATCTGTGGAACTCTTTGCCGCAGAAGGCTGTGGAGGCCAAATCACCGAGTGTCTTTAAGACAGAGATAGATAGGTTCTTGATTAATAAGGGGATCAGGGGTTATGGGGAGAAGGCATGAAAATGGGGATGAGAAAAATATCAGCCATGATTGAATGGCGGAGCAGACTCGATGGGCCGAGTGGCCTAATTCTGCTCCTGTGTCTTATGAACGAAGGCTCGAGTCTGATGGGCCACAATTGGGCCTTGATCTCCAGAAATCATGCTCATGCTGGGCTGGCACAGACAACACGAGGACAGTCAGAAAAAGCTTGTGAACCAGACCCTTCACCACAAGTCACCAAGATTACTGTTAGGTTACTTCCCTCGCTCAGGCTTGCAGCAAATTTGTAGTTCATTCGGAGGCTTAGACCACTTTGAGACAGTGGTCTAAGAACTTAAGTGGCCTTTGATGCAAATTTTTAAAATATATAATCTTTATTGTCACAAGTAGGCTTACATTAACACTGCAATGAAATTACTGTAACAGCCTCCCCGAATAGGCGCCGGAATGTGGCGACTAGGGGCTTTTCACAGTAACTTCATTTGAAACCTACTTGTGACAATAAGCGATTTTCATTTTCATTTTTCAAAAGCCCCTAGTCGCCACATTCCGCCACCTGCTCGGGTACACAAGAGGGAGAATTCAGAATGTCCAAATTACCTAACAGAACATCTTTCGGGATTTGTGGGAGGAAACCGGAGCACCAGAGGAAACCCAAGCAGACACAGGGAGAACGTGTAGACTCCGTACATTGACCCAAACCTGGAATCGAACCTGGGACCCTGGCGCTGTGATGCGACAGTGCTAACCACTGTGCTACCGTGCCGCCCATCATAAGAACTTTTGTTTGATGTAAATCGAATATACAATATTGCTGCAGGTGCATAGGTTGCACAGTAAGAATATTCTGATCTTTGAGAATTGTAACTCAAAAGTGCAAAATTGAAAAACAGCTTAAATGCTGCAAATCTCAGAATTATTACAGGCCATCTGTCCATTACGTCTCCACCGCCTCTCCAAATCAGCTATTTAGTTGGTGCCATTTGTTATGGGCCAGGGTTTAGAGAATCCCAAAGTGGATCATGGAGTTCGCCTGACCCACAACGTTTAATAGATTGTGGTATGGGGAGCACACGGCCCACTCTACAGGTGTGGGACAGCAGAACTGGAAAAGTATTTTTTAAAGCAAAACAATGCTTATTCTATGAACTCAAGTTAACCTTTTTAAAACATAATGAACATCTTAGCAACCATTAATTCAAATACACCCCCCAAAGACTACAACACTAAGTAATCCATAAGCTGTCCATTTAACATCCATAAGACTTTTTAAAAAAAAAACTTTTAACAGAAGCACATCAGGTGA
Source organism: Scyliorhinus torazame (assembly GCF_047496885.1). Taxonomy (NCBI): domain Eukaryota; kingdom Metazoa; phylum Chordata; class Chondrichthyes; order Carcharhiniformes; family Scyliorhinidae; genus Scyliorhinus; species Scyliorhinus torazame. The sequence continues at coordinate 39,004,776 of NC_092734.1, read as the reverse complement.
AAGTCACTACTGACAGCAGTTATTAGTTTTTAATCACCAAAGGATCGATTTACAGTTTTTAGATTAGCGAGAGAGAGACTAATACCCCTTCTGGCTGTGACTGCAGCTATCCAGCTCTGAAAACGAACCTAAAACACACCCTGCAGCAAACAGCCTAAAACAAAAGTAAAAAGCTGACAGACAGCCCAGCTCCACCCACTCTCTGACATCACTGATGAACACCCATTTCTTAAAGGTACATTTCTTAAAGGTACTCTCACAAGACACATTTACCCCGAAACCCTGCACATTCTTCCTTTCAACTAAGTTTAATTCTCTTTTGAATGCCTCAATTGAACCTGCCTCCACCACACTCACAGGCAGAATATCCCAGACCCTAACTCGCTGCGTGATAAAGCTTTTCCAAGGCGTTCTCTTCTCCAAGGAAAACAGTCCCAGATTCTCCAACCTACATCCATAACTGAAGTTTTGCATCCAGAGAACCATTCTCATGAATCTTTCTGCACTCCATCCAGTGCCTTCACATCTTTCCTAAAGTACAGGGGCAGCACCTTGATGAGCACAGCTGCCTCAGTGTCAGGGACCCGGGTTCAATTCTGACATCGGTGGCGGTGAGTTTGCACTTCCTCCCCGTGTCTGTGTGGGTTTCCTCCGGGTGCTCCGGTTTCCTCCCACAATCTAAAGATGTGGTTAGCTAGATTGTCCATGATAAAAAATTGCCCCTTAGTGTCCGCGGGTTTCAGGTTAGGTGGGGTTATGGGAAGAGGGTGGGGGAGTGGGCCGAGCTGGGTCGGTGCAGTCACGATAGGCCAAATGGCCTCCTTCCGCAATGTCGGGGTTCTATTCTATGGTTCCAATGGAGTTGGCCAGGCTAGTAATCAATTTGGCCAAAAGTGACGTTTTGCCACGGCTAAAGTCACCTATTTAGGGCATGTGGTGGGACAGGGGCAAGTGATGCCCAGAACGGCTGAAGTAAGGGCAGTGACGGACTTTCCCACTCCCAAAATCAAATGGGAAACAATGAGATTCCTGGGCAAGTTTGGTTAGGTGGATTGGCCATGATGAATTGCCCCTTTGTGGCCAAAGATCTGTAGGTTAGGTGGAGTTGAGGATAGGGTGGGGATGTGGGTCTAGGTCGGGTACTTTTTCCAGAGGGTCGGTGCAGACTCGATGAGGCAAATGGCCTCCTTCTGCACTGTAGAAATTCAATGACACAGCACCCAGAACTGGATGCAATACTCCATCTGAGGCCAAACTAATGTCTTACAAAGGTTCAATTAAAGGTCTTGCTCTTTACTCTATGCACCAATTAATAAAGCCCAGGAAACTCTTATGATTTATTAACTGCTCTCGACCTATCAATGACCCCCTTCAATGACTTATGCACGTATACGCACCCAGGTGGGTTCTAAAGTCCACCTCCTCATCGCAGATACTGGGCAATAAGTAGAACCATAGAAATCTTTTCAGCAGCTGTGACTGAGCAGCCCTTTTCAGGATCCACTATGCTCACTTCTCAAAGATGTTTGCATTTCCAGAAAATGACAGGGGCCGATGGACCGATCTGACTTATTCATTGAATTAAGCCCATCATACCGGCACCAAAACGAGGGGTGCAACAGAAGAGATGCAGCGAAGCTCTGAACGATCCAATCAAGAGAGACCGATTTTAGTAATGTCCGAGGTAAAAACTTCCAAACTTCAATGAAAAGCAGAAGTGTGTCCCTCAGTGCTTGGGATGTCCTTACGGCCAATATTATCAATGCCTGTGGAGAGACACTGGGATCTTCTGTTAGGAAATGTCAGGAAGGGCAGCACGGTGGTGCAGTTGTTAGCGCTGCTGCCTCACGGCGCCGAGGTCCCAGGTTCGATCCCGGCTCTGGGTCACTGCCCGTGTGGAGTTTGCACATTCTCCAGTGTTTGCGTGGGTTTCACTCCCACAGCCCAAAGAGGTGCAGTGTAGGTGGATTGGCCACGCTAAATTGCCCGTTGATTGTAAAAAATGAATTGGGTACTCTAAATTTATTTTTTAAAAAGGAAAGTCAGGATTGGTTTGAATCATAGAATTTACAGTGCAGGAGGCCACAGTGCAGGAGGGCAGTCGGCCCATCGAGTCTGCACCGGTCCTTGGACAGAGCACCCCACTTAAGCCCACGCCTCCACCCTATCCCCATTACCCAGTAACCCCCCCCCCCAATCTTTTGGACACTGAGGGCAATTTATCATGGCCAATCCACCTAACCTGCACATCTTTAGACTGTGGGAGGAAACCGGAGCACCCGGAGGAAAACCACGCAGACACGGGGAGAACGTACAGACTCCGCACAGTGACCGAAGCCAGGAATCGAACCTGGGGCCCTGGAGCCGTGAAGTAACCATGCTAACCACTGTGCTAACCACTGTGCTACTGTACAGCCCTTTGATGAAAATGATCAGGATATCAACAAACTGATTGATCGCAAGGCTTTCTGGCTGACCCAAAGGAAAAGAAACTGGCTGAGCAACAAGCAGAGGGACAAAGGTGTACCCTCGACATGACGCGCCTGTGGTGGGTAGACAGGGAAAAAAAGATTCATCATCCAACCATATTGGATTTGGTACTTGGTAATTAACCAGGACAAGTGATAGAGTTAGTGGGGGAGCATTTTGGAGATAGTGACCACAATTCGGCAACTTTCACTTTAGTAATGGAGAGGAATAGGTACGTGCAACAGGGCAAGGTTTACAATTGGGGGGGGGGGTAAATATGATGCTGTCAGACAAGAACTGAAGTGCATAAGTTGGGAACATAGGCTGTCAGGGAAGGACACAATTGAAATGTGGAACTTGTTCATGGAACAGATACTACGTGTCCTTGATATGTATGCCCCTGTCAGGCAGGGAAGAGATGGTCGAGTGAGGGAACCATGGTTGACAAGAAAGGTTGAATGTCTTGTTAAGAAGAAGGAGGATGCTTATGTAAGGCTGAGGAAACAAGGTTCAGACAGGGCGCTGGAGGGATACAAAATAGCCAGGAGGGAACTGAAGAAAGGGATTAGGAGAGTGAAGAAAGGGATTAGGAGAGCTAAGAGAGGGCATGAACAATCTTTGGCGGGTAGGATCAAGGAAATCCCCAAGGCCTTTTACACATGTGAGAAATATGAGAATGACTAGAGCGAGGGTCGGTCCGATCAAGGACAGTAGCGGGAGATTGTGTATGGAGTCTGAAGAGATAGGAGGTCTTAAACGAGTACATTTCTTCAGTATTTACGAATGAGAGGGGCCATATTGTTAGAGAGGACAGTGTGAAACAGACTGGCAAGCTCGAGGAGATACTGGTTAGGAAGGAAGATGTGTTGGGCATTTTGAAAAACTGGAGGATAGACAAGTCCCCCGGGCCTGACGGGATATATCCAAGGATTCTATGGGAAGCAAGAGATGAAATTGCAGAGCCATTGGCAATGATCTTTTCGTCCTCACTGTCAACAGGGGTGGTACGAGGGGATTGGAGAGTGGCGAATGTCGTGCCCCTGTTCAAAAAAGGGAATAGGGATAACCCTGGGAATTACAGGCCAGTTAGTCTTACTTCAGCGGTAGGCAAAGTAATGGAAAGGGTACTGAGGGATAGGATTTCTGAGCATCTGGAAAGACACTGCTTGATTAGGGATAGTCAGCACGGATTTGAGAGGGGCAAGTCTTGCCTCACAAGTCTTATTGAATTCTTTGAGGTGACCAAGCGTGTGGATGAAGGTAAAGTAGTGGATGTATTGTATATGGATTTTAGTAAGGCATTGGATAAGGTTCCCCATGGTAGGCTTACGCAGAATGTAAGGAGGCATGGGATAGTGGGAAATTTGGCCAGTTGGATAGCGAACTGGCTAACCAATAGAAATCAGAGAGTGGTGGTGGATGGCAAAAATTCAGCCTGGAGCCCAATTACCAGTGGCGTACCGCAGGGATCAGTTCTGGGCCCTCTGCTGTTTGTGATTTTCATTAATGACTTGGATGAGGGTGGGTCAGTAAATTTGCAGACGAGACGAAGATTGGTGGAGTTGTGGATAGTGAAGAGGGCTGTTGTCGGCTGCAAAGTGGCTGGCTCTGCTGTATAGAAGGGCGGGAAAAAGAGTGGAAGGGCTATAGTCATAGGGGATTCAATTGTAAGGGGTGTAGATAGGCGGTTCTGTGGTCGAAAACGAGACTCCTGAATGGTATGTTGCCTCGCAGGTGCACGGGTCAGGAATGTCTCAGATTGGTTGCACGGAACATTCTGAAGGGGGAGGGTGAACAGCCAGTTGTTGTGGTGCATATAGGCACCGATGATATAGATTAAAAACGGGATGAGGTCCTACAAGCAGAATTGAGAGAGTTCGGAGCCAAGTTAAAAAGTCGGACCTCAGGATTGCTACCAGTGCCACATGGTAGTCAGAGTAGAAATGAAAGAATAGGCAGGGTGAATGCGTGGCTTGAGAGATGGTACAGGAGGGAGGGGGTTCAGAGTTTTGGGACATTGGGACCGGTTCTGGGGGAGGTGGGACTACTACAAATTGGACAGTCCACACCTGGGCCGGACTGGAACCAATGTCCTTGGGGGTGCTTTTGCTAACGCTGTTGGAGAGGGTTTAAACTAATATGGCAGGGGGATGGGAACCAAATGAAGAGGTTAGTGGACAGTAAGGAGGTAGTAACTAAAGCCTGTAAGGAACTAAATCATGAAGTCAGTGTGACTAAGGGGAAGAGTAGGCAGGGAGCAGATGATGAACGCAAAGGGACTGGTGGTCGGAGGTGCATTTGTTTTAATGCAAGCAGTGTAGTAGGTAAGGCAAATGAACTTAGGGCTTGGATTAGTACCTGGGAGTATGATGTTATTGCTATTACTGAGATTTGGTTCAGGGAAGGGCATGATTGGCAACTAAATATCCCAGGATATCGATGCTTCAGGTGGTATAGAGAGGGAGGTAAAAGGGGTGGAGGAGTTGCATTACTGGTCAGAGAGGATACCACAGCTGTGCTGAAGGAGGGCACTACAGAGGACTCGAGCAGTGAGGCGATATGGGCAGAGCTCAGAAATAGGAAGGGTGCTGTAACAATGTTGGGGCTGTACTACAGACCTCCCAACAGCAAGCATGAGATAGAGGTACAAATATGTAAACAGATTATGGAAAGATGTAGGAGCAACAGTGGTGGTGGTGGCGATAGGAGATTTTAATTTTCCCAACATTGACTGGGATACACTTAGTGTCAGAGGTCTAGATGGAGCAGAATTTGTAAGGAGCATCCACGAGTGTTTTCTAGAGCAGTATGTAAATAATCCAACTCGGGAAGGGGCCATACTGGACCTGGTGTTGGGGAATGAGCCCGGCAGGTGGTTGAAGTCTCAGTCGGGGATTACTTTGGGAATAGTGATCACAATTCCGTAAGTTTTAGAATACGCATGGACAAAGACGAGAGTGGTTCTAAAGGAAGAGTGCTAAATTGGGGGAAGGCCAACTGCACCAAAATTCAGCAGGAGCTGGGGAATGTGGATTGGGAGCAGCTGTTTGAAGGTAAATCCACATTTGATATGTGGGAGGCTTTTAAAGAGAGGTTGATTAGAGTGCAGGACAGACACGTCCCTGTGAAAATGAGGGATAGAAATGGCAAGATTAGGGAACCATGGATGACAGGTGAAATTGAGAGACTAGCCAAGAGGCAAAAGGGAGCATACACAAGGTCTAGACGACTGAAGACAGACGAAGCTTTGGAAGAATATTGGGAATATAGGACCAATCTGAAAAGAGGAATCAAGAGGGCTAAAAGGGGTCATGAAATGGCTTTAGCAAACAGGGTTAAGGAAAATCCCAAAGTCTTTTATTCTTTTATAAGGAGCAAGAGGGTAATTAGAGAAAGGGTTGGCCCACTCAAGGACAAAGGAGGAAAGTTATGCGTGGAGTCAGAGAAAATGGGTGAGATTCTTAACGAGTACTTTGCATCGGTATTCATCGACGAGAGGGACATGACGGATGTTGAGGTTAGGGATAGATGTTTGATTACTCTAGGTCAAGTCGGCATAAGATGGGAGGATATGTTGGGTAGTCTAAAAGGCATTAAGATGGACAAGTCCCCAGGTCCGGATGGGATCTATCCCAGGTGACTGAGGGAAGAGAGAGGGGAAATAGCTGGGGCCTTAACCGATATCTTTGCAGCATTCTTGAACACGGGTGAGGTACCGGAGGACTGGAGAATTGCTAATGTTGTCCCCTTGTTTAAGAAGGGTAGCAGGGATAATCCAGGTAATTATAGACCGGTGAACCTGACGTCAGTGGCAGGGAAGCTGCTGGAGAAGTTACTGAGGGATAGGATCTATTCCCATTTGGAAGAAAATGGGCTCATCAGTGATAGGCAACATGGTTTTGTGCAGGGAAGGTCATGTCTTACCAACTTAATAGAATTCTTTGAGGAAGTGACAAAGTTGATTGGTGAGGGAAGGGCTGTAGATGTCATATACATGGACTTCAGTAAGGCATTTGATAAGGTTCCCCATGGTAGGCTGATGGAGAAAGTGAAGTCTCATGGGGTCCAGGGTGTACTAGCTAGATGGATAAAGAACTGGCTGGGCAACAGGAGACAGAGAGTAGTAGTGGAAGGGAGTTTCTCAAAATGGAGAACTGTGACCAGTGGTGTTCCACAGGGATCCGTGCTGGGACCACTGTTGTTTGTGAAATACATAAATGATCTGGAGGAAGGTATAGGTGGTCTGATTAGCAAATTTGCAGATGATACTAAGGTTGGTGGAGTAGCAGATAGTGAAGGGGACTGTCAGAGAATACAGCAGAATATAGTTAGATTGGAGAGTTGGGCGGAGAAATGGTAGATGGAGTTCAATCCGGGCAAATGTGAGGTGATGCATTTTGGAAGATCCAATTCAAGAGCGAACTATACGGTAAAAGGAAAAGCCCTGGGGAAAATTGATAAACAGAGAGATCTGGGTGTTCAGGTCCATTGTACCCTGAAGGTGGCTGCGCAGGTCGCTAGAGTGGTCAAGAAGGCATACGGCATGCTTTCCTTCATCGGAAAGGGTATTGAGTACAAGAGTTGGCAGGTCATGTTACAGTTGTATAAGACTTTGGTTCGGCCACATTTGGAATACTGCGTACAGTTCTGGTCGCCACATTACCAAAAGGATGTGGATGCTTTGGAGAAGGTGCAGAGGAGGTTCACCAGGATGTTACCTGGTATGGAGGGCGCTAGCTATGAAGAGAGGTTGAGTAGAGTAGGATTATTTTCATCAGAAAGACGGAGGTTGAGGGGGGACCTCATTGAGGTCTACAAAATCATGAGAGGTATAGACAGGGTGGATAGCAAGAAGCTTTTTCCCCCAGAGTGGGGGACTCAATTACTAGGGGTCACGAGTTCAAGGTGAGGGGGAAAATTTTAAGGGAGATATGTGTGGAAAGTTCTTTACACAGAGGGTGGTGGGTGCCTGGAACGCATTGCCGGCGGAGGTGGTAGAGGCGGGCATGATAGCGTCATTTAAGATGTATGTAGACAGATACATGAATGGGCAGGGAGCAGAAGGATACAGATCCTGCGAAAATAGGCAACAGTTTTAGATCGAGGATCTGGATCGGCACAGGCTTGAAGGGCCAAAGGGACTGTTCCTGTGCTGTAATTTTTCTTTGTTCTTCTTTGTTCTTTGTTCAAAGATGTGGCGATGCCGGCATTGGACAGGTGAGCACAGTAAGAAGTCTTACAACACCAGGTTAAAGTCCAACAGGTTTGTTTCAAACACGTTGCCTGTTTCAAAATGTTTGAAACAAACCTGTTGGACTTTAACCTGGTGTTGTAAGACTTCTTACTTTGTTCAAAGAGACATAGATAGGATGCAGAGCTGGGCTGAGAAGTGGCAGATGGAGTTTGACCCTGAAAAGTGTGAGGTTGTCCATTTTGGCAATGTGGAGGAGCAGAGAGATCTTGGGGTCTATGCTCATAGATCTTTGAAAGTTGCCACTCAAGTGGATAGAGCTGTGAAGAAGGCTAGCGTTCATTAACAGAGGGATTGAATTTAAGAGCCATGAGGTGATGATGCAGCTGTACAAAACCTTGGTACGGCCACATTTGGAGTACTGTGCGCAGTTCTGGTCGCCTCATTTTTGGAAGGATGTGGAAGCTTTGGAAAAGGTGCAAAGGAGATTGACCAGGATGTTGTCTGGAATGGAGAGTAGGTCTTATGAGGAAAGGTTTAGGATGCTAGGCCTTTTCTCATTAGAATGGAGAAGGATGAGGGGTGACTTGATAGAGGTTTATAAGATGATCAGGGGAATAGATAGAGTAGACAGTCGGAGACTTTTTCCCCGGGTGGAACAAGCCATTACAAAGGGACATAAATTTAAGGTGAATGGTGGAAGATATAGGGGGAATGTCAGAGGTAGGTTCTTTACCCAGAGAGTAGTGGGGGCATGGAATGCACTGCCTGTGGAAGTAGCTGAGTCGGAAACATTAGGGACCTTCAAGCGGCTATTAGATAGGTACATGGATTACAGTAGAATGATGGAGTGTAGATTAATTTGTTCTGAATCTAGGACAAAAGTTTGGCATAACATCGTGGGCCGAAGGGCCTGTTGTGTGCTGTATTTTTCTATGTTCTATCTCACTGATATGAATGAGATCTGTGGCTTTTTCACTGCCACAAAGTCCATTTATGGCCCAAGTACAGAGGACCAGCTTGTCTGAAATCGGAGAGAGAGAGAGCTGATCAAGGAAAGCTGTCAACGCCTGTTGGAGGGAGAATTGTGACAACCTTTTCGATCAAGAATGAATTCCAACTAACATTATGGCTCCATACCTTCATCCTACAGATCTAGAATGAAGTGGAAGACCTGAAAGATCTCAAGGGCACCATGATTGTGTCAACCATCAAGAAAGGGACAAATCCAATGGTGGAAATTATAGCAGGTATCTCTCCCTGCTTTTCATTGCAGGAAAGTTCATTACAAGAACGCCTCTGATGCGACATCTTGTACTTGAAGAGCTACTCCCCGAATCTCAACGTGGGTTTGGGCCATCAAGAAGAAAACCAACATGTTTACAGCTGGTCATCTACATGAAAATTTCATGAATATTAACCACTCCGATAGAATTCTTTGACTTGAAAAAGATCCCTGGCTGGGGGGTGGGGTCTAGAACCAGGGACAGTCTCAGAATAAAGGGCGGGTCTGAGGTGTGGAGGAATTCCTTCACTCAAAAGGGTCGTGAAACACTTCTGGTGGCGGCCATGGAGCGAGTGGTTGCTTATTTGGTAGCTCCTGCTCGTGGTGGATCTTTGCCCCTGATTTACAGTAGATTTGATTGTCAAAACAGGAGACTGGTGAAGTAGAGAAGGATTCCCCACCAGTGTATGGATTTGTGGACCAGAAGTGGTCTGAACAGGAGAGATCGTTGGTCGAAGAAGGGAGTGGAGTCTGTAGCACAGGAGAATATGGCAGAGGGTCAGAGACCGTAATTGGCAGCCCAGTGGTCAACAGAGCAGCTGGTGGACTTTCTCCAGGAGAGCTTGGATACATAGGTACATAGAACATACAGTGCAGAAGGAGGCCATTCGGCCCATCGAGTCTGCACCGACCAACTTAAGCCCTCACTGCCACCCTATCCCCATAACCCAATAACCTCTCCCAACCTTTTTGGACACTTGGGGCAATTTATCATGGCCAATCGACCTAACCTGCACGTCTTTGGACTGTGGGAGGAAACCGGAGCACCCGGAGGAAACCCACGCACACACGGGGAGGATGTGCAGACTCCACACAGACAGTGACCCAGCGGGGAATCGAACCTGGGACCCTGGCGCTGTCAAGCCGCAGTGCTACCGTGCTGCTCAGCAAAGAAAGGAATACCTGGATCCAATTAAGGCGTGGAGCAGAGATTGGAAGCCCAGGGCAGGCGATCCTGAAGGTGGAAGAGGCGGTTGCTGAGCACGATGACCAGCTAGCCGCAATGGCGGTGGAGATGGGGCTGATGAAGGACCATCAGAAGAGGCTGCAAGAGAATGTGGAGGATTTGAAAAACAGTTCGCGCAGCAAGAACCTGAGAATTGTTGGCCTCCCGGAGGGCAGCGAGCAATCGGACACAGCAGCATATGTGGCGCGTATGTTCAAGCTGCTGGAGGAAGGTGCGTTTGCTCGACCCTTGGGAGGTGGACAGGGTGCACAGTGCGCTGGTGAGGAAGCCGCTGAGGAATCAGTCGCCGAGGGCGATGGTGGTACGAATGCACCGGTTCCTGGACAAGGAACAGATCTTGAGATGGGCCAGGCAGACGAGGAGCTGCAATGGGAAGACAACAAGCTGCGTATTTACCAGGACTTGGATGCGGAACTGGCCAAAAGAAGGCGAGTTTCAATAAAGGTGAAATCGGCCCACTTTAAGAAGGGGATGAAGTTCGGCATGCTGTACCCAGCGCGTTTGCGGGTCACTTATGAGGGCCAGGAACTGTATTTCGGATCGCCAGATGAGGCGATGAACTTTAAGGATAGGGGACTGACAGGCGATGGGAGGACAATGAACTTGGGGGCATAGTTATGTTCTTGTTACGCTGCTAAATTTATTTTCTCTTCGGTTTTGTATGGCTTGTTTTACACTAAGCTTGGGGCCGTTGCTACTTTTTGTATGCGGGTTATCTTTGTGTTTGTTGGGGATCGTGATGCTTTGCATATGTATGTTCGAGCGGGGGGGGGGGGGGGGGGGGGGGGGGGAATGCTTGGCGCCATGGACGGGGTTTATCAGGCTAGCTGGGTGGGCCAGCTCACGGAAGCACGGTTTGGGGGGGGCGGCGAGCAGGTGATCAGTTTGTGGAGGGGGGTTGGGATTGTTATTTTGGGGGGGGGGGGGGTTACACACTGAATTATGTTTACATTTGTATTTGTTTCTTTTTTTTGTTATAAAACCGTAAATGCCTTAATAAAGTGTTTGTTTAAAAAAAAAGAAACGTTTGGAATTCTCTACCCCAGCAGGGTGGGGGGCTCAACCGTTGAGTATGTTCAAGGCGGAGATCGATAGATGTCTGCACACTATAATCAAGGGATACAGAATAGTGCAGGAAAATGGGTGTTCAGATCAGCCATAGAATCATAGAATTTACAGTGCAGGAGGCCATTCGGCCCATCGAGCCTGCACCAGCTCTTGGAAAGAGCACACCATTCAAGCCCACACCTTATCCCCATAACCCAGTAACCGACCTAACACAAAGGGCAATTTTGGACACCAAGGGCAATTTATCATGGCCAATCCACCCAAGCTGCACATCTTTGGACTGAGGGGGGAAACCGAAGCACCCGGAGGAAACCCACGCAGACACGGGGAGAACGTGCAGACTCCGCACAGACAGTGACCTAAGCCGGGAATCGAACCTGGGACCCTGGAGCAATGTTTGCTAACCACTGCTACCGTGCTGCCCGTGAAGCGAGCTCGAAAAGCTGAATGGCCTCCTCCTGCTCCTATTTCTTATGTTGACTCTGCCGTGAGGCACTCTGGAAGATTCTGAAGTATGGATTACCTCCAATTTGTTACCAATCTTCCCCCATTTCATGATAATATTCGAGCAATGATCCGTGACAACTGATTCATTACAGCTCCAACTATGTTTTTGATCTTCCTTGCAGCCATGCTCCATCTAACAAAAGACAAGCTCCCTGTTGGGGTGCAGCTCAGACGATTCAAACGTAAACTAAGACCACCACTACACTCAGTCATTGAGCTCCAGTATGCTGCTGCTGCAGTAAGAGTTGTGTTGGAAACGGATCTCCAAAGAATTATCAACATATTTACTGAGGCGTATGAGAAGATGGGCCTTGCACTCACATTTAGATGTCCGAAGTCCTCCATCAGCAAGCTTCAAATGCACATGTCCCAGTTCCACTAATTAGGATTCATGAAGAGTGCTCCCTTGGAAGTTTATCTTTCACAGAAGGCGGACAATAAATCCAGCATTGCCTGAAATCTGCTGGTGCAGCCTTTGGCCATCTATGGAAGCGAGTGTTTGAGTGCAACATCAAAACTGAAATCAACTCTGTCTACCATCTGGTCATGATCCCTTCCTTACTGTATGAGGCTGAAATTTGGACAGCATATAGGAGGAACCTCAAAGCACTGTAATCCTACCATCAACGCAGCCTATAGACAGACAATCTGCTGCATTATCGGAGTCATGAGTTGCACTGAACACTAGCAATCATCAGCATGAAGCCCCACGTATGACCTTGCGATGGAGGGAAGGTTACTGATGAAGCAGCTGGAGATGGTTGAGCCTAGGACACTACCCTGAGGAGCTGGTAAAGCAGCAGCAACGTCCTAAGTTAAGATGATTGGTCTCCCACGGTACCATTGTGGTTAGCACAATCGCTTCACTGCTCCAGGGTCCCAGGTTCGATTCCGGCTTGGGTCACTGTCTGTGTGGAGTCTGCACATCCTCCCCATGTGTGCGTGGGTTTCCTCCGGGTGCTCCGGTTTCCTCCCACAGTCCAAAGATGTGCAGGTTAGGTGGATTGGCCAATGATAAATTGCCCTTAGTGTCCAAAATTGCCCTTAGTGTTGGGTGGGGTTACTGGGTTATGGGGATAGGGTGGAGGTGTTGACCTTGGGTAGGCTGCTCTTTCCAAGAGCCGGTGCAGACTCGATGGGCCGAATGGCCTCCTTCTGCACTGTAAATTCTATGAAACCTTTGATGGCATGACTCCCACCAGTGGAGAGTAGTTTCCCCAATTTCTTATGCACTTAAATTTTGCCAGGGCTCCTCGATGGGAGTTTGAATGTTGCTTGATGTCAAAGGCAATCAGCCTCACCTCTGGGTTTTAGTTCTTTAGTCTCAGTTTGGATCGGGGCGGGAATGGAGTCTGGAGCTGAGTGGTACTGGAAGACTGAGCAAAAGTGACCAAGTTATTGGAGAGGAAATACTGCTCTGCTCGACATTACTGCCAACACCACTTTCCATCACTTTGCTGATGATTGAGAAGAGGTTGATGGGGGCGGGGTAAATTGGTGGATTGGAATTGGCTTCCTCTTTTTCAACAGGCAATTTGTTGGGTAGATGACCGTGCTGTACTGAAACAGCTTGGCTAGAGGTGCAGCTAATTCTGGAACACAGGACTTTAGTACTACACTGTGATTTACTGAGCTCCACCCTCTGTGATGGTGGGGAGCTCGCGAGGAGGCGGAGATGAATCATCTACTTGGTACTTCTGGCTGAAGATGATTGCAAATGTTGTCACATGCTGGGCTCTGTCATCATTGAGGATGGGGATGTTCATGGAGCTCGTTTAATGTGTACTGTAGAGTTGCTTAGCTCTGTCCAGCGCAAGCTGTTTCCACTGTTTCACATGTATGCAAGCGCAGCGTTGTAGCTTCTCTGGGTTGACAATTTTAAAGTATTCTTGGTGCTGATCCTGACATGCTTGTCCACATTCCTCATTGAGCCAGGGCTGGTCACCTTGTTTGATGGAGTGAGGGATATGCAAGGTCACATAGTGATGAAGTCCAATCCAGCTGATGGCTCTCAGTGCCTCATTGATGCCCAGTGTAGAGATGCCAGATCTGTTCTTAATCTGTCACATTCAGCAGAGGTACAGGGTATCCTTAACGTGACGGATACCAAAAGGACTGCGGGTTGGTCACTCCTACCAATACTGTCATAGACAGATGCACCTCTGGAAGGGAGACTGGTGAGGATGAGGAAAAGTAATTCCCATCCCCCCTGTATTGATTCTATCAAAAACCTACCGCAGACCTAGTCTGGCAGATTATACCCTTCAGGACCTGGCTAGTTTGGTCAGTAGCGGTGCTACCATGCCACCCATGATGGTCCATGTTGGAAGTATCCCATCCAGAGTGGTCTGTGCCCATGCTTCTCTCAGTGTTGCATTCATGTGGTGTTTAACATGGAAGAGTCCTCATTAACCAGCTAAGAGGTGGTAGGTGGCAAGGAGCTTTCCTTTGCCCGCGTGAGCTGATCAGAATCAGCATCACAGAATAATCCATCACAGAAGAGGCCCTTTGGCCCATCAAGTCTGCAGCGAAGCATGAAAAACACCTGATCACGGGAAAGATACATACTTCGTACCAGAAATAGGCGGATACTTAATGTCAACAAAGTTAAGTATTGGAGAAACTGAAGGGATGAGAATCTGATAAATCCCTGGGGGCTGATGCCTTGGGTTTTAACACAGATAGCTACAGAGAGGGTGGATGTGTTAGCTATGATTATTCCAAAACTTCTTTGATTCGGGAATAGTCCCATTGGATTGGAAATTGGCAAATGTTACACCATTTTTCAATGAGAGAGGAGACGGTGAACTATAGGCCAGTTAGCCTGACTCAATCATTGCGAAAATGCTAGAATCTATTAAGGAAGCCTTAACAATGCACTTAGACAAGCACAGTATGATTAGTACAAGTTTGCTGCTTGTACCAAACTAATAATAATTACCTATATTAGTGTCACAAGTAGGCTTACATTAACACTGCAATGAAGTTACTGTGAAAATCCCCTAGTCGCCACATTCCGGTGCCTGTTCGGGTACACAGAGGGAGAATTCAGAATATCCAAATTACCTAACAGCACGTCTTTCGATATTTGTGGGAAGAAACCGGAGCACCCGGAGGAAACCCATGTGTCGACTGGGAGAAAGTGCAGACCCCACACAGACAGTGACCCAAGCCGGGAATCAAACCTGGGACTCGGGCACTATGAAGCAATGGTGCTAACCACTGTGCGACCGCGGGTGGAAAGGGAAGCTGTTGGGAGGAGACAGTGGCTGCAGAAGAATGTAGACAGGTAAGGTGAGTGGGTAACAAGATGGCTGATACAGGATAACTTGAGGAAGAGTGAAATTATTTACTTTGGTCGTGGGAATAGAAAAGCAATTTTGTTTCAAAAAAATGGAAAACTTGTAATCGTTGTTCGAGGTGGGTGTGCTTGTAAAAAGGAACACAGGAAGTTAGCAAGCAGGTGCAGCAAGCAATTAGAAAGGCAAATAAATGACAAGTTGCCTTTATCGCACAGAATTGAAGTACAAGAATAAAGAAGTCTTGATACAGTTGTACAGAGTTTTGGTGAGGCCGCACTGGAAATACGGTGCACAGTTTTGGTCTCCCCGTTTAAGCCATGTTCCGCCAAGAATGGCGGAGCAGACACAATGAGACCTGTGGTCCACTGCTGCTCCCATTTTATGTCTTGGAAAAGCTTTTCATTGACCTTACTATCCGATGAAATATTGTGACATACCAAAGGTACAGAAACCTTTGTCAGTCTATTATTCATTCCTTGGATTATCCTAATGCCTCATTATTAAGTAAAAGATCATTACATCAGAACTCGTGTTTTAAACTATTAAGCATTTAAAAACAATAAACAAGTTACTACATAAGGAAAAGTAAAGGTCTGGCAACCTGTCTCGCTATAAACTGCTTTAATAACCAACCTTGTATTTTTGTCCTTTTGAACTTTTGGGAATGTGTGAAATCTTTCTATAGATTGCAGTTTGTTATATTTAACAAAGGGCACACTGCCTCACCCGTGGTTTTTTTATATTCCTCAATGGGGAGAATTTTATGCGATCGATTGTTAGAAAAGTTGCAGCAACCAAAGGATGTCAAAATCCCAGAAAAATAATCTGGGAAGATTCTTACCCCTCAGTGCCAGGGACCCGGGTTCGATTCCGACCTTGGGTGACTGGTGTGGAGTTTGCACGGTCTCCCCCGGTGTCTGCGTGGGTTTGCTCCGGTTCGTTCCACAGTCCAAAGATGTGCAGGTTAGGTGGATTGGCCATGATAAATTGCCCTTAGTGTCCAATGGTTAGGCGGGGTTACGGGGGTAGGGGTACTCCTTCAGAGAGTCGGTGCAGACTTAATGGGCCGAATGGCCACCTTCTGCATTGTAGAAATGGTATTTGCTGCCAGGTTACCGTACAAATTAAAAGTGCCAGTCGATTCAAAATGTAACAGGTTTGCCAAATCCACGGCTCAACCAATGAGCAAATACACCATTGAAAATCAAGTCCAGAGGGCCAGAAAACTGAAGTTTTGGCCTTTGCCTCCTTGGTAGCCCGGAGACGGGTATTGTCAGCGTGGAAGGACTCGAAACCCCCGAAATCAGAGGTTTTAGTTAGCGACATGGCTGGGTTTCTCAGGCTTGAGAAAATTAAGTTCGCCCTGAGAGGGTCAATGTTCGGGTTCGTCCTGAGGAGGCAGCCGTTTATCGACTTCTTCGGGGAAAACTAAACCGTCAGCGGAGGCAATAAGGGAGGGGGGGGGGGGGGGGCCTACTTTGTGTTTAGGGTGGGCGGGATTAGTGAGAGATGGAGAGATGTTTTTTGCACTATGTTTATATTTGTACTGTTTATTGTCATAAAATTATAACTGTCTTAATAAAATATTTTTTTAATAAAAAGAAAATCAAGTGGTTAAGGTCACCTAGAACCAATTGTCAGTGACACAATAATGACAAATTTCACAAAACATGAAACAACACAGGCAGAGGTTGTGCACGTGCTCATTCAGATACACTGTGCAGGAGTTAAAGCTACCAGGCATGTCTGCTTCATACTTCTCAGGCACCTCAAGCTTATCCCAAGAGAAGCCAATCATCATTCTGAAAAGTAATTGCAAAAATGGCCATGATTAAAGGGCAGATCCTTACCATGTCATCCATTTCTTCTTCCTTGCTGTACCTGGCATAATCCTTTCTTAATGTGCGCATTAAAATCATGGAAACCAATCCCACAAGGAAAATCACCATCATGAAGGAGTTGAAGATAGAAAACCAGTGAATCTATCAGCGGGAAAAAAACGTGGCATCTTAAGAATTTGCACATTAATTTCACTTTACAGTTTTGGCATGCAAAGTTATATCCTATAACTGAAACACAAATTCCCTGTGGCAAACCAATGTTCAATAAAATAAGCTCCAACAGAAGCAACATGGCACTGTGGTTCGAGCCGTCGGGAAACTGATATGAACATTGGGCAAGGACTAGGGCAGGGTCAGCAATGATACCCATCGTGATTAAACAGCATGACTCACAAGAGGTCAAGTACAGGGGGGGCAAGCAGCACCCATGTAGTCAAAACCGACGAGAAGTCAACACCTTTCGGAGAAGGAAAGTGGACAACATTGGGAAACAATACATTGGAAGGCGAAGAAAAATGATAACAGCATTTAAAAAAAATATATATTAGAACTAACCATAACTATTAATTGATCTCATTTATTTTATCGGAAACAACATGAACTCCTAACATGACTCATAACAAGCTGCAGCTACATTGGACAAATGTTGACCAACTACCAGATTGGAGAAGATTGATTAATCGAGAACAAGAACATTTATTGTCCAGCATGAACTTGAGTCAACTGAAAATCACTGCATCAACTTTACCATGCAATGAAAGTGTTTCCAGTTCAGCGCTCTTTTTAAGTCCTGGCCATTGTTTAGAAAAGGAGGGCCCCAATGCATTCAGGACTTCTGGCTTATGATTTCTCAACACTCTGATTACGCTTTATCATTTATACGTCTAAGCAGCTGGTCATTGACTCAACTATAAAGTACGCTAACTATGACAAAGCCCATAGGACAAGAGCTGATCAACATTCAAAGGTGTAGATAGTTTTCATCCTAGATTATATTGCACCTGTAAACTGAATTCTGGGTAACCTCAACTCTTGTCCACTTACGCCATCAGCCTTGGCTCACTTGTAGCATTCCCGCCTCAGTCAGAAGGCTGCGACTTTAAGTCTCCTATCCGAGACTCGAGCTTAAAAGTCTGGACTGACACTCCACTTCAGTGAAAGGCTGCTGCACTGTCAGAGGGGCCACCTTCCAGACGAGACGTTAAACTGCTCTCTGTTGGACGCAAGATGGTCCCATGGCACTACCTCAAGTAGAGATGAGTTATCCCCATCGTCCTCCCAATATTTATCCGTCATCAGCTGATGATGACTGATTATCCCGTTTGTGGGAGCTTGCCATCTAAAAACTGGATGTTGTATTTCCAACACTACAGCAATGACTCCACTTCAAGAGCTCATTAGCTGCAAAACATTTTGGGGTGCCCTGAGGATGTGAAAGGTGCTATACAAATGCAAATCTTTCACCACATCAATCACAACCTCAGGCAATGCAACAGGAGACCAATCATTAAAAATTACAGTAACATTGGCATGTGACCAGGTGTGTAGATGAGGGTAGTGCAGTTGATGTAGTTTACATGGGTTTCAGCAAAGCCTTTGACAAGGCTCCACATGGGATGCTTAATAAGGCGGCAAATGCACATGGGATACCGGGTAACTTGAGAAGGTGGATTCAAAATTGGCTCAGCTGTAGGAGTCGGAGGGTGATGACAAACGGCTGCTTTAGTGCCTAGAATCCAGTGACCAGTGGCGTACCACAGGGATCTGTGCTGGGCCCACTATTGTTTGTCATTTAGATAAATGACATAAGATGACTATGTGGATCAGTAAGTTTGCAGATGACACAAAGATTGGCCGGGTGGTTAAAAGTGAGGTTGAGTGACTTGCGTTACAGGAAGATATAGACAGGATGGTTAAATGGGCGGATAACTGGCTGATGGAATTTAACCCTGAAAAGTGAGAGTTGATACACTTTGGAAGGAGTCATGTGACAAGGAAACATTCAATGAATGGCCTGACACCGGGAAGTTCTGAGAAACATAGGGACCTTGGCGTGTTTATAAATCATAGAATCTACGGAATGGAGACAGGCCCTTTGGCCCAAACTGGTCCATGCCAACCAAAAAGCCCATCCAAGCTAATCTGAACAAAGAACAAAACAGCACAGAACTGGCCCTTCAGCCCTCCAGGCCTGTACCGGTCATTATACTTCCCTTGACCAAAACCTTCAGCACGTCCTAGTGCCGCATCCCTCTGTACCCATTCTATCCATGTATTTGTCGAGATGCCTTTTGAACACTGTTAATGTGTCTGCTTCCACAACCTCCCTAGGCAACGCGTTCCAGACACTTGCCACCTGCTGTGTAAAAAAACCTGCCTCGCACGTCTCCTCTAAACTTTGCCCACGGACCTTAAACCTATTCCCCCTAGTGACTGACCCCTCCACCCTGGGAAAGAGTGACTGTCCATCCACTCTAACCATGCCCCTCATGATCTTGTAGGCCTCGATCAGGTCGCCCCTCAACCTCTGTCGTTCTAATGAAAACAGTCTGAGTTTATTCAGCCTCTCCTTATAGTTAACACCCTCCAGACCAGGCAACATCCTGGTAAACCTGCTCTGCACCCTCTCCAAAGCCTCCACATCCTTCTGATTGTGTGCCGACCAGGTTTGTGCGCAATATTCCAAGTGCGGCCGTACAAGGTTCTATACAACTGTAGCATGACTTACCAGTTTTATTACTCGATGCCCCGTCCAATGAAGGCAAGTATTCCATATGCTTTCTGGACTGCATTTGGCCCCTATCCCTCTAAACCTTTCCTGCCCATGTACCTGTCCAAATGCTTTTTAAATGTTGTCAATGTCCCTTCCTCCAGCAGCTCATTCCACATATGTACCACCCTCTGTGTAAAAAAAGTTGCTCCTCGGGTTCCCATTAATTCTTTCCCCTTTTAACTTAAACCTAGTTCCCCAACCCTGGGAAAAAGACTGAGTGCATTCACCCTATCCATGCCTCTCATGATCTTATCCACCTCTATAAGATCACCCCTCAGTCTCATAAGCTCCAAAGAAAAAAGTCCCAGCCTGCCCAACCTCTCCCTATAACTCAGTCCCTTGTGCCCTGGCAACATCCTTGTAAATCTCTTCTGCACTCTCTCCAGTTTAACAACATCTTGTTTGTCCATACATCTTTGAAGGCAGAAGGGCAGGTTAATAGGGTGGTGAAAAAGGCATATGGGACACTTGACTTTATCAATCGAGGCATAGATTACAAAAGCAAGGAGGTCATGTTGGAGAACTTTAATGAGGCCATAGCTGGAGGTTGGATAGGTTTGGGTTGTTTTCGCTGGAGCAGAGAAGACTAAGGGGCGACCTCATCGAGGTGTACAAGATTATGAGGGACGTGGACAGGGTGGATAGGGAGCAGCTGTTCCCCTTAGTTGAAGGGTTGGTTACGAGGGGGACACAAGTTCAAAGTCACTGGCAGGAGGTTTGGGGGGAATTTGAGGAAAAAACCCTTTCCCTCAGAGGGTGGTGACGGTCTGGAGCGTTCTGCCTGGGAGGGTGGTAGAGGCGGGTTGCCTCAAATCCTTTAAAAAGTACCTGGATGAGCACTTGGCGCGTCTTTACATTTAAGGCTATGGTTCAAGTGCTGGCAAATGGGGTTAAGTGGGCAGGTCAGGTGTTTTTCATGCGTCGGTGCAGACTCGATGGGCCGAAGGTCCTCCGCTGTGCTGTTTTATTCTGCGATTCTGAAAGATTACTCCATTGGTCTAGTCACTCTACTGGCTAAAAGCGTGACCCAGCACAGCACTCGTCCATGCAGAACGCACAGCAGAAGTTTGAATCCTAATCCCCAGTAACGTGATAACTGGAGATCCCCTGGATAGGGGGTTAGAGGGATGGGGGTCAGGGAGAGCAAATTAGTGGTCCAAAACGAAAGAGAAAATGCTGGAAAATCTCAGGTCTGGCAGCATCTATAGGGAGAGAAAAGAGCTAACGTTTCGAGTCCGATGACTCTTTGTCAAGATCCATCTGTTCCCCCAAGCTTCCTAGTGTCTCGCCATCCATGGAGTACTCCCTTGTCATGTTACTCCTTCCAAAGTGCATCACCTCTCACTTTTCAGGGTTAAATTCTATTTGCCACTGATCTGCCCAATCAGTCTATATCCTCCTGTAACCCAAGACCTTCTTATTCACTGCCAACCATCCAGCCAATCTTTGTGTCAGAGAGTCAGAGAGGTCCACAGCATAGAAAATACCTTTTGGCTCATCGCATCTGTGATCAAAAACAACCACCTAACCATTCTAATTCCATTTCCCAGCACTTGCCTCAGAGCCTCGTCTGCCTTGGCATTGCAAGTACTCATCTAAATACTTCTTAAATGTAATGAGGGTCTCTGCCTCCACCCCCCTTTCAGGCAGCGAGTTCCAGACTCCCACTACCCTCCAGGTGAAAGGTTTTCCTCACATCCCCTCTAAACCTCCTCCCCCTTACCTTAAATCTCTGCCCCCCTGGTCATTGATCCCTCCACCAAGGGTAAGCATTTCTTCCTGTCGATTCTATCAGTGCCCCTCATAATTTTATACAACTCAATCATGTCCACTCAGTCTCCTCTGCTCCAAGGAAAACTTAAATCTATCCAATCTCTCTTTATAGCTAAAAGTCTCCAGCCCAGGCAACATCCTGGTGAATCTCCTCTGCATCCTTTCCATTGCTATCACATCAGATTACAACCTTTGGGGTCCCGCTCTTTAGTCCCTAAATTCTTGATGCAAGGCACAACCTCTGTCTCATCACCCCCCCCCCCCCCCCCTTCAGGCTGTCCTGCAGTCGGTCAGTGACAGCCCTGACCCTGGCACCAGGAAGGCAACACACCATCCTGGAGTCACGTCTGCAGCAATACCTGTATGTTCTCTTAACCAACGAACCGCCCTATTGGTCCTTTCTTCTTCCTCCCCTCTTGTACAGTCAGGCCACTTGTGGTGCCAGAAGCTAGGCTCTGTCTGCACCCCCTTGAGAAATCCGAACCCTCATCAGCTTCCAAAATTGGAGAGGGGGGAAAAAAAGAGCTGCGAGCGGGACCCCAGGGGATCCTGTAGTACCTGCCGGTTTCTTTTTGACTGCGAGACCTGCTGCGTTTTTCCAGCACTTCCTATGCCCATTTCAAATCTCCAGCATCCATAGAATTTTTTTTTATTTCTGGGCTCCAGACGAATACTAGACAACGAGATCAAGGATTGAACGGGATTGAGCAGGATCAGAACGGGATCTGGTGTTTCGTGGTTGAAAAGCATGCCTCATATACACTGCCCAAGTTAACACATTCAAAATGCGCACTTGAGTGAAAGTGTGGTGCTAATACTGAGACAAGTACTTTCCAGCTTAAATCCAGGCTAAAAGAGTCACGAAAATGGTCAATTTTAAAATGCAACATACTCTGTGCTGGAAGAAGGATGGGTCAAGGTACTTATCAAATCGGTCCTCAAACTTCACATCAGATTTCTTCCATTTCATCTAAAAAACAGAAAAGACCAGCTGAGTTTAGAACAATGCGCAGTGGCACACCGGGTGAAGTTGGCAGAACTATTATCAACTTTGCTTAAGCTTGACCGCACAATTTGATTTACCTGGTCATGAGCATTTACAATGCAGACTGCCCAAAATCGCAGGGCATAAAAATCGAACCCATTTGAGATTTATGTAACATTTAAAATGCTGCTACATTGTCAGACGGTCAAGTCACGCAACCCCATGACATGCTGTCCGTTTGAGTGATCATTCTTTCCTTGGTTAAGTGATTTGCCAGTTAGGCTGAATGTGGATAGGGATTCTGGCCAAAGATAACAATATTCGAACTGTAAAGATATCGGGGCAAAGTATGTGACCTTCTCCGTTTGCAGCCAGCCATGCAACTCTCAAAACGTCAAGAGTTGTGGCAGAAAAACCAACCCTGGCGGTGGATAAACCAGCGATGTGACTACGGGCAGCTCCTGTTGAACTGTGGTATTGGGACTGCAGTGTGCAACACACCATCACAAAACACAAACTGGCTGATTCACAACCCTGCCACTTTAATGTATAGGACTTTGTTCATTCAGTGGCCTAACATATTGAGCATCAGGTCAACAAACAGAGATTCACAGCAATTGATGCAGTTGAAGTTATCGAGCTTTCAGTGGCATCATGTTAGTGAAAGTGCACGAGGAAATCTTTCAGTAAAGTTCCTGGAATAGCTTACTCCAGTTACACACAACCTGGTAACTCCTGGTTTAATTAAGAAATGTACAAGCACCTATTTGATACCGAGACCAACATCCTGGCTTAAAATACAGATAAGAGAACTTGACCACATATACTAGCATTACTATGAAAAGCAACAACTGGCCCAGTAGGAATATCCATATAAGTATTACACTGCAATTTTAGAATCAGGAGCCACTTCAAATAACCAGTGTGGGCTGGAATCAGTTGCCGATCAGAGTGGGTGGGGATGGAAGTTTCCCTTCCCCAAAAGGACATCAGTGAGCTTTGAAAAAATAGAACACATGACACTGTAAAATTTGAACACTCTCTGGTTTGGTAGTTTAGTGTCAGGGCGACATAGAAGCACAGCAGTTAGCACTGTTGCTTCACAGAGCCAGGGGCCCAGGTTCGATTCCCAGTTTGGGTCACTGTCTGTGTGGAGTCTGCACGTTCTCCCAGTGTCTGCGTGGGTTTCCTCCGGGTGCTCTGGTTTCCTCCCACAAGTCCCGAAAAACGTGCTGTTAGGTGAATTGGACATTCTGAATTCTCCCTCTGTGTAGCCCAACAGGCGCCAGAATGTGGCGACGAGGGGATTGTCACAGTAACTTCATTGCAGTGTTAATGTAAGCCTACTTGCGGCAATAATAAGGATTATTCTAACCAATAGACTACCAGGCTTCTCAATTTGAAGTACAGATCTCAATGTGATCTGAAATTTAGCAAGACATTGGTAAACAGCAATTGCGCTGCAGTTAAAGCACCTTGGTTTCAAACAACTGCAACTCTTGTTGATCGTATCATCTTTGGGAAGAACACCCACTCAAATTCTGCCCCTCACCATCCCGTGTGATGGATGTCACACTGTCCGCAGAATTCAAATTAGAATAAAGACACTTATAAACAGAAATTAATTCACAAAGTGTTTAAATTCAAAGTGGAACAATACCACTATAGTAGAAAGGTCTTTCAAAAGTCAATTCGCAGCTGCGAAAACATTAGCTGACCCTTACACTCATTAAGTCACCCTAGACAAATGCAGGGTCTAAGAAGATCCTTGAGTTGACAGATCATAAATCCTTCAAATTACCTTACTGCAATTATAACCACAAGCCGGAACGCGGGAAGGTATATAGAGATAGCAAGTAGAATTCATGAAGCAAACTTTGTGTCGTAGCTATATAACTTTTGACACTTGAGATAACGCCATTCTTAATATCTTGACATCTACATATTTAAGAATCTTGACACATTAGAAATAAACAAAAGTAGAGATGCGTCTTTAACAGCTCCTTGTCCGACCATATATCTTAAACATCCGACATTCAAGCCGATACTCAGAACACAATCACATTTTTTGATAAACTACAAACCTGGCCATTTGGCTTTAGAAAATTGCTCAGTTGGGGGGATAAGACACGGAAGGCCATTCACTAAATAGGAAGAAACATGTATAAAAACAGAAGCCGATTTTCAGAATCTGCACTCTCTCTCCTGTTAAGAGTGCAGTCAAAGTTATGTTCGTCAAGCAAAGACCATTGTGGTTTTCGAAGTATGTTTCTATTAACCCTTTTACAAATGTATTAGAAATTAATTAGATACTTTAGTATTTTCCATGTAGATATATCCTTCTCTTCAAGAAGTTAGTCCATTAGCAGACAACAAAGTACGGTTAAATGATTGATATTTTTAACAGATAATGAAAGACTATTAACCAATTCATATTTTTAATTCTGCACTTCTGTATGTTATAAATCTGGAATGTTTTATAATAAAATACCACTAGAAATAAATGGTGTAGTTTACTTTCAATAAGTTTTAGATCCAGGCAGTCATAGGAAGTTCCATGACCGACAGAGGTAGGGGTTTTGGTTATGAGTGATGTATCTGAATATCGCCCATCAGAATGTAACTGAAATCCTTTTTAATTGTTTAAGGCACAGAAAAGTAACCTCCCTCTCGTGAGAGCTAGTCAGAATCTTAACAGAGAATCAGATTTCCCTTCTTCGGTGGCTTAGCCAGAGATAGGCTAATAAGATAGATCGTTTGGGTCCATGAATACCTAAACTGCTCACACCTGACTTAGAAATGTATCACCATTCTTTCAAAGTCACTGGGTCAAAATCCTGGAACTCCTTCCTCAGCATCACTGGAAATGTATCGACACCGTGTGGTCACAGCGGTTCAAGTGGGCAGTTCACCACCGCCTTCTCAAGGGCAATTAGGGGTCAGCAATAAGTGCTGACCTAGCCAGCGACGCGCACATCCCTTCATAGAATACCGACCGGGCAGAAGGAGGCCATTCGGCCACGTTAGCCCTATTGCCAGTCTTCGTAAAAAGATACTGACACTTCAAAAGGATGAGATAGCAGCTGCAAAGTCTGATTGGACAATTAGTCTGGCTGGGCATTCAGACAAGGCTGGATGCAGATTTTGATGTTCTTGAACAGAGTATGATAATAAAACATCCCACGGTCCAGAGTTCCCGCAGGTGAATAAAAAGTTAAAGA